>NW_026262679.1:103403880-103921138 GCF_021869535.1 Mytilus californianus
TGAACCATGAAAATGAGGTCAAGGTCAAATGACACCTGCTCGCTAGACATGTACACCTTACAATCATTCCATACACCAAATATAGTAGACCTATGGCATACAGTATAAGAAAAACAGACCAAAACACAAAAACTTAACTATAACCACTGAACCATGAAAATGAGGTCAAGGTCAGATGACACCTGCCAGTTGGACATGTACACCTTACAGTCCTTCCATACACCGAATATACTAGACCTATTGCTTATAGTATCTGAGATATGGACTTGACCACCAAAACTTAACCTTGTTCACTGATCCATGAAATGAGGTCGAGGTCCAGTGAAAACTGTCTGACGGGCATGAGGACCTTGCAAGGTACGCACATACCAAATATAGTTATCTTATTACTTATAATAAGAGAGAATCTAACATTACAAAAAATCTTAACTTTTTTTTCAAGTAGTCACTGAACCATGAAAATGAGGTCAAGGACATTGGACATGTGACTGACGGAAACTTCGTAACATGAGGCATCCATATACAAAGTATGAAGCATCCAGACCTTCCACCTTCTAAAATATAAAGCTTTTAAGAAGTTAGCTAACGCCGCCGCCGCCGCCGTAGCCGCCGCCGCCGCCGCCGCCGGATCGCTATCCCTATGTCGAGCTTTCTGCGACAAAAGTCGCAGGCTCGACAAAAATTAATACACGGTTAGATTCAGCATATTAAAGAACCCCAAGAATTCAAGAATAAAACCCCATTGAAATTGATCAAGAAATAAGCAATTTATACGAAGTATCTTCTTTTGCACAATACTGTGCAATTGAATATTTCTTGCTATTGCGCAATACTGTACAATTGACAATTTCTTGCTATTGCGCAATATTGTGCTATTGGATATTTCTTGCTATTGCGCAATACTGTTAAATTGAAGATTTCTTGCTATTGCGCAATACTGTGCAATTGAAGATTTCTTGCTATTGTGCAATACTGTGCAATTGAAAATTTCTTGCTATTGCACAATACTTATTATATAATAATTTACACATCCTGTTTGGTGTGTATCTCCTACCATATCATTATTATTTGCTTTTAAATATAAATCAGAAATAACCAACTTAAAATGGAAAATTTTAAAAGAAAAAAAAAAGGAAAAAAAGAAAAAAAAAAAAAAAAAAAATCCCCCCCCCCCCAAATTTTTTGAACCCCCTTATGATTCATCACCCCCAAACTCAATCCCAGCCTTCCCTTTGTGGTATGGTACCTTGCAGTACAATTTCAGAGAGATCCATACACTTGAACACAAGTTATTGTCTGGAAACTAGAAAAATGCTTATTTTTGGCCCCTTTTTGGCCCCCAATTCCTAAACGTTTCGGGCAATTACCCCCAAACTCAATTCCAGCTTTCCCTTTGTGATATGTAACCTTGTAGTACAATTTCAGAAATATCCAAACACTTACACACAAGTTATTGTCATGAAACTAGAAAAATGCTTGTTTTTTGCCCCTTTTTTGGCCCCTAATTCCTAAAATTTTGAGGCAATTACCCCCAAAATCAATTACAGCCTTCCCTTTGTGATATGGAACCTTGTGGTACAATGTCAGAGAGATCCATACACTTACACACAAGTTATTGTCTGAAAGTTACAAAAATGCTTATTTTTGGCCCCTTTTTGGCCCCTAATTCCTTAACTGTTGGTACCATAACCCCCAAAATCAATCCCAACCTTCCTTTTGTGGTATTGAACCTTATGGTGAAATTTCATGGAGATCCATTCACTTAAACTAAAGTTAGAGTGCGAAAACCAATGTGTCTTCGGACGACGCCGGACGACGACGACGACGACGACGACGACGACGACGACGACAACGACGACGACGACGACGACGACGCCAACGTCATACCAATATACGACCAAAAAATTTTTAATTTTTGCGGTCGTATAAAAACAGGACCCAAAATTAAAAATCTAAATACACGGTTAGATTTGGCATATCAAAGAACCCCAATAATTCAATTTTTGATGAAATCAAACAAAGTTTAATTTTGGACCCTTTGGACCTCAATGTGGACCAATTTAAAAACGGGGCCCAAAATCTAAAAACTTAATACACGGTTAGATTCAGCATATTAAAGAACTCCAAGAATTCAAGAATAAAACCCCATTGAAATTGATCAAGAAATAAGCAATTTATACGAAGTATCTTCTTTTGCACAATACTGTGCAATTGAATATTTCTTGCTATTGCGCAATACTGTACAATTGACAAGTTCTTGCTATTGCGCAATATTGTGCTATTGGATATTTCTTGCTATTGCGCAATACTGTTAAATTGAAGATTTCTTGCTATTGCGCAATACTGTGCAATTGAAGATTTCTTGCTATTGTGCAATACTGTGCAATTGAAAATTTCTTGCTATTGCACAATACTTATTATATAATAATTTACACATCCTGTTTGGTGTGTATCTCCTACCATATCATTATTATTTGCTTTTAAATATAAATCAGAAATAACCAACTTAAAATGGAAAATTTTAAAAGTAAAAAAAAGGAAAAAAAGAAAAAAAAAAAAAAAAAAATCCCCCCCCCCCAAATTTTTTGAACCCCCTTATGATTCATCACCCCCAAACTCAATCCCAGCCTTCCCTTTGTGGTATGGTACCTTGCAGTACAATTTCAGAGAGATCCATACACTTGAACACAAGTTATTGTCTGGAAACTAGAAAAATGCTTATTTTTGGCCCCTTTTTGGCCCCCAATTCCTAAACGTTTCGGGCAATTACCCCCAAACTCAATTCCAGCTTTCCCTTTGTGATATGGAACCTTGTAGTACAATTTCAGAAATATCCAAACACTTACACACAAGTTATTGTCATGAAACTAGAAAAATGCTTGTTTTTTGCCCCTTTTTTGGCCCCTAATTCCTAAAATTTTGAGGCAATTACCCCCAAAATCAATTACAGCCTTCCCTTTGTGATATGGAACCTTGTGGTACAATGTCAGAGAGATCCATACACTTACACACAAGTTATTGTCTGAAAGTTACAAAAATGCTTATTTTTGGCCCCTTTTTGGCCCCTAATTCCTTAACTGTTGGTACCATAACCCCCAAAATCAATCCCAACCTTCCTTTTGTGGTATTGAACCTTATGGTGAAATTTCATGGAGATCCATTCACTTAAACTAAAGTTAGAGTGCGAAAACCAATGTGTCTTCGGACGACGCCGGACGACGACGACGACGACGACGACGACGACAACGACGACGACGACGACGACGACGACGCCAACGTCATACCAATATACGACCAAAAAAATTTTAATTTTTGCGGTCGTATAATAATAACCAAAAGCTGCAAAATTTTCTTAAAATTACAAATTCAGGGGCAGCAACCCAACAACGTGTTGTTTGATTGGTCTGAAAATTTCAGGGCAGATAGATCTTGACCTAATGAACAATTTCATCCTTGTCAGATTTGCTCTAAATGCTTTGGTTTCAGAGATATGAGCCAAAAACTGCATTTTACCCTATGTACTATTTTTTAGCCATGTCGGCCATCTTTGTTCGCGGGCGGGGTCATTGGACACATTTTTTAAACTAGATACCCTAATGATGATTGTGGACAAGTTTGGTTAAATTTGTCTTAGTAGTTTCAGAGGAGAAGTTTTTTGTAAAAGATTACAAAAATTTACGAAAAATGGTTAAAAATTTACTATAAAGGGCAATAACTCCTTAAGGGGTCAACTGACCATTTTGGTCAAGTTGACTTATTTGTAGATCTTACTTTGCTGAACATTATTGCTGTTTACAGTTTATCTCTATCTATAATAATATTCAAGATAATAACCAATAAAATACTCCGCTGGGGCGCAGCTTGATACGACCGCAGAAGTCGAACCCTGAACAGTTGGGGCAAGTATGGACACAACATTCAAGCTTGATACAGCACTGAATTTGGATTGTAATTAAATATTTGACACAGGATAGGTTTCTGACACAGAATGAATGTGGTCTAAGAACTTAAACAAAATTTAATTTACCTATTCAAACCATATCATTATTATTTGCTTTTATATATAAATCAGAAATAACCAATTTAAAATGGAGAATTTTAAAGAAAAAAAAGGGAAAAAAAATCCCCCCCCCCAATTTTTTGAACCCCCTTATGATTCATCACCCCAAAACTCAATCCCAGCCTTCCCTTTGTGGTATGGTACCTTGCAGTACAATTTCAGAGAGATCCATACACTTGAACACAAGTTATTGTCTGGAAACTAGAAAAATGCTTGTTTTTTGGCCCCTTTTTTGCCCCAAATTCATAAACGTTTAGGGCAATTACACCCTAACTCAAACCCAGCTTTCCCTTTGTGATATGGAACCTTGTAGTACAATTTCATAAAGATCCATACACTTACACACAAGTTATTGTCCTGAAACTAGAAAAATGCTTGTTTTTTGCCCCTTTTTGGCCCCTAATTCCTAAAATTTGGAGGCAATTACCCCCAAAATCAATCTCAGCATTTCCATTGTGATATGGAACCTTGTGGTACAATGTCAGAGAGATCCATACACTTACACACAAGTTATTGTCATGAAACTAGAAAACTGCTCGTTTTTTGCCCCTTTTTGGCCCCTAATTCCTACAATTTGGAAGCAATTACCCCCAAAATTAATCCCAGCATTCCCTTTGTGATATGGAACCTTGTGGTACATTGTCAGAGAGATCCATACACTAACAAACAAGTTATGTCTGGAAGTTACAAAAATGCTTATTTTTGGCCCCGTTATGGCCCCTAATTCCTAAAATTTTGAGGCAATTATCCCCAAAATCAATCCCAGCATTCTCTTTGTGGTATGGTCCCTTGCAGTACAATTTCAGAGAGATCCATACACTTGAACACAAGTTATTGTCTGGAAACTAGAAAAATGCTTATTTTTGGCCCCTTTTTGGCCCCTTATTTCTAAACTTTTTGGGCAATTACCCCCAAACTCAATTACAGCTTTCCCTTTGTGATATGAAACCTTGTAGTACAATTTCATAAAGACCCATAAACTTACACACAAGTTATTGTCCTGAAACTAGAAAAATGCTTATTTTTGGCCCCTTTTTGGCCCCTAATTCCTAAAATTTTGAGGCAATTACCCTCAAAATCAATCCCAGCATTTCCTTTGTGATATGAAACCTTGTGGTACAATGTCAGAGAGATCCATACACTTACACACAAGTTATTGTCATGAAACTAGAAACATGTTCGTTTTTTGCCCCTTTTTGGCCCCTAATTCCTAAAATTTGGAAGCAATTACCCCCAAAATTAATTCCAGCATTCCCTTTGTGATATGGAACCTTGTGGTACAATGTCAGAGAGATCCATACACTAACAAACAAGTTATGTCTGGAAGTTACAAAAATGCTTATTTTTGGCCCCTTTTTGGCCCCTAATTCCTTAACTGTTGGTACCATAACCTCCAAAATCAATCCCAACCTTCCTTTCATGGTATTGAACCTTGTGGTAAAATTTCATAGAGATCCATTCACTTAAACTAAAGTTAGAGTGCGAAAACCAATGTGTCTTCGGACGACGACGACGACGACGACGACGCCGGACGACCACGACGACGCCAACGTCATACCAATATACGACCACAAAAATTTTTTTGCGGTCGTATAAAAATATAAATACACGGATGGATTCGAATATCAAATTCAATTTTGGACCTATTAGATCTCATTGTGGACCAATTTAAAATAAAATGCTCCGCTGGGGCGCAGCTTGATACGACCGCAGAGGTCGAACCCTGAACAGTTGGGGCAAGTATGGACACAACATTCAAGCTTGATACAGCACTGAATTTGGATTGTAATTAAATATTTGACACAGCATAGGTTTCTCACACAGAATGAAAGTGGTCTAAGAACTTAAAATTTTTTAATTTACCTATTCAAACCATATCGTTGTTATTTGCTTTTATATATACATCAGAAATAACCAATTTAAAATGGAAAATTTTAAAGAAAAAAACATACATGTGATGGACTGTGAAACTCAGATCAGGAGATTGGAAAATTTTGGTCAGGAGATTAGGACTCAGATCAGGAGGTTTTTAATCGACATAAAGTTTGTCGTAAACGTAACCGTGTGCTGTAAAAATTGTCTTTTAAAGTGTGTTTTCTTCAACTTTCAATCCGAATGTATTATGTATTATGTTTATAGTACCCTTGTACTTATAAAGTTTCTTTATCTTAATATTCTACATGTTCAATCTAAGATTCTTTTTTTTTAGTATGTTCTTCAAATTTTTCAATTCATATCTTTTATATCATTATTCTATAGGACAAACATTGCAATCAGATCATTTGTTTACCGATCTGCATTTGCAGTTAGATTTTATTTGAATAATCAGAAACTCATTTAAATTTAGAACATGGGTCATAGTTATTATATGAATTCAATTTAAGCCTTGAAAGAAAGTATAGAACCCTCAAATAATTTTCAAATTATTATTTTTTTATTTGTCCTAAGACATTTAAAATCATTTAATTACCATCCTTTTATGATTATTTGTTCAATTTATATTTTATTTATATTCTTTTAAAAATTTACATTATTTAAAGGAAAGTAACTTAAAACAGGATAAATCAGGGGAAGTAACCCAATAAATACACAAAGTTTTTATTACACAACGGCAGTTAGCCTGAGGTAAAAATCGTTGATTACCAGAATGTTTGACACCCAAGCTGACAAGTGAAGCCATATAATTATGCATGTTAATTGATTTACAGGTAAAATATAACTTCAGGTGATGTCAGTTACACCAGATGTCTGAGATGATATGTTGGGCAGATTTCATACACAGGATTTTTTTCTCTTCAACGCGAGGTCGGGAGGAGACCCCTGAAAACGGGATTATTGTACTACCGTCGGGAGGTTTACATGTATGAAAAAAAGAAAAAAAAATCCCCCAAATTTTTTTGTACCCCCTTATGATTCATCACCCCATTGGCCCAAACTCAATCCCAGCTTTCCCTTTGTGGTATGGTACCTTGCAGTACAATTTCAGAGAGATCCATACACTTGAACACAAGTTATTGTCTTGAAACTAGAAAAATGCTTGTTTTTTGGCCCCAAATTCCTAAACGTTTAGGGCAATTACCCCCAAACTCAAACCCAGCTTTCCCTTTGTGATATGGAACCTTGCAGTACAATTTCATAAAGATCCATACACTTACACACAAGTTATTGTCCTGAAACTAGAAAAATGCTTGTTTTTTGCCCTTTTATGGCCCCTAATTACTAAAATTTTGAGGGAATTACCCCCAAAAATCAATCCCAGCCTTCCCTTTGAGGTATGGTACCTTGCAGTACAATTTCAGAGAGATCCATACACTTACACACAAGTTATTGTCATGAAACTAGAAAAATGCTTGTTTTTTGCCCCTTTTTGGCCCCTTATTCCTAAAATTTGGAGGCAATTACCCCCAAAATCAATCCCAGCATTCCCTTTATGATATGGAACCTTGTGGTACAATGTCAGAGAGATCCATACACTTACACACAAGTTATGTCTGGAAGTTACAAAAATGCTTATTTTTGGCCCCTTTTTGGCCCCTAATTCCTTAACTGTGGGTACCATAACCCCCAAAATCAATCCCCACCTTCCTTTTGTGGTATTGAACCTTATGGTAAAATTTCATTGAGATTCATTCACTTAAACTAAAGTTAGAGTGCGAAAACTAATGTGTATTCGGACGACGACGCTGGACGACGACGACGACGACGCCGGACGACGACGACGACGACGACGACGACGACGACGCCAACGTCATACCAATATACGACCACAAAAATTTTTTTGCGGTCGTATAAAAAGGGGACCAAAATCCAAATATAAATACACGGTTAGATTCAGCATATTAAAGAATCCCAAGAATTGAACGACTTTGAATTAAACCCCATTGAATTGGTCCAGAAATAAGCAATTAAAACAGAGTATTAGAAAAGTAGTATTTTGGCCCCTTTTTGGCCCCAAATTCCGGTTATGGCCATAACCTCCAAAATCAATCCCAACCTTTCTTTTTTGGAATGGAACCTTGTGGTACAATTTCATAAAGATCCATAGACTTATACTCAAGTTATTGTCCGGAAACCAGAAAATCCTTGTTTTGGGCCCTTTTTTAACCCCCCAATTCCTAAACGGTTTAGGCCATAACCACCAAAATCAATCCCAACTTTTATAATGTGGTATGAAACTTTGTGGTATAAATTCATAGAGACCCATAACTTATAAACAAGTTATTGTCTGGAAACCAAACATCTTCGGACGACGACGACATCGCCATACCGTTATATACGGCCGCAAATGTTTGCGGTCGTATAAAATCTACAATCTTGCATAGGCAATGTTGCATTATCAAACCAATGTGGGTACTTCCATTAAATAATTACCAAATAAAGTCAATAAATACAAGAGTCGAGAATAAAGTTATGTTAACGGAGAAATCGGTAATTTGAAATCCTGAGGACAGTACATGATCGAGAAAACTCCGAACAACAGGCCAACAGAACCAGACGCACATCAACTTTGTAGACAATAAACCCAGTTAACTAGGTGTGATACCAGGTGCTTTGGGAGGTAGGGCATTATTCAAGAATACTTACTTTTTCAGGATTGAAGTGACAAATATCCGCAAGTTTCTTCCAAGGGTCTACGGGAAAATGTAAAGCGAAGAACTCCAGTTCGTCTTTTGTAAACGTCTTGACCCATTTTCTCACCTGCTTTACAACGGCACCAGTTGCTGTTCCGGTCTAAATGAAATAAATACAACTATATTTATTTATATTCTGGTATACAGATGAAATGTAGTTAAACAGACTTATTTGATTTCAATACTAAGGTCAATCATTCGCAATAATAATCTTCGTTTTTTGTTAATTTATTTTTCATTGAAAAGTGCAGTGTTTATAAAGAAAGAAACGTACGATATAAACGCCCTCAAAAATACACTTACGTTGGGTTTAAGAGCTAACAAATTGTCATGCTCTGATTTTAGTTTCCCGAGCTTCTTGGGTGACACTTTTGTTTTCTGACATTGTAGCCTTTTGATTTTTTTCTCAACAACACGTGCCGACCTTCCAGCGTCCAAGATAGTTAATGCTTTCAAGACTTCGACAAATGTGTATTGACTGCGGACAGAAATCAAAGCACTGGCCAACTCCTGATCCTTTCTTGCCCAACTTGCTGCTAACGCACGTACTCTTGCATCTGTAAATAAATTTAGATAACTAAGATTCAATAAAAATCCCCGTGTACGTGTTGTAAGTCTCAGACAAGGTTATGATATATATCCATGTATAAGACTAGATATATTGAATAGTAGAAATAATACAAAGTATGCAAGAAAAGGTGTAATTTATATTGTAAAACGGTAACATTCCGTCTATTGTTGATTTATTTGTAAAAGGCAACAATCTCAACAAATGAAGGAGATAATTAGAATGAAAATAAATACCAAATGCTTGTTTTGTAAATATGATTATATACCATTTTCTTACTGTTAACCGGTTTGCCATACGGATTTGTTCATGTCTCACCCCCCCCCCCCCCCCCCCCCCCCCCCCCCCGGTAATTTAATTGCATTTCTGCTCACCAGAAATATTATTACAATAAGATGAAAATAGTGGTAGGTACAAAATATTTCGTAAGAAGTGACAGACATTTTTCACACCCCTTATCACTTTTTTTCGGATACTTGTGAGTTTTTTTAAGAATTAATTATTCAGAATGCGTACTCAAGAATTTCAACAAAAATTTTAGATAAAGAAATTTAAAAAAAAAAATTGATATGTATAAATATATTTCGTCAAAGGGGTTTAATGAACGGACACTGTTTGGCAGCCGCCCGCCCGCCGTACATCCCCAAATCAATAACCGATTTTTCTTTCGAAAAGCCGGTTAAAAATCAAAAGCTTGTCAGGTAATATAAGTCATCAACATGCTTAATAACTTAAATTAGTAATGAAAAATAGATAAAAATATAAGTTTACTCACTTTGTACAACATCTACACCACTGTTCATCATTGTAGATATTGCAGCAGTATATTTATCTCTGTTTTCTTCTTGTCCTTTGATGTGCTGCTCAAAAGAAACTTTCCCCATGAAAAACGACTTCACATCGTCCATCGAAGGCTCTGCCACTTCTGTAGTAGTGTCAGGTGATGGCGATCGCGACCTACAATTCTGTGATCTTGAACCTCGGCTGCGACCAAATCCTCCACGACCCCGTCTACTTCCTCGGCCACGACTAGATCCTCCTCTGCCACGACTTGATCCTCCTCTACCACGACTTGATCCTCCTCTACCACGACCTCTTCCTCTTCCAGACATTTTAGAATTTGTAAGAACACTTTTATATAAAATTTCTGACCATATAAGATCCAAACAGTTTCGTGTGGATAATCGCTTTAAATGTGGTTGAAGTTAAAGACAAATTTTATAAGATTATTGATGGAGGTGTGTACTTTAGGGATTGCACAACAAAATGAAACTAGGTAAATAGCATAAGTAAACATTCGATAGTAACGACCAAAAATAATCCTCAAATATATGAAATAAAAAAGAAAAAAAAGGTATTTACCTACTAAAATCGGATCGATACTTGTATAAAATTTATTGTAAATAATAATGATAAATTAATTCAGTCCTGACATAATTATAGTTAAAGGTCAGTTTGTTAAATATAAATCGGCGCAGTAATATGTTAGTCTATAAATAATCATTATATTTTCTTGTTAATTCATGATTGCAATATTTTGCATCATTCAGCTCAAAAGTCACAGATCTGGTAGGAAATAAAATCGCAAAAAAGATAATTTGAAATATAATCTCTTGTTTGGTTTAAGTAAAATCAATTATCTTATGTCTTTTATACAAATAGTAAATGAAACATATCATTTACTTTGAATTAACTTTATCTCTAGAATCCATGGGATATAGGGGTTGACTATATGGTCAATATTTTGTTTTATATCAGTGATTGTTTTTTATTGCAAATGTTTTACCTTTCCTGATTATTGTAATACAAATAAAATTTGGTCAAAGTAGACGTCTCGTTTTTATATAGCAATACAAAAAAAAAATCATCAGACAATATTTTTGGCCATGGCGTTGTCAGTTTGTTTTCGATCTATGAGTTTGACTGTCCCTCTGGTATCTTTCGTCCCTCTTTTGCTTCATTTTGGGTCTTTCATTTCATGTTACTAGTAATTGTCTACCATATACAGACACTGGAAGAAACGGACATGCTGATTTAGCTTAACAACTTTCTTTTTAATATCATGTCAATTATTTACTAATAAAAGTTCAACAAAAAGTTAAAGAAAGGGAAAACAAAATGAATACTTCACCGAATTTCCAAAGTTTAAGAAAGAGAAAACAAAATGAATACTTCACCGAATTCCTAATGAATACATTTAAAAAAAAAAAAGAGAAATTCACTATTTCATTGTCATTACCTGTGACATCTTTTTTTCCTACATTTGAACGCGCTTCACCTTACAGAATACTTTTATGTGTGATATTTGTAAACCTTTGTTGTTCTTTGTCCCTTTTGGTATTTTCTTTCTCTATTTTTGACATTTACCAAATTCTGTTTACTTATTGTAAGCAATGCTTTTGTTAGAATTGAATACAATAAAAGTTTAAAAGGTTTCTGTGACTGTGCAGACACCAAACTATACAAATCACCTCTACACCACTGCTACAGGTCTAAGCATAAATGTCTTCAACAATAAACAAGCGTCTTTAAGTATTTGCCAAGAGTACCCCTATTCTACAGAAAGTGTGAATAGATTAAACATAAACCGTCACTTTCAGAAATATAATGTTGTAAGTAAATCATAATACAGGAATAACCCAAAATATCTGTCGTACAACAAACAGATAACACTAGCACCAAACTCCCCCAAAACAATAAACTTATAAAGAAAAACAACAACAAAATACACGTGCAGGTCCAAATTTCATGTGGTTAAACCAAGTTTGCGCTGTCTAATGTTGGAAAACACACGTTCAATTGTATAACAAGAAAACTATAGTAACTGTTTGGTCTTTTCTGAATATATGCATATTAAAAAAAAAAAAAAAAACACGTAACGCCTACTAATAAAATAAGCAACATTCAAGGATGATTCCCCAATCTTTACATTTATAAGCGTATTCATCTACATATTATGTTTTAAAAGAAAACGCAGTTGTGAATTGCTGCTGTCACAAGATTGAACATGTTTTTTTTTATACATCCCCCACTTTTACAAAGCATTTACCTTGTCTGTTCGTCCGTCTGTTCGTCAGTCCCATCCGTTCGTCCAAAACACATTTTCTCTTCACATTTTTTTGTGCAGATACTTCTGAGCAGAATGATTTTATATTTGGTTAACAGCTTTGTAGGGATGAGTTTTAACGTGTGAGCATTTTCTTTGATCAATCGGGCATCAATTTCTTGTTATCCAATAGTTTGAATTACGAGTAAGGGTATGCTTAGCACGACAACGCGTACATTCTTGTCTAAAACTAGTTCAATGGGGAGACAAATGGAAACTATGGCCTTTTTACATGCTCCTGAATGCCTGTGTTTTCTGCATGGTGTGACCATCTACTCGTTCTGTAAGCTTATATGTACTTTAGCTTTTCTAATTTGGGTTGTATTTGTTCTCTATTTTATTATAGATATGCATAAACACTTTAAAAAAATCATTTTAATAAAACAAATAAAAATATAGATAAGTTAACGAAAGGATATATGTCGCAATAAATCAAGATAACACTTGTTTACTTTCTTCGGCATTCTGACTACAGCAGCAGCAAAGTCGTTTAAACCATTTTCTAAAGCGCTGAAATCTACCAGCAGACTTTAGAGAGTTTACAATGGTAGATTCACTGTCACGTTTTTGATATGGTTTTTCAATCTAAACTGATTTGGTTGGTTCATTTTTATCAGTTGACACAGCTAGCAATCTTTTTATGGGTTCATGTGTACATGAGTTTACAGGTTCAAGTGGACTGGTACTGGTTAAATCGAGAAGAAATGGATCGACAGATTCAGTGGCGTTTGGTTTTGTGGGTCCCGATAGATGTAGTACTCTTGTTTTCTCATGTCTTTCTTCTAATGGAGTGAGAAATGGCTTTAGCCTTGGTCTAGGTGGGTCGTCTTCTATTTCACTAAATGTGTACCATACACTATTTGATGATCTTGGCGTATCTGGATTGTCTAAACAAAAGAGAAATTATGAGAGTAGAAGATTGCCTTCAATTTCATTGACCGCCTCGGTGGTCTCGTGGTAGCGTGTTCGCCTCGAATGCGGGAGGTCGTGGGTTCGAACCCCGGTCGGGTCAAACCTTAGACTTTAAAATTGGTATTTGATGCGTCTCCGCTAAGCACGCGGCATTAAGGAGTAAGAGCAAAGACTGGTTAGCTCGGAGTCAGAATAATGTGTCCGGGTAAGGTGACATGTCTTCCTGTGGACTGTTACCCTGTGAACTAGCTCGTTAAAAATCCGACTCAGCGTGTCGGTCTAGTACAAAGCAGGGCTAAATTTCATAATACATTAAGATGTTCTCGTCCTGCATATGCATATTAATTTGCCGCTGGACATTAAGCAGCCATCCATCATCATCAATTTCATTGTATTAGAATACAAAGTTACGGTACCGATCGTGAACCACATGGCACATGTTTTTGGAATAACTAGTGCTTAGTTGATTAATTGTCAAATAAGAATTTCATTTTTACTTTCTATTTTACTCAATAAACTTATTGGTAACGGTAATAGTTATGCCACTGCTGTTGTTGATAAAATTGTGTCTGTTTAATTAATAGTCTTGGAGGATAAATAATAAATCTCTTCGTGTTGTCGTTTCGTTTATATTTGTTCAATGTGTGCACCTATAAATGGCACCGAACAAGATTTTGATTTTTCACTCTTCATTATGTTTCTATATAGATTCTATTAAGAAGTGCATTCACTCATTTTGGAATGTAAAATGCATGATTTTAATATCAAATGAATTTAAAAAATGAAACAGACATAGTAAATTATTTTGTTATAAATTATGCCGTAGTTTTCTCGATTGAATTATTTCATTTTTATCATTTCAGTGCCTTGTATAGTCTGGAATGGGATTTTCTCATTGTTGAAGGCCGTACGGTAGCTTATAATTATTTATATCCAATTAATGTGTACTTAGGTGGATAGTTGTCTCATTGGCAATCATACCACATCTCCTTATTTTTACATAGGGACTTATCTTTTCCCGTTATTACAAATCCAAAATATGACATTTAGATTATTTGCTAAAATTATTAAAGAGAAATCTTTGTTCTTTCGATGTGTTGGTATCTGTGCAAAAGAGTGACTTGTTCAGACTGGTCAAACACTCATACAGCATTGTACGATAAAACAAAAACAACGGAAACAACACCAACACACGGAAAGATGGATTTTCTTATTGGTAACTGTAATAGTTATGCCACTGCTGTTGTTGATAAAATTGTGTCTGTTTAATTAATAGTCTTGGAGGATAAATAATAAATCTCTTCGTGTTGTCGTTTCGTTTATATTTGTTCAATGTGTGCACCTATAAATGGCACCGAACAAGATTTTGATTTTTCACTCTTCATTATGTTTCTATATAGATTCTATTAAGAAGTGCATTCACTCATTTTGGAATGTAAAATGCATGATTTTAATATCAAATGAATTTAAAAAATGAAACAGACATAGTAAATTATTTTGTTATAAATTATGCCGTAGTTTTCTCGATTGAATTATTTCATTTTTATCATTTCAGTGCCTTGTATAGTCTGGAATGGGATTTTCTCATTGTTGAAGGCCGTACGGTAGCTTATAATTATTTATATCCAATTAATGTGTACTTAGGTGGATAGTTGTCTCATTGGCAATCATACCACATCTCCTTATTTTTACATAGGGACTTATCTTTTCCCGTTATTACAAATCCAAAATATGACATTTAGATTATTTGCTAAAATTATTAAAGAGAAATCTTTGTTCTTTCGATGTGTTGGTATCTGTGCAAAAGAGTGACTTGTTCAGACTGGTCAAACACTCATACAGAATTGTACGATAAAACAAAAACAACGGAAACAACACCAACACACGGAAAGATGGATTTTCTTGACGAGTTGTAAGTTATTATGTTTCTTGTATGACGGAGGAGAAGTGTTAAATACCTTCTTTGTCTTTGTTATCACTAAATAATGTCAAATCTAGCTTTACCTCTTCTATGTCTACCTGCTTAGTCCTTAAATCAGTTGTGGATTTGCTTTTCTGGAAATTAAAACAAAAAAACCTTTGATTTGAAGACTATTTCAATATAAAAATGAAATATCAATTGTTTTAATTTTTAGAAATTTGTAAGTGGTCGAAGTCAAGATGACGTGACCAAATCGAAATGAATGATATGAGAAACGTGATATACATGTATACGACAACGAAATAAGAAACAGGATATATACGGCAATGAAATGAAATACAGGATATATACGGCAACGAAATGAGATACAGGATATATACGACAACGATACGAGACACAGGAAATATACGACAACGAAATAAGATACAGGATATATATGGCGACGAAATGAGATACTGGATAATTATTGCAACGAAATGAGATACGGGATATATGTATAGGGCAACGACATGAAATACTAGATATATACGGTAACGAAATGAGATACGGGATATATACGACAACGAAATGAGAAATGGGATGTATACGACAACGAAATGAGATACAGGATATACACGGCAACGAAATGAGAAACAGGATCTATACAACATTTAAGCTTAAAACAGCTCTGAATTTGGATTGTGATTGAATATTTAAAATAGATTATTATCTAATTAATAATGAAAATGATATTTGCAAATCTGAACCCCAAACAGGATCATGTAAAACAAGAAATAATTGTAACAGGATGCTGTTACAAAGTCTCCCAAACAAAGCTCCCATAATTAGTCATTCCCATGGTTGCCTGACATTGAGCAAAGTCCAGTACACATTGGTTTGGTCTAGTAAAGTGATATGCATAAGTGACGCCTAGGATTTGACCCTGTATGTCATTCAAATCTTCTTGAAATAACGAACAGCAATATATATGGTTTAGGGATGGGGAACTCGACCGTTTACAAGTTCTCAAAAAGGGGGGGGGGGGGGGGGGGGGGGTGTGATCCCCAGGGGATTTGTTTTTTGTCCCATACAAGAATATAAATGGTTTAGGGGTGGGAATCTCGACCATTACAAGTTCTCAAACAGGAGGGGGGTGGGAGTGAACCATGGGGACTCGCCTTTTATTTCATTTGATTTGTCTTATTGTCCCATACAAGAATATATATGGTTTCGGGTGGGGATCTCGACCGTTTACAAGTTTTCAAAAAGAAGGGGGTGGGGTGACCCCCCCCCCCCCCCCCCCCCCCCGTTGGCTTCCCCTATATTTCATTTGATTTGTTTTATTGTCCCATACACGAATATATATGGTTTAGGGGTGGGGATCGCGACCGTTTACAAGTTCTAAAACAGGAGGGGGTGGGGTGACCCCCAGGGACTCCCCATATATTTCATTTGATTTGTTTTATTGTACATGAATATATATGTTTTTTGGGTGGGGATATCGACCGTTTACAAGTTTTCAAAAAGAAGGGGGATGGGGGTGACCCCGTTGACTTCCCCTATGTTTCATTTGATTTGTTTTATTGTCCCATACAAGAATACATATGGTTTCGGGGTGGGGATCTCGACCGTTTACAAGTTTTCAAAAAGAAGGGGGATGGGGTGACCCCGAGGACTTCCCCTATATTTCATTTGATTTGTTTTATTGTTCAATACAAGAAGATATATGGTTTAGGGGTGGGGATCTCGACCGTTTACAAGTTCACAAACAGGAGGGGGTGGGGTGACCCCGGGGCCTCCCCTAGCCTATTATGGTCCAATATCCAAAATCTAAGTACATTACTAGAATCAGCATATCAAAGAACCCTAAGAATTCAATTTTTGATGAAATACTTCTTAGTTAAACCATTTCTGTTCAAAGGGAAATACTCAAACTTTTATTTCCATGAACCAATAATGTAAATCTAAAATTTGATATGATTTAACCATAGCTCTCTAAAATTAGATATGATGTTATATTTATTTTCAATCTATAATAAGATATAATTAATAGTTTTCAAATAAATCTGTCATTCCAATTATAACAGGATGATTGACAATTACCAGATGGTGTGTTATCTTGATAAAAGGAGTGTAATCAAACTTTATATATATACCATCATGAATGTAGTTAAAAGTTCCCAATATTTTTTCTTTGATTTGTAATAATCTAATATAGATCTGCAACTTACCAATGAATGCCTACAGCTTTATCTACACAATGAGATGTAATGATTAATAAAAATAGATTATTATCTAATGAATTTGTAAATCTGGAACCCCAAATAATTATATTTTTTACTATATATAATTGTAAATAATATAATTATTAGTAATGTAATTAACTTCAAAATGTCTATCTCTTAAAAACCTATAAAACTTATCTGTAATTATTTTCAAAATGTCTAATAATGAACAGTAAATTTCAAACTTCATTTATACAGTCCTACTAGTAAATTTCAAACTTTATATATACAGTCCTACAGATCTTATCAGGAAACAGAAAATTTTCAAATAAATCTGACACTCCAATGATCATCATATGCTAAGATATTTCCCAGATCTAATTAATAATGAAAATCATACTTGCAAATCTGAAGGGTTATTTCCCTTTGAACAGAACTATGGTTTAACATAGTACTCTAACATTACATATATAATACTCAATAATGTAATTAACTTCAAAATGTCTAATAATAAAGCTTATAATCATCACCACTTAGGAAATAGAAGAATTAATATGTCTCTCCAATTTTTATTGAGAGATAAGACATTTACTATATGCTTAGTCATAAATACCACTTTTGGATATTAAAATGGCGATAACTCAAAAAAGGAGAAATATTAAAATCGTGAAAATTGATCTTGACCTTCATTTAGTCATAAGAAACAACATATCTAAATTTGAAAAAAAATCATCACAGCGTTTTCATGTTATTGAAGAGACACTGTTTGGCAGCCGCCCGTCCGCCCGCCCGACCGCCGTACATCCCCAAATCAATAACCGATATTTCCTTCGAAAATCCGGTTAAAAATGATATAATAAATCTTATTTTTGGCTTGGTACTTCTATACACTGAGTTATACTATTTTCAGTTCTTTTTATTTGTAAAAAATGGCAAAATACTAGCATTATCTACCTGATGGTAAGTGTCATAGTGTGGATCTGGCGCTTGCTCAGGTGAAGAATATGAAGCCGACAATGCACATACAGCTGGTGTGTGATACTCTTCGAACATTTTCTTTATCTTTTTCTGTCTTCTTCTCATTCGTCTCTTCTCTCTTTCTTCTTTCCAAATAGTATCTATTTCAAATGCTTCAACAAGCTTTTTTCGTTCAGCGTCTCTTACAGACTGGAAGAAGGCTAAACGATCTTCTTTGCTTGCTGTTTCTTCTGTTTCTAATTCTTCTGTTTCATCCATATTTTGCAACCCCTCTTTATTAAAAAAATTTGGTTCAAATTTGTCGTACTGGTTCCCTGCTTCGTCGCTTTGTTTGTTCATTGTTGCCGCGATAA
Source organism: Mytilus californianus (assembly GCF_021869535.1). NCBI lineage: Eukaryota > Metazoa > Mollusca > Bivalvia > Mytilida > Mytilidae > Mytilus > Mytilus californianus. The sequence continues at coordinate 103,422,614 of NW_026262679.1, forward strand.
GCCTGTCAATCTCTTTGTTTCTAACATTTCTAAAGAAAGCAGCTCTCTCTTCTTCATTCGCTGTTTCTTTATCTTTCTCTGTATTCATTTCTTCGACAGCTCCTTTGTTTGTTTGGTCATCCTTATTACATGTTGTTTGTTCATATCTGGCTTTGTTTATTGCTTTGGTAAGTCTGTCAAGTTCTGTATTTCTAAGTCTTTTAAAGGTAGCAGCTCTCTCGTCGTAACTTGCTGTTTCTACTCTTTCTTTATTAGTTTCTAGTGTTGTCTTATATATGTCTTTCTCGATTTGTTGATCGTACAATGCATCTGCTTCCAATTCGCTACAGGCAGCGTACAATACAGACAGTGTAAACCCTCTCAGGCTACGTTCAAAATTCGCCTCATCTTCATCCATAGCTGAAAATGGCACAAAACACATTGATATTCCAACATCAAATACATAACACATTTAGTTTAATACAATATAATAAAAACATAAGAATATCGTGTGATTTACAAGATAAAAGTTGCGTACATGGCCGAGGGAAAAACGGGGAAAGGGTGTTCAGTTATATGAACAAAACATGTTTTATCTCTGCTCTCCTCCTACCGTATGCGCCTGCAGGCCACACACACATATCCTGCAGGACACACACACACACACACACATCTTACATCAAGAATTAATCGTTATGACTTGTACGAATATCTTTCTAGTAAAATATTGTGTGGAGACATTCGCAATCATTGTCAGTTATAAATTTCAGAAATAATGAAACTTGTAAATTGAGAATGAATAACACGAAATACTTACTCTACTCTTCAATGTCCTGATTTATCTTCGGGATTATACAAAATTTTAATTTTCTCTCGATTCTCTGTGCTCAAACAAAAGTATAAACTGCTTCGCTCACCGACAACAACGTTGCTACTGAGGATATTATGACGTCCGACGTCAATCGAATTCGTCACCGATTTCCTCCTTACTTCGAGACGGAAAGAACGCTTTGTGCATTGAATATAATAATAAATTCTTTATTTAAAGAGGGTAACTCAATTAGAAGTAGTCTAATTTTCATTGAGGCCCTCAAACAAAATACATGTATACAGTTTACATTCATACATTCGATTCATACATTAAAATACAATATATATTACTTGTATATACACAATTCAATCATTCAAACATACAAATGGCAATAAATGGCAATAATTGGTAAAGTTTTGATTAAATTTTCTTATTCTTACAATAAAAGAAAGAAAACAAATTATTCGACTTGCATAGAATTTTCAAGAAAATGATTATAACAATGTTTCTTTAATAATTCCACATTTCGACAATTTTTTATTTTGAGTGGTAAATTATTCCATACCTTTGTTGCAGAATAATAAAAAGATTTTTTATAAAAAATTGTGTTTGGTCTTGGAACAAATAGATCATTATTAGAGACAGATCGTAAGTTGTGGTGTTGCACATCATTAATATTTAGCATTGTTAAGTAATCAGGTGTTAGTCCATTTACAATTTTATACATTAGGATTGATTGTTGGTATTTTATTCTTTTTGTAAAAGATAGCCATTTTAAAGATGAAAACATAAAATTAGATGGAACAGAAATATCGCATTCAAGTATAATTCTTGCTACTCTTTTTTGAAGTTTTATGATTCTATCTGAATCTTTTTGTAATAAATTTCCCCAAACTGAACTACAATAGTCTATATATGGTAGAATTTATTCATTATAAAATAGTTGTCTTGTGTGTATAGGCAAATATACTTTAATTTTAAACAAAAGTGATATTTTAGATGAGATAATCTTGCATATACGATCAACATGATCCTCCCAGCTTAAATTTTCATCAATGTCAATTCCAAGTAATTTGAAAGAATGGACATTTTCAATACATGTTTCATTGACGGTAATACATAATTCTGATAGTTGTGTAAGTTTTTGTTTTGAACCCAATTTCATACACTTTGTTTTTTGTGCATTAATTTTCATACTGTTATTGTTACACCAAGATTGTATAGCATTTAAATCATTTTGCAATATGCTGTTTATTTTTTCAATGTTTTTATTATGAAAATGCAATGTTGAATCATCAGCATATAAATCCATGTCGGATTGTTTAACATGAAGTGGTAAATCATTTATATCAATTAAAAATAACAGAGGACCTAAAATAGAACCTTGAGGCACTCCATATTTTACAAACGATTTATCAGATTTAATGTTAGCGTATTGAACTTCTTGTTGTCTCTCAGACAAATATGATTTTATCCAATCTATCGAATGTTCTCCGATATGATAAAATTTTAACTTTTCTAAAAGTATGGCATGGTTAATAAGGTCAAAAGCCTTACTGAAATCTAAAAACACAGTACCAACTATTTCTCCATTGTCTAAATATAAGTAATCGCCGGCCCGATGTAAGTTTTCCATGAATTGTATGCAGTCTTGAAAACTTCAAAAAGACAATTTAAATCATATATAAAATAAATGGGGAATGTGTCCATGGGACACAGATGATGCCCCCACTTGCATATAAAGTTATAAAGGGACATAACTGAAGAACGGTAAAAGTGACGCTACCTAAATTTGGACTAGACCTGAATTTTGTGGTAATAAGCATTGTGTATAAGTTTCATAACATTTGGTTGAGGCAAACTACTGTTATAGAACAGAAACGAAAAATTCAGCAATTTTTCCATTTGTAAAGGGGCATAAATCTAGAACGGTTAAAGTGACGCCACCAAAATTCAAACTTGATCTGTATTTTGTGGTAATAAGCATTGTGTATAAGTTTCACAACATTTGGTTAAGGCAAACTAAAGTAAGAGAACGGAAACCAACTTTGGGACGTATGGACGTACAAGGGTAAAACTTAATGCCCCCTCCACTACGGCGGGGCATAAAAACCTAAAGCAGGCAGAGCAAAATTTACAAATAATTACCGTAAAATTTTCAGAAAAATCGGACGACCGATTTTGGAGTAATTGCCCTTCAACGTGCTATTGTGCATTGTGAAAATAAACCTTGGAATAGTATACTGTCAATATAATATGTCCCAGAATAAACTGATTATTTCTGAACGTTTATCACGTGATATTTAGTATTTCCATCTAGTCAATTTGGTGAACAACCTCCAACTAATTGCAACACAAGGCTTTTCTCTAAAAAAACAAGTCTGTTACTTTCTATGAACAACATACTAAAAATAGTATTTCGAAAAACAGGTTTGTGTCCTTTGTAAAAAACAAACTATTTTTTTTATTTTTTTGCAAGTCTTATTTTTTTAAAATTCAGAGTCTTTAATAACATATTTATTTTTCTCAACCTTATACAGAAAACATTTCCCTTTTAAAACAAGCAGTTTTCAAATCCAACAATTTATTTTATAAAAGATGAATGGTGAGTGTTTAATGATTTTTAGATATTTTTCAAAGGTGAGAATTTCAGGCTCCTTGGAGCCAATAGCTACCTACGTTATTATCAACGATCTCAGCGAGTACTGATATATACCATTCAAATAAACCTTTAGCTTTGCAAGCTATTTTAGATGTAACACTGAATTTCACTTTTCACTTTGGGTGCTAATTGGATGTGTACTGATTTATATTTTAGTCTGGATTTACATGATTATTCATTAGCTTTTGTCTAGCTATGAGTGCTCATTGTCTTTTTGTAAGTTGTTTTCATGCTCGAGCCGATCTTTTGAGTCGAGCACATTCCAACTGAGTTTTGTTATGTTGTGCTGTTTCAACACTGTCCCTGATTATGGGAGGTTTGTGTGCTCGCAAACATGTTTAACCCTGACACATTATGAATGTGCCTATCAAAAGTCAGTGGCCTGTAATTATTTGGTACTTATTGTTTGCTCTTGGTCATATTTGTTTTTTTCGTTTATTGTTTTAAAATAAATCAGGCCATTGGCCGATTGGGTCTCTCGTTTTAAATGTGTTTTATTTTGAAATGTCTGCACCTTTTAAATATAATTGGTGCTGCTAATCGTTGAAGGCCGTACGATGACCTTTAATAGTTGTTTACATTCACACCATTAATATATGTTGAAGATAGTTTTCTAATTGGCAATCTTACGAGATCTTCTAATTTTTTTTTAAAGGGGGAGATTTTTTAATAAATCATGGTTTGACTGTCAAAAGATCAAACACATGACTTCACTTTTTTTAGACAAGCACACTACCAAGAGATCACTGATAGATTTTAGTGGACCTTTAAAGATAAACATTTAAATCAGTGTGGCATGAGGTGTATTTTAATTGAAATAATCATTGAGTTTCGTTTGAATGAGTTGAATATACAGGTCGGCATCCAGGAAGCAGGAAACGGTCTTTAACATTGAATTTTCAAGAACTCTTTCTATAATAGAGTATATTTATGAATAAAGGGAGATGAGAGGCAATTAAGGTCAATGAGACAGCAACCCAAACGACTCAAAAAATCAAAAGACATAATATTAGATTATACAGGACTATCTAAACAATATTTCAGGCCATAAATCTCCCATAGAAAATTCAAATTTTCATTAGTTCATTTTCAGTTGTTGAATGATGCATGATCTGTTTATAGTTCTTGGATAGGCCTAAGCTGATTACCATTTATTAAATTAAGTCAATGAGATATCTACAAAATGAACTTTGTAATGGTTTGCTTTATATATTTCTTTGGTCATGATATTTTCAGTTTGAACAGATAACTCATGTTAGTTCTTCTTCATTCTCATTTGGTATGTTTTGATACCACCCCAAGCAGATTTATAGGGTACACATATTATGCGTGATTGCTATAAGCACTTCCTCCAGGAATGGTGGTATGCATTTCATTGAGGCAATTATCCACCATAGTCAAAATGGCTTGGATGTAAACAACTAACAACTGAATGCATATTTGTTGTCTTGTATTTCGTAAGATAACATTTTCCCTGTTTATCATGTATTCGACACCCAAAATTGGACCACTTTGGTACAATTGCTTCAATACTTTGAGGTAAACTTATAATCATATTGATAAAACTGCCCTTGAAATTGTATGAGATCTACATTTCATGTTAATTCAGTATATTTGTTCCCTAATTTAAAAATCGTATATATCTGAAATTAAACGTGGATATTGACAGAGCTTGCTAAATAAAAGTATTCATCGACAAAGAGAAAACTACAATCACGTCGTCTGTGTTTAACTGTTACTTTATGCAATTTGAATGTTGTAAAAGTAGCTAATGAAAAAATTAATTCATTCATTCAAGAGAAATGACTTTTTCAGCAATTAAGATGACAAAATCAACGTCAGTAATGAAACTAATTTAAGTTATTTTTGGACCACAATTAAACTTTTTTTTTCTCATGTTTATTACACCTACAAGTATAATTAAGGAAATACATGTACACAATAGAAACATAAAATAAAATGTCCAAACTTCAACAAAGCTTAAATTTAAAAGATCAATCTGGAAATCACCAAGGTTTTTAATTTTAAGTTTTTTTGTAATTTGTTCCTAAAACAAAAAAAATAACCGAGCTTTTTTCCCCATTTTTTCTCTTAAAAAAATATTTCCCCCAAGAATTATCATATTTGTAATACTAATAACTATAGGAATACATAATATATACATAAAACAATATATTCTATTTCCTATAAAGATCACATTTCAAAAACATTAATCATTAACAACTGAGTTTTTCCTCATTTCCAGTTTTCAGCGTTTTTTCTCTAAAACTCACATATTTTACCTCAAAATTCCTTTAACATGAATACAATGAACTAGAGGACTACATAATACAATGATAAGATAAAGTGTCCTGTCTTCACCAAGCTATCAATCTAAAAATGTAACCATAAATAACAGTAATTTTGTTTTTCTTTATTTTTCAGTTTTCTGCCTTTATTCTCAAAATATCACATATTTGACCCCAAAATAACCTTTTCCTCACATTATATTAATGTAGATTTTTAGTATGTTGTTAGAACAAGTGTTATAAAAATAAGAAGATGTGGTATGTTTGCCAATGAGACAACTCTCCACAAGAGACCAAATGGACACAGAAATGATTAACAACTATAGGTCACCGTACGGCCTTCAACAATGAGTAAAACCCATAACGCATAGTCAGATATAAAGGCCCCGCAATGACAAATGTAAAACAATTCAAACGTGAAAACTAACGGCCTGGTTTATGTACAAAATAATGAACGTAAAACAAATATGATATACAGCAACAAACGATAACCACTGAATTACAGGCACATATAGAATGTGGCAGTGTTAAACTAGTTTGAAGGCGCGCCAACCCTCCCCCTAACCTGGGACTCTGGTTTACCAGCACAACATAAGAACAAACCATAAAAATCAGTTGAAAAGGGCTGGACTTATCAGATCGATACAAAGCAGAAATACATCTAACAAAAACACAGAGTGGACGTGGCAGGGTGCTTATACATCCCCACAACAAGAAGACACTAAGTACAGATCTGAGAGTAATCGTTGTTACTGGCAGCTAGTTCAAAGCCAATAAAAACTAATAAAAAAATCATGCATCTAAGACTAAAATATAAATCAGTACATATCCAACATCCAATGGATTTAGGGTAAAGACGTCATTAACAGTCAGAGAAAAACATGACTTCGTGCAATGCCAAGATACACGTATCGACAGATTGTAGAGCCATGCTATTTATATCAAAAATATTTTGGGGGATTTTCCAGAGCAAAATAATATCCTATTTCTAGTTCATTTAAAATATCCCGTAAATTATACGTAACTTGAAAGAATTAATTGCTTCTTTTCATTTGTAGTTGTGCAAGACATCTATATTTTATTGTTTGTTGTAACAAACCACAAAGGTTGAAAATACCTGAAAATCTTTCTATGCGTTTGTATTTTAGAAAGTCCAAACGTACCCCTTTCTTCGCATGTTTAATCAAAAGATTTTGCAGGACATGGGAAACTTTTAAACGAAAAACACAAACCCTAAAACTGTTTGAGGGTGCGACTTGATATCAACTACAAGTATTCTACAAATAGTACATGTTGGAATAGAATTGCTAACTATCTCAAAGTAACAATGAAGTCAATATCGGTTTTATAATGGCTACTTAGTACATTCTTCTCGTTCTAACATAGATCTATTGCTTTTGGTTTGCATTAATTTATGTCATTGCAACTCCAATTCAATCTTAATCAAAACTGCTATGTAATATTGTTATTAATATTTTAGTTATATGTTGTATATTCCTGTGAACTGTAATTCTACTCCTTTGCTCTTCTCTGAAAGGTATCTCGTTGTACCACTGGCTACAATACTGGTGAAATAGCTGAAGCAAATAACAATTTCTCTTTAGGATACTTTCTTTCATGTCAATCAACAACGACACCTCGATGAAAGGTTTGCCGATATACATCTATTCACCAGCATTAATATATTGCCCTCTCTACTAGTCATGTTTTCTAATCGTCATGTGGTTAACATTAGAACGTTGATAGACAAGATGTAATCCCTTAACAGAGACCCAGATAGCATCGCCTTTCTGCAAGTTCAGATTAGCTCCAACAAGCACAGACCTTTGTGTGCGTGCTAGAAGAACTTCAGTGGTACATGGGTCGTCGTCATTGTCACCGCTGTTTAAAATACACACAGATAAAGAGGTTTGGTCTTTATTATGCTTGTTATAAAAATTCAACGATAAGTCGATTGAATAGGATCCAGACTGGAGCATACTAATATTTGTGCCGGTTTAATCTAATTTGAGAAATGTTGTGGCGAGGAGTTTCCATCCAATATTACCGGACGTGTTTTGAAGATTATATGAATCGAAGTTAACCTTCAAATTTTCGAACATAGGTTTATGTGTTGATATGTGATTTTCTATATAGAAATATAGTCCAACACATACTAGTCCAGTTAGTACAAATAAAAATGTATTAGGGCACAACTGATTAAATCGTTTTGAAATACGTTTTTTCGCAGATGGCTCTTTTTTGTCAATACTGCAATCGTCTGAGATATTCAACCTGACGTGCAGTTTTGTGCTTGTATCTATTCCACTAGTTACAATGTCATCTCGCGGTGAAAGTACTTTACTTCTTTCAGCAGAGTCCGACTGACAGCTTTTACGATGTGTCACTTCATCATTCTTCAAAATATTCGAATCTTCGGTAGTGTCTGACGTTGGATGTGGTATTGGCAGCAGCTTAGTCATTTCGTCGCCGCCATCAGAATCTGAAATATATATGATTAAAACAATCATCAATATATATATATATAACTTAAAAAATTGAAATCGTATGAAATGAAACGAATGCAAAAATATAATAGTTATAATAGAAAAACGATGTTTAGTTGTTTTTTTATTACACCCTGTGTGTACCCATTTCGTATCCTTTACTCGCTTTTTGAAGTAACAAAAAACGGAGTTTTGCTGTCGAAAAATGAATGAAAAGTGATAGAAATCTTAGAAACCATTTAATTTAAAATTGAGAGGTGTAATTTTATATAATAATGTTTTACTGTCATACAAGTGGTAGGTTAAGCTAGCTATAACACTAGTTTAACCCACCATTTTCTTCGTAAAATGCATGTACAAAGTCACGAATATGACAGTTGTTTTCAATTTGTTCCGGTAGTTGATATAGTCGAGAGTTTGATTTTGTTTGTTTTTATGGACTTCCCCCTGTTTGATTTCCTTTAAGTTCGGTATTTTTTTAATACATTTTACACTCACTGAACAAAAGATTAAACGTACATACCTCCAATAATAACGGATCCTTTCAGCCCAATAAAGATTTCTATAGACTAGTGTATTTCAACAGAATGTGATTATTTTTTTCTTAATTTTAAACTCATCTAAGCCGCTAAATAGACATAAACTAACACATGACTACAGCCATAATATATATATAGCTCGTAAATGGATACCATGTGACCACCATTATATATATCGTTAAATGATGAAGTGTATGACATTTATGCAATATAATTGAATATGAACATATTTTTGTTAATTTAAACTTGAAAAGGAAGATATGGTTTGCTTTGGCAGATTTCAGCGGTGGTGTGGCGGCTTACACCCTCCCCCACAAATAGGCGCTGCGATGACCCTCCCTATTTTGGCAGGGGCGAGTCCAGGTGAGGGCGTAATGGGCGTACGCCTCCCTTTAAAAAAAAAAAAAAACTATTGTAATCTTCTTATATTATATTGAATATGGCAATTTATCATATTCATTAATTAAACACACACTCTGATTTCTTTTTATACTGATTCCCCCATCCGATGGGTGATCCGTAAATTTTACCATGAAGGATGATCGTCTAATTGGATCTGCTACTTCCGTTTATGTCCACAGAGACATTAAACTCGATTATGATAAAATAATTGACGATTACGCCATGGGAAATCCGAGTAAAATGGTTATTATGAATCCACTCTATTCTAACCATTCATTGAAAATGAGAGTCTGTCAGTATTTCTGTGTTCATTTTAGGTTTTGCGTTAAGGTACATTTATACTAGTAACATGTATATTTCGTATAGCATTTTTACTTCCCATCTGGATAGCCTTTGGTAGTATCATATTGTTTCACTATCCATAAGTGAGCAACTAAGTGACATTGACCTACATTTTGCCATGGAGTTCAAGACCATATTTATTTATGTACCATATACCACCTATCGGAACTAGACAGTGACATGATTGCTTTAATTTAGTACTGTAGTACAATGACGTCCATTTTTCATATTCAATCATGTATTCCACATTAAAGCCTACAATATTTAGAACGAAAGAACTTTATACTTCAGTGTTTGTTTGTCTTGTGTCATGTGTGACATTCAACAAAACCAGAACGTAATCTAAAATAAAGAGATATTTATCAGTCTGGCTACTTCATAATTTGATGCTAAATTATTGAAATCTAGGAGCTTCTGAGCTTCCCCATGGACCCTCTACCAGGGCAACCGTAATTACGCGTCCCGTTCATTAAATCTGGCCTAGGACTATTGAAATGTTAAGTAGCGCCTTATACCCTAGAATTTGGAATTTCTCGTTATTGGTCTACAGCTGTTAAGATCCATCCAACCATTTCAATATACAATTGACAATTAATGGAGAGAATTCGGCATGAAAAAATGTCAAACCCTGACAATTTAACTATAAAATATACATGCTCCAAGTCAGAAACCGTTACATTAGTGCATTTCACAATTATTTCATGTTTTTTTAGCAAAAAAAAGGTCCAAACATTTTTAAGACTTGAACGGCGTATTTTCCGCATTTGTGCTCAACACATAAAGAATTGGCATTTCAGTTAAGAAGCACATGTCATAATTCACGGTACATGAAAGTAATACTTTAAGTAAATCTTAAAAATTCAAAACGACATGATTATACTAAAATAATTGTTATATAGCAAAAATATATAATTTTACCAAACTTACATGTGCCACATCTGGTTGCCATGTTAATTTGATCATGTTGATCATCATCGAATGGCCTAGTATTTCCATGTCTGGTAAAAGTAGCAGAGTTTCTTCTCTCCATAATCTCAGACCAGTTTAGTTAGTCCTATCTGCTTAAAATAATCGCTTCATAATGAAAAAAAAACCTTTTGTTTTACATATATACATGTGGAGTAGAAATTTAAGGTGTTTTCCAATGGTTCTAATTTTAGATCATAGGAAAATCTCAATTACAAGCTATTTATAACATAAAATCAATGTTGTCAATCCCTCTAAAAACGATGTTGTCTAACAGTGTGTTTATACATTAGTGTCGTGGGAGAAAAATGAAAGTGGGGACACTTTTGAAAGTGACAAGCCAAAAAAAATATTTTCTATAGTCTTTTATTGTAGGAGTCAGTCGGTGTCCTCTTTCATTTCCATTTTTATTTTCAATATTGTAGTTATTTATTATTACATTTTTTCTTATAATTTTTTGGTTTATGTTAAAATAGAGACCGGTGTCAATATTCAGGACGATAACAAATTTAATAGTAAAAAAACAATTGGATAGATTCTTCAAAGTTGGTCGACTTGGATTAAGGAGAAACTGGACTCCGTCAATGTAAAAAGTTCATGGGTGTATTAGGTAGGTGCAGAAAATGTCATCTAGCGTCGGGAATATATTCGCCTTTATCACCCCACCCCATTATACATCTTGCTACAAACAGAATACCGACGGTTTCCATTCTCAATTTTATATAAAATAAATACAAGAGTGTCACGATTTCCTGGCGGTTACAACATGAAAAATTAAATGAAAAAAGACCCTTTTCGCCACTTGTCCTTATGGATTGACCAAGATTTCAATTGACAGTTTTTTTTTACAATAAAATGTCAGTTAAAGCGTGTGCGAGGTTAAATTTTGGGTTTAAGTTACTTTGAGATCACATCAAAATGAAACTCATGATGCAGAGAACTGTTTAACAGAATATGCAAATTTAACATGGATATGTATAGTGCGAATGGGGGATTGGTGTCCTATGGACACATATTCATGCACCATTTCTTGTGAATGCATCGATTTATTTATTTCACATTAATGATTAGCAACAAACTGCTGACTGGTTCTGTAATTAAAAAGAAGTTATAGGGGGTCTGAATGGAGTTTATAGATTAGAGAATATAAGGGGCTAATTAACATTACAGAAAATGGATTAAGAAAATAAAGAATCGAGAAAAATATAGGCCAAAATAATAAGGACAGAGAATAATGTACAGAATTAAGAATAATGTGCAAAATTTAAAAAGAATATAGAAAAAATAAAAAAAATAAAACAGATGAGAAGGAAACTCCGCGACGACCCTTTTATATTCTTGATATCTCTTTTTATATTTACATTGAATTACGGCCATATCACAATCGTAAAGTAATTAAGGCAAACGGGTGTGCATCAGCGGGAGTTTAGATTCACCTTTTATAGATACACAAATTAAAAAAATCAATTAACATGACTCGAATGAATAAAAATTCTTGGAAAACTACAAACCCCAGATACAAAAAAAAATTAATAAAAAAATACGTAGACATTTAGGGACTTATCATTTTTTTACCTGGGAGGGGGCTGGTCAAAATGTAGGGGGATCAAGTTTTTTTCTGTAAGTGGAAAAGGGGGTTCAATTTTTTTATAAATTTAAAATGAGGGGATCATTTTTTTGGCGCATAAATAAGAAGTTTACATATTTCAAGGGGGTTCAGAATATATTTTAAGTAAAGAAGGGCATTAAAATGAAAATATGTTTTACCACCATTTAACAAATTTATGTTCTGTATATGTAACTCAGAAAATCAAGTTCACTGACAGTGCTGGATCCAGGGGAGGGTTCTGGGGGTTGGAACCCCCCTTTTTTCTGACGATCAATGCATTTGAATGAGGACATATAGTTGGAACCCCCCTTTAGCCAGGGTTAGGACCCCCCACACACTTTTTATAAATGGCTGGATCCGCCCCTGACTGATCACACATTAACATAACCCTCAGGAACTAAAAGCTTAACAGTTATTTAGTTTAAACAGTATTTTATTCAAAACAGTATTTTATTCAAATAAATTGAATTGGATTGGGCAACAGGCATAGCCTATGTAAGCCCTCTCTTAACAGTTATAGAGTCAAACAAATCAGACTCATCTGAAGATTTAATTTCCTCATCTCCTATACCTTGCATTTCAAGAGCTTCATAAGTGTCTAATTCTGCTTGATTTTGATTTTCATCTGATTTTTCAAGCGCATTAAATTTTGCATGGAAGATTGAATTTTTTATTTAAATATTTTTCACCATCTCAACTGCTTCCGTTTTAAAATAATCCAAGGCAGAGAGGTTTCTAAGATGATAAAAACCACTAATGTTCCTCTTTGTTTTCATATAAGATTCCTATTGGTCCATTTATACCTCTAATGTCCTCCAAATTTTTACTTTTTAGGTTAATAAATCAAAATTTTGGGGTTACTATCACACATTATGTATATGTAAGATATTTGACAATAAATGAGTAATTGAACTGTTCAAGCTGAATTAACTATCCGTTATAAAAGTTTATCGACTCCATGGTCATCGGAGGTTTCAATAAGGCCTAACCTATATCTTGTGTTTAATCAGAGTTCAAGAGAGGAACATATAATAGATCCTTTTAGTAAATAATGTGTTGTTACTGTTTCAAAAAACGTTTACTTTTTAATGTATATTTTTTTACAGAATTACTTAGGAACAAATGTTTCTTTTATAGAACAATATAGGAAATAATAAAAATAAATAAAAAATGCTTTACCAAACGCTTTAATTTTTTTTCTTTCTGATAACCATATTTTTGGATGACACAGTAGCAAATGCATAGCATTATAATAGATGAAATGAAAATATGCAGATACTTTTTACATGTACAAGTCATAATGTTGTCTTGTCAGTAGGTTCCTCTTTAAAAAAAAGCCTAGACATGCATCAGAATCACAAGGCTTAACGAATTTTATACCAGTTCATTTATTATTAACATTTGAAGATACGTATAATTTCGTGTTAACCATTTAGAAATTCATATTGATTTGGATTCAAGAAATGTCGAAGTCCTAATGAATTTGTCTGGTTTTCTTCATGACTTCGTCATTCTTCAACAACAGCAAAAACAGTCGGCTTGAAAAAAACACCACCAGCCATTTTTTTCTAATAAAACCAAAGCAAAAAAACATTTTTAAACTAGACGGGATACTTACCATGTTTACCTCACAAAACCTATTTACCATACAAACAAACCATTTCAAACTACGATGATATGAATTTTCTTCCTGGTTTTGAAAGAACGATTCTTTTTTAGACATGAACGCGGCTGTCAAAGAAAGCACCCATTTTTCATTGTAATCGTAAGTTTACGTTACGTTTACGTTACGTTTACAATCACCTTTGTGAAACACTCGTAGGTAAAATCTTACGCTTAACGGTAGTTTAATCGTAAACGTAAATCGTACGATTCTTTGTGAAATGCTGTTTCATCTCATAGAGACATAACTTAAAATTATTACCAGGCTATCGTTTCACAAAAGATCGCCGGTAAATCGTACGATTTACGACTGGTCGGGTACTCGGTAAAAGTGGTAACCCGAACCCGAACCCGAACCGGAATTTGCCGGAAATTTGCCGAACCGGAAATTTATTTTACATATATTATGCCCTTTATGTTTCGTTTTTTTCTACAAACGTTTATATATTTGATGTATAATTAAATTTTATCTCATGTATGAAAAGGTTTTTTTCCAAACATCACTAACAATGATAAATTTAAGGTTTATTAATTTCCACCTCGGTAAAAGTGGTAACCCGAACCTAAAAGTTTTTCTTAAACCAAACCTTAATCTGCCTAAGTGATTAAATTCGCTTTCTTATTTTATGTCCCAAATGTAATAATCTTTCATATTTGACTTAAAATTGTTCTAACAACTTTGCCAAAAACTTTTTATCGTGGAAATTACCAAAAAATTGGTCGCCCGAACCTGAAAGGGAGACAACTCCATTTTGTATTTGTATTTTTGGGTCGATTATGACGCTACTGGTTAACTCGGCATATACCAAATTCGGACCATTACTTCGGCCTATGATTGATGATTGTGTTTTCTGAATTACTATTTCTTTTTTTTTCTATATAGTTTTTGTTTTGTCAAATAGATAGAAGTATTAATTGTTTTAGTTTATTGACTGTAATGTGGTGTTTTTCTGGGTTTTTTTCTTCGATTAATGAAAAAATAAAACATCCAGTATTTTATGGTTATGATACTTGGTTAAACCTAATACAAAATAATTAAAAGATTTTTTCCCCCAGAAACCGTAACTATCTACTTGTTTTATGTCATAAATGGATTCAATTTTTTGTGTGTGTTTATTTTGAGATTTAAATGTGATTCCTCGATTTTTTATGTTTAATTTATTTTAAAACTTCTATAAGAATGAATTGCTTAATATATGCCGGTGATATTATTCTGTTATCGTCCACTGCAAAGGCCTAACTTATGACAGAGATAGTAATGCCTGGTATCTGACCTTTTGTGGTAGAGAAATCTGGTCACTGTTAATGCAAATACAGCAAGATACTCAGTATCACCCTGAGACTACTATAACACAGAGATTGGTCACTATAGATTTATCGGATTATCTGAGTCTCCGGTAGTTAGCTACGTTATTTTAACGTAGTTTCGTATTCGACCGTAGCAGACGACATATATCACCTATCACTGAGAATACTATAACCAGAGACATATATGTCTCTGCTATAACAGTATCGGATATTATTTTTTTTCTTTTAAAAATAATTTAAAAACAAAATTGAATTAATAAAAAAAAAAAAAGAATATAGTTTTTATCTTTCAAATGCAGTTATCTCTATTCATATTTAAATTTTTGTTTTTAATCATTAATAATGTGTTAATAGTTTGTTATTATGCGGCCACTCTTGAAAATGTGAATGTGATTAATCTTATCAATCTTACAGTTACATTGTTTTGCTACACGTCCGTTAATTGTATCTAATATACAAATATTTTACCTGTAAAGACAGGTAGTCTCAAAAGCATGGGAGATGAATTTTGTTTCACAGCTGGGTGCCCAAGGTACACGAGGCTCCGTTTATTGCAGTAAACTTTTATTCTATACTTGTAAGGTATTTCACTGCTGAGTGCCCAATATACATGTTTATTGTAGTAAACCTTGTCAATTATCGTCGGTGCACTTGTGGTAGGATTCAGGAGGGTGTGGATGGGGTTTTATAGAATGGAGAAATAGGGGCAAAAAAGGTATAGAACGGAGAAAAATGGACCGACAAATAAAGAATAGAGAAGAGAAAATAATAAGTTATTAAGATTTAAAGAATAGAGAAAAATGGCATAGAAATTATAGGAAATAAAGAACCCCCATCCAGACCCTCATTCAGATTATCCAACGTAAATTTTTTTTTTCAAACAAATTTCAACCCCCCCACCCACTTTTTTTAAATTTTCGTCTGATAATTAGGTCAAGTTTTTGCAAACAATGTAATAAGCGGCGATCACAGAAGAGAGAAAAAATTTCATTAAAGGTAAATGAGTAATTTCCTTACGTAACAGATCAGCAAAGAGGTTATAACTGCAATGGATACATAAAGCAAACATAAGCCCTAAAAATTATATATATGTTCCCAAAATATCGCTGGCATTTTCATTTTTCAATTCACAATGTCCAGTAACATTGATTTTTTATCTTGGGATGATAGTGATCTCAATCCTGATCTTTTACGTGGTGAATATACTGCATCAGATTTTGAATCTGAGGATGACTATACGTCCCTGCTGCAAAGACTGCAAAAACTACAAAAACTCCAAAAGAAACATCAACCGCAAGTACATGTAAATCAGAACGAAGAAGCTTCAAAATTATGTGACTGAATAATCAAATTATCTCTATGTTAACATAAATAGAACCACATTAGGGTAATTTACGATGACATTTTTTCAACACCAGAAATATGTGCCCTCTTTCAAAATCCAAGACAAGAAATTTTGTGCTTCAATACAGAACCGTAAAGTTTTTGAAAATTTGAATATTGTCTATTGTTAAAGTGTCGTATGTTTTAGTTATATCGGTATGCTTTTTGTAACGCTAATAATTGAGCAACTCAGATGAAAAGAGTTGTGATTTGCTTTAGTTTTTTTAGCCACAGCAAATATAAATGTGCTTGTTCAATGTTTGGTGACATACCATGTTAATTGTTGTCTGCATGATGCTTTGTAAAAAGGTTTCCTATAATATTTTTTTGTTGGGTAACTGCTGACAGTTTACCATGTGAAAATTCTGAGAAGCCAAAAATAATGCGAAATGTATAAATAAGTAGCAATGTCAGATCTAAACAAGAACGTTAAATATGATAGCATATATTGATATCACCTTTCTGTAAATTCAACTTCGATTCACAACTGCTTGTCAGTGGCAAATATTTCATGAACAGTCAGCCTGATTAAACCGAAATGAACTATTTTCAAATTATGTTTAAAGTTTGTTTTTATGTTATGTCGTTACACCAATGTCCATGCTAGTGGTGGTGATGAGCGCCTAAAAATATTTAACATCGTCATTCTTTATGTGCCCGTCTCAAGTCAGGAGCCTGTAATTCAGTGGTTGCTGTTGGTTCATGTCCGTCATATTTGAATTTTCGTAAATTGCTTTGTTATTGTAGACACTTCGTTTTCTCTAGTGAATTGTTATATATTTTCCATGTCGGGGACTTTTGAAGCTGCACGTTATAGGTTTTCTCATTGTTGAAGGTAATTACGGTGCATTCCAATAACTTACATCCACTTCATTGAACTTCATTTGGACTAAAGGAGTTGTCTGATGATCATTAGCAAAAATATATAAAAATCTCCTTAAAGTTTGCTTCAAGTGGCTATTCCTTTAATATATAAAGATGTGTGGTTACTTGTTTTTTTTCTTTCATTGAACTGTTATCCAAACTGAGCGTGTTACACAATGTAGTGAATTTCTGCATTCCTGTCTTAGTTTTAATGTATATAATAATAAAAATGTATATTCAAAGACTTAAATATTTATTTCTCCATGTAAGACAAGCATGACAAATTCAATGAAATTAAAAAAAATACTAAAAAAAGTCATTTTCTCCTGTAGTACTTCTCCCTTCTTCTAATGCATGATGTCTTTCTGGGGGTATTCCTACAATAAAGAATATATTATAAATAAAAAGAAATAATGTTTGTCAAGTTTATAGCATAGGCAATTCATTAATTTTTAAGACTGTAATCTGAGACTTGAGACTCAGCAGTAATTGACCAATCATGTCAATATGGATCAAAATAGTTAAACTGATAAAGGATGCAGACCAAAGGTGCATGTACTTTTTACATCATGTTTGGGTCAATTATTTTAAAAAAATACGTCTATTTAGGAACTCATGATGTACTGGTATTTCACATGGTGACACATTTTCATTGCATAATATTATTATACTAGCATGTATAGACTGCATATATATTATCAAGGGAACCAAATATAAATCTAAATTTCTTTCACTAACAATACAAATTCACCTATCATATCTCATGTTGTGTGTGTGCAACTTGTCTCGTGTGTTTCTCAGTTCTGCAGCGGGAACTTACTGATACAGAAAAATTGGAATTTCATATAATTACAAATTTTACATCATTACATCGGTTAATTACTAAGGCTTGCACATACATTATCCGGAAAACAGATTGTTCATCTGAATGTAAGTTATGGGTGAGTTGCTCATTGACCCTGTCCCACGGACTGGTAATAACTCGAGGTTACTTTCCGGTTTGGTCGCTAAATTCAAGTCTATAACTGCACTTATTTTATTTAAAGTGCTTATAAACCAACATTTATGAACATGTCAAATCTTATATTCACACTTACCGGAACATAACACTCTTTATAAATCCACATTTGTTAATTATTATTTTCTCTTTCGCTGTCAAAAATGGCGGTCGAATCCTTCTTGTCAATCATTGCGAGTCACGTGCCGAGTCACGTGATCGAAGACTTACAATTAATTACTATTTGACTGGTCAGTACGGGAAGTGACCAATCTCTGTGTTATAGTAGTCTCAGGTATCACCATACAATTTATATTCACATCTAATAAGCGAAAAACTGCATGTAAAGTTTTGAAAATAATTTTTAGGTGACATAAAAATAGTATAAACGGAAAAGTCACAAAATACCTTGAAAAGAAGTATGTTGGAATGCAAATGATTATTCATTATGTACATGTATGAAATAAACCATTAAAATATTTTTTGAATGCATGGTAAAAAGTTGTAATACATTTGTATCAGATTAGTTATTGTAAAAGGTAGATTTTTAAATGTTTATAGGAAATGCAAAAAAGAAGATGTGGTATGATTGCCAATGAGACAACCTAGTAATGTGCAGACCATATGACAATTTTCATACAAAAACTAATGTGACTAAAAATACCGCCAACTTTCCTGTATTTACAGAACTTGGTTATTTCCCACTATGTTTTTATAAAAAAAAATTTCTTTTATATTGGAAATAAAATTGAGAATGGAAATGGGGAATATGTCAAAGAGACAACAATCTGACCAAAGAGCAGAAAACAGCCGAAGGCCACCAATGGGTCTTCAATGCAGCGAGAAAATCCCGCACCCGGAGGTGGTCCTCATCTGGCCCCTAAATAAAATTGAGTGCTAGTTCAATGAACGCATGTATAGATAAATTTCTCTTGCTACAGAATGCGTATGAATAAATCCAGAAATTATACAATTAATGCAAATCGTCTTGATATGGATCACTCCAACGTATACTGCAAAATGTTCCAATTATTTCTGTTATATATAAAAGAAGTCGTTCGCTGTGCAAGATGTATAATGTATCTTATATTAGGACAATTTGGCCCATATTATCAGCACTTCTTTACAGCATTTCTATGAGGAGTCTATAGCACTATTGCCTTCTTCAAGTCAAATTTTCAGCCTCTATTGATCACATAATTCTTCAGTGGAGGTTCAAATTTCCAATCCTTCTTCCTGGTCAGCCTACATTGCTATAGTTATAGTTATTCGTTTATTCTCACAAAGGAACATAACTTTTATTGCTGTTCTTCATCTTAAGTCATAGTGAGGCCTTTCAAAAATTTTCTGCGAACTTCAATGTGATTTCTATTACATTTTACATATAAAAATACAAATTGTCTGAATAGGCATATTGAACAGTTCAACTGTTCTAATTCTATATAAGAAGCATTAAAAAAATTCTTCTAGGACTTCAATGACTTATTTTTTTTTTTTTTTTTTTTTTTTAATACAATATTCATTACACTGGATTAACATTTGTTATACATAATTGGAAAATGTTATCAAAATAGAAAAGAACTTTGTGAGTAAAACTGGTCATTAGGATATAACCTCACAAATTATAATACTAGCATTTCCCATTCTATGCAGCATCTGAGCATCCCAATTTGATGTGTCTCATAGTCATTGTACATATAAATGGTTGTCGATTCTCCCCAATTTGATTTTATTAGTAAATCAAAGTTCAGGATATGTTTCTAAAATTTTGTGTTCACCTAAGAAAACCTATTTGCTTTATATTCTTTTCCTAAGAACAATATCTTTCCTTTTTTGCTTTATATTCTTTTCCTACGAACAATATCTTTCCTTTTTTGCTTTATATTCTTTTCCTACGAACAATATCTTTCCTTTTTTGCTTTATATTCTTTTCCTACGAACAATATCTTTCCTATATTTCTTTATATTCTTTTCCTACGAACAATATCTTTCTTTTTTTTTTTAATGATTTTTCATTTATGTATCAACTTAGTTATTTAACTTTCACCAAGGGCTACGGACAACCGTACTGCACCTAGATTAGGAACAGGATGTTTTCAAAAACCATCCGTACAAATTTTATGGATTCAAATTTTCAAATTGAAAAAAAATCTCAAAATTCGCTGTTCGTCAAGATAAATGCATTAAACAACTACCTCACTACCAATAGACGGCGATTTAGCAAATTCTGTGACAAATTTACAATTAAAAATTGCTTTGATTAAGTATCCTTTTTCATATGCGGTAAATCATTCAAATCAATTTTACATGCTGCTTCTGGAATCAGACAGTCGTGTAAAATTTGCAAATTTGTATTGAAATTTTATAAATAAGTCTTTCGAACTCTGAAGCAAACTTTTATTACTTAAGGATTTGTTGTCTTTAATACCGAAAACATGTAAAGAATCAAAATTCAATTTCAGATATCTATGTTTCAAGGAGTCACTACTTAGACTTCATTTTTTTAGCATGAAACTTTACCAAAATCCAACTTAGTAATGAACAAAAATAGTAATCTTAATTGAAAATTCTTTATTTTTTATTATTTTTTTTTTTTCAGGTAACACAGTTGCTCTTTTTTGTAGTGCTTTTTATAGTTATGATAACAAGTGAAGTAATGGCATGATATTTTTTTACGAAAATGAATAGCATGACTGCAAACAAATCAAAACTGTTTTATAAAAGGCATACTGAAATGATTTCAAACTCGTTGAAAACGTACGTTAAATATTTTAATTAACATATAAAGACAACAAAGAAAAGATGACACGCTGTGACAAAGGGAGAGTGAAGCCATAAATGCAAATAACAAATATATTCCACAGGTAACAAATGGATTCAAACTGGAACCGCTAAGTCTACATGTATTGTTATAACTAGTAAAAGAAAAAGGAAATGAGTGTCAAAACCGATACCTATTTAATTTCAAAAATGACATTTATTACTTTTTTGCCTTTTTCATGTTGCAAAGAATACATTGGTCAATATAGAACTGGAATTTTACTTTCGCTATTTTTGATAGGTCAATTTATTTTTTAAGCCATGATGATTTTATGTAATAAAAGCATGTGTACCATTCTGTCTTTCATTATTTGTATGACTCAAATTCGTAATTCTCTAAATCAATCATGTCTGTTCTAATCGCTGGTCATTCCCAGACCAAGTATTTCCATAAGTATATGCCTTCTGCTTATACCGTATCTTCACACAGCGGTGCTCTCATCCAACAACTCTGGGGGAAAATATACAACATAGTCAGCAGCTTTGCATGTATAGTTCTAGTGATAGGAACCAACAACTTACCATCAGATCCAGTAGACAACATACTGAAGCACTACCCTGGGAACAGCATATCTATATATGTCAATATATATGTTCCTGCACTATCAGACATTGATCCTAAACATCAGAAAGCACAACCCAAGGTTCGTATTTTTCATTTATGGCATGTTTTATAGATAACAGATATATTTGTTTTTCGTTATTGGTTAGTTCAGAAATCAGGCCTTTTGTTTTCTCGTTTAAATTGTTTTACATTTGTCATTTCGGTATCTTTTATAGCTTACTATACGATATAGGTTTTGCTCATTGTTGAATGTCGTAAGGTGATCAATATTTGTTAACATTGCATCACATGGTTCTTCTCAATGTCAAACATGCAACATCTAACTATCTTAGGACAGTTTCGATATTATGTTGATAAAATGTCATAAATAACTTATGACATTTTATCAACATAATATCGAAACTTCATTTATATTCCGCAATATACCATCTTCATTTTATTTGACATTTATCATTCAGAATCAATTGCACGACGACAATTTACTTTTATTTTCCGTTCCACAATAACTTACCAGTAATGATTGGACTGTAAATAGAGAAAAAAAAAACGATACGGTGATGTGTTATGGAACTATGTTGGCTTTCTATGAAATTCTTTAAAAAAATTTTTTTATTATATTGTTATTTCCAGTAATTCCATTTATTAATCAATTTATTTATTTATTTATTTATTTATTTATTTATTTATTATTTTTTTATTCATTTGTCCTCTTGTTATTTTTACTGTTTTTTCCTGACAATAATCTTAAAAGCATTGACGTGGTTAAAATCTTTCCAGAGCCCGGGTTCATACCAAAGTCCATTCGGAATCCGGTACGGTTTTATTGCGTTCTTTACCTGTGCAACTATTTCAAAACGAGTTGTCTCCCTTTCGGGTTCGGTTTCCTACTTATTCACTTAGAAATGAAATAAATGGTTGTGTTTTATACAGTTTGAAAAAAATCTTTGTGTTTATGATATGAAAGATGATATTCATCACACGAAGTCAGAGTGTTCACTCAAGAAATCAGATAATACAGAGAAATAAAGAAAAATAGGTTCCCGAGTTTGGGTTACCACTTTTACCAAGGCGGAAACATAGAAAACTTTTTTTTCAGTCTTTTGCCAGTTAAGAACAAAAGCGTACTCATACATAACATAAAACTTTATATTTTACACCATATCCATTAATTTTTGTAACAAAAATCTCTAAAGAATGATAACAAATCATATTTAAAGATTTCCGGTTCGGCAAATTTCCGGCAAATTCCGGTTCGGGTTCGGGTTCGGGTTACAACTTTTACCGACCACCACTGGTGGTAGGATATGTTACCGACCAAGTTTACGAGTGATTCACAAACGTGTCGGAATAATTATCGTACGACTTCCGATTACCGACCTCGGTTTTAAGGTCAATTAAGTTACAGTAAATGAACGGGTAGACTCTACGTATCACTAGCCTAGGGTAGTATGAATATTCATGAGTTTTATGAAGCAACGCGGGATACGAGATCACGTCATTGGCGCGATTATCTAATTTCACAGAACTATCAGCAAGCGGAAAACAAAAATATGTTCAGAAGTTCTTAGATATTTCCCAAGATGTAGGGCATATATCACTGGAACAGAGACGATACCAAAATAAGTATTTTGAATACTGAATCAGCTTTAGATATTGTGTACAAACACGCCATCTAGGCACTCAAAAGACGATTATTAAGGGGGGGGGGGGGGGGGGAGTTACACGTGACGAATGCATACGAGGGCTACCCTATGTTTTACATATGAAAACATACAGAAAAGCTATATTAAACCAGCGACAGTAACAGATCCAAATTTTCATTTAATGGGAGGGGGGAGGGGGTCCATGGCATAGGGACTTCAGTCTTGACTACAGGTCAAATATATGTAATATATTAATTTATAGCCGCGTCAATCATCTACATACATTTAAAAAAAACGAAAAAACGTATGCCCCTACTGTAGTCGATTTATTGGCTATATATCTGATCTGTAGTCCAGTCCCTATATATGCTCCAGTCATGCCTGGGTGATTCCCTATATATCCACCAAATTTTCCCTACAAGAGTGGGGTCCAATGCACCCTGCTCACCCCCTAAATCAGTGTTTGAGAGACATGTATTCACTTGTATATATGTCTCAGAATAAACCAATGTAAAACCAAACCTTAGCCTAACTCAATTACTGATTAGACCAATAATTATGATGTCTTGAAAGGCTATTTTTTTTTTTTTGGTCATAATTATCTGGACTACTGCTACCTATGATCCCATCATTAACATATGGTCGAAGGGGGTGGGGCTAGGGTGTTTGTTTCATCTTGCACACAGTTGCAGGGTTTGGTACAGACATCTGGCTGTTGTTGTAAACCAGACACCTCATTCATATACATTTATTGTACATGTATTTTTGTTTGCAAGAATCTGTACATATATACCCGTTGTTCATATAAATTTCAGAAGAAAATCATTACCCATTGATCCATAAATATATATTTTCCAAGCTATCATAAAAATAAACTATGACATCTTTAGATGTAACTAAAAACCTGGGTTCTTTCATATTATTGAACAAAAACATCAGTACACAATTTTACAGACATCTAAGATTATCATAACATTTAGACATGCTATCTGGTTATTAACTTTAACTGATTTTATAATTTTTTTGTAGTAATCCTTGCATTCTTTTTATTTTTAAAGGAATGCATTGACCATATGTTTGTTTGCCCTAACCCTACCTACCCAAAACATAGCTGCCTACCCAAATTCTTTTATTGTTCTGATGTGAAAAAGTTTTCTTTTAATCTGATAGGCATGAAGACTAAAAAACATCGGACACTTCAATTTTCCTTTGCTGTGAGAAAAAAGAAAATGCCTACCAACCTACACATTGTCTCTAAAATGTATCTTTGGGAAGGGTAAGGGCAAACTAAAATATTTATAAGTGTAGCCTTACGAATGTGACATCAAAATTTATCAGTGTAAAAATTATTTCAGGTTTAAACAGTCTTCTTGAAAACTTGGACACAATGACGTAAAAATCTGCTAAGAGGTGTGCAAATTGAGCAGGGAATGCCCCACAAACCCTTTCTGTTAGTTAACATTTACAGTGTTCAGTTATGTACCCCTTTAAGTTTATTCTGTCCTTTTAAATTTGTGAATAAAGGAAGTATCTTTATTAATAATTTATATATATATATGCTCTTAAAAGGTAAATTTACAAATGATATATTATGTTCAAAACAAGCTGATTACTTTTTGTTTAGTTCGAAGTAAAAACTAGGAGTAAGGGAATTTTCTGCTAAGGGAATTTAGACAATTTTTTTAAAATTTCGACCTAAGGTCAAATATATAAACTTCACTTGTCCACTTAATCATGTTAATATGAAAAACTAAAGTGCAAGGAGTATTTATTTATCTACATTTCTTGTTTCAGCAATTGCTGTACCTTTCCAGTTACTTATTATGTGTTGTGTATTAATTTGACTATAACACTTTTGAGTGAATGGATAGGTTGATAATATTCATCAATCAAAAAAGAAACTGGAGAGATTGGTAATGGTTTTAGGCAGCAGCAATTGAAGGTACACAAATTAAGGTTGTCATATCAGCCTACAAAGTCATATCAATAGCCCAGGCTAGTGGTCAATAAGCATGAGTCATCAGACATCAGTCATATCAATGGCCTAGGGTAGAGGTCAATTATCAGGAGTGATCAGTCAACAGTCCTATCAATAGCCTAGGGTAGTCGTCAGTTATCTGGAATGACCAGTTAACAAAGTCATATCACTAGCCTAAGGTAGTAGTCAATTATCTGGAATGACCAGTTAACAAAGTCATATCACTAGCCTAGGGCAGTAGTCAATTATCTTGAATGACCAGTTAACAAAGCCATACCACTAGTATAGGGTAGTGGTCATTTATCAGATCAGTTAAGTAAACAAATCCATATCACTAGCCTAGAGTAGTGGTTAATTATCAGGAGTGATCAGTTAACAAAGTCACATCACTAGCCTAGGGTAGTGGTCAATTATTAGGAGTGATCAGTTGACAGAGACATATCACTAGCCTAGGGTAGTGGTCAATTTTTAGGAGTGATCAGTTAACAGAGACATATCACCAGCCTAGGGTAATAGTCAATTATCTGGAATGACCAGTTAACAAAGCCATATCACTAGCCTAGGGTAGTGGTCAATTATCTTGAATGACCAGTTAACAAAGCCATATCACTAGCCTAGGGTAGTGGTCAATTATAAGGAGTGATCAGTTTACAAAGTCATATCACTAGCCTTGGGTAGTGGTCAATTATCTGGAATGACCAGTTAACAAAGTCATATCACTAGCCTAGGGTAATAGTCAATTATCTGGAATGACCAGTTAACAAAGTCATATCACTAGCCAAGGGTAGTAGTCAATTATCTTGAATGACCAGTTAACAAAGCCATATCACTAGCCTAGGGTAGTGGCCAATTATCAGGAGTGATCAGTTTACAAAGTCATATCACTAGTCTAGAGTAGTGGTCAATTATCTGGAATGACCAGTTTACAAAGTCATATACTAGCCTAGGGTAGTGGTCATTTATCTGGAATGACCAGTTAATAAAGTCATATCACTAGCCTAGGGTAGTAGTCAATTATCTGGAATGACCAGTTAACAAAGTCATATCACTAGCCTAGGGTAGTGGTCAATTATAAGGAGTGATCAGTTTACAAAGTCATATCACTAGCCTTGGGTAGTAGTCAATTATCTGGAATGACCAGTTAACAAAGTCATATCACTAGCCTAGGGTAATAGTCAATTATCTGGAATGACCAGTTAACAAAGTCATATCACTAGCCAAGGGTAGTAGTCAATTATCTTGAATGACCAGTTAACAAAGCCATATCACGAGCCTAGGGTAGTGGTCAATTATCAGGAGTGATCAGTTTACAAAGTCATATCATTAGCCTAGGGTAGTGGTCAATTATCTGGAATGACCAGTTAACAAAGTCATACCACTAGCCTAGGGTAATAGTCAATTATCTTGAATGACCAGTTAACAAAGCCATACCACTAGTATAGTTATGTGTCATATCAATAGCCTTGAATGGTTGTCAGTTATGTGTTATATCACTAGCATATGGTAGTTGTCAGTTATGCGTCATATCACTAACCTACGAAAGTTGTCAGCTATGTGTCATAAAACAACAAAGTTATATCACTAGCCTAGGCTAGTTGTCAGTTATGTGTTATATCACTAGCTCAGGGTAGTTTTTAGTTACGAGTCATTATAAAACAACAGATATATCACTAGCCTAAGGTAGTTGTCAGTAATGTGTCATATCACTAGCCTAGGGGAGTTGTCAGTAATTTGTCATATCACTACTCTAGAGTAGTTGTCAGTAGTGTGTCATATAATCTTTATCCTATGGTAGTTGTCTGTTATTTGTCATTATAAAACAACAAAGTTATATCACTAGCCTAGGGTAGTTGTCAGTATTTTGTAATCACTAGCTTATGGTAGTTGTCAGTGATGTGTTATATCACTAGCCTAGGGAAGTTGTCAGTTATTTGTCATATCATTGACTAGCCTAGAGTTTTCAGTTATGTGTCATATCACTACCCTTGGATAGTTGTCAGTTATATGTGATATCACCATCCTAGGGTAGTTGTCAGTTATGTGTCATATCACTAGCTTTTTGTAGTTGTCAGTAACGTATCATTTCATCTCCTAAGGTAGTTGTAATTAATGTCTCATATCACTAGCCTGTGGTAGTTGTCATTAATGTCTCATATCACTAGCCTAGTGTACGGTAGTTGTCATTAGTGTCTCATATCACTAACTTAAGGTGGTTGTCATAAATGTGTCATATCACTAGCCTAGGGTGGTTGTCAGTAATGTCTCATATAACTAACCTAGGGAAGTCGTCATTAATGTGTCATATCACTAGCCTAGGGTAGTTGTCAGTAGGCTGATGATATGACATGTTACTGAAAACTATTGTATGCTAGTGATATGACATATAACTGATAACTTTCCTATGCTAGTGATATGACAAATACTGACAACTACAATAGGGTAGTGATATGAGGCACAAATGACAACTACTCTATGCTAGTGATATAAGACATTCCTGAAAACTACCCTAGGCTGGTGATATGAGACACTACTGACAATAACCGTTGGCTGATGATATGACACGTTACTGAAAACTACCGTAGGCTAATGATATGTCACATTACTGACAACTACTCTAGGCTAGTGATATGACACATAACTTACAACTTCCATAGGCTAGTGATATGACACATAACTGACAACTACCCTGGGCTAGTGATATAAAACATAATTGACAACTTCCTCTGGCTAGTGATATGACACATAACTGACAACTACCCTGGGCTAGTGATATAAAACATAATTGACAACTTCCTCTGGCTAGTGATATGACACATAACTGACAACTACCGTATGCTAGCTGATAAGTGACCACTACCCTTGCTTAATCCTGTTGCCCCTTGGTGGAGCAAAGGCCACTAACGATATTTCTCCACCTTGTTCTGTTTTTGCTAGCCTCTCCAGATCATGCCACTTGTACCCTTCTTTCTCCATCTCTGCTGCAACATTCCTTCTCCAAGTGTATCTTGGTCTGCCCCTGATATGACTTTGTGAACTGATCATTCTTGATAATTGACTTCTACCCTAGGCTAGTGATATGACACGTTACTGACAACTACCATATGCTAGCTGACAAGTGACCACTACCCTAGGCTAGTGATATGACTTTGTGAACTGATCACTCCTGATAATTGACCACTGCTCTAGGCTAGTGATATGGCTTTGTTAACTTAACTGGTCTGATAAATGACCATTACCCTATACTAGTGATACGGCTTTGTTAACTGGTCATTCCAGATAAATGACCACTACCCTAGGCTAGTGATATGGCTTTGTTAACTTAACTGATCATTCCTGATAATTGACTACTACCCTAGGCTAGTGATATGACACGTTACTGACAACTATCGTAGGCTACTGATATGACACATTACTTACAACTACTCTAGGCTAGTGATATGACACATTAATGACAACTACCCTAAGCTAGTGATATGAGACATTACTGATAACTACCCTGGGCTAGTGATATGACAAACAACTTACAATTTCCTTAGGCTAGTGATGTGACACATAACTGACAACTACCCTGGGCTAGTGATATAACACATAACTGACAACTTCCTATGGCTAGTGATATGACACATAACTGACAACGTCCCTATGCTAATGATATGACACATAACTGACAACTACCCTAGGCTTGTGATATGACACATTACTGACAACTACCGTATGCTAGCTGATAAGTGACCACTACCCTAGGCTAGTGATATGACTTTGTTAACTGATCATTCCTGATAATTGACCACTACCCTAGGCTAGTGATATGACTTTGTAAACTGATCACTCCTGATAATTGACCACTACCCTAGGCTAGTGATATGGCTTTGTTAACTGATCTGATAATGACCACTACCCTAGGCTAGTGATATGACTTTGTTAACTGATCATTCCGGATAATTGACCACTACCCTAGGCTAGTGATATGACCTTGTTAACTGGTCATTTCTGATTATTGACAACTTCCCTATGCTAGTGATATGACTTTGTTAACTGATCACTCCTGATAATTGACCACTACCCTAGGCTAGTGATATGACCTTGTTAACTGATCATTTCAGATAATTGACCACTTCCCTAGGCTAGTGATATGACCTTGTTAATTGGTCATTCCAAAAAATTGACCACTACCCTAAGCTAATGATATGGTTTTGTTAACTGATCTTATAAAATTACCACTACCCTAGGCTAGTGATATGACTTTGTTAACTGGTCATTTCAGATAATTGACCACTAACATAGTCTAGTGATATGGCTTTGTTAACTAATCATTCCAGATAATTGACCACTGCCCTATGCTAGTGATATGACTTGTTAACTGGTCATTCCAAACAATTGACCACTACCCTAAGCTAGTGATATGGCTTTGTTTACTGATCACTCCTGGTATTTGACCACTACCCTAGGCTCGTGATAAGGCTTTATTAACTGATCTGATAAATGACCACTACCCTAGGCTAGTGATATGACTGTTAACTGGTCATTCCAGATAATTGACCACTACCCTAGGCTAGTATATGACTTTGTAAACTGGTCATTCCAGATAATTGACCACTACCCTAGGCTAGTGATATGACTTTGTAAACTGATCACTCCTGATAATTGACCACTACCCTAGGCTAGTGATATGGCTTTGTTAACTGGTCATTCAAGATAATTGACTACTACCCTAGGCTAGTGATATGACTTTGTTAACTGGTCATTCCAGATAATTGACCACTACCCTAGGCTAGTGATACGACTTTGTAAACTGATCACTCCTGATAATTGACCACTACCCTAGGCTAGTGATATGGCTTTGTTAACTGGTCATTCAAGATAATTGACTACTACCCTAGGCTAGTGATATGACTTTGTTAACTGGTCATTCCAGATAATTGACCACTACCCTAGGCTAGTGATATGACTTTGTAAACTGATCACTCCTTATAATTGACCACTACCCTAGGCTAGTGATATGGCTTTGTTAACTGGTCATTCAAGATAATTGACCACTACCCTAGGCTAGTGGTATGAATTTGTTAACTGATCATTCAAGATAATTGACCACTACCCTAGGCTAGTGATATGGCTTTGTTAACTGGTCATTCCAGATAATTGACTACTACCCTAGGCTAGTGATATAACTTTGTTAACTGGTCATTCCAGATAATTGACCACTACCCTAGGCTAGTGATATGACTTTGTTAACTGGTCATTCCAGATAATTGACTACTACCCTAGGCTAGTGATATGACTTTGTTAGCTGGTCATTCCAGATAATTGACCACTACCCTAGGCTAGTATATGACTGTGTAAACTGGCCATTCCAGATAATTGACCACTACCCTTAGCTAGTGATATGACTTTGTAAACTGATCACTCCTGATAATTGACCACTACCCTAGGCTAGTGATATGACTTTGTTAACTGGTCATTCCAGATAATTGACTATTACCCTAGGCTAGTGATATGACTACAGTAGGGGCATACGTTTTTTTTTAAATGTATGTAGACGATTGAAGCGCTATAATATATTACATATAATTGACCTGTAGTCAAGACTGAAGTCCCTATGCCATGGACTGGAGCAGCCCCCCCCCCCCCCCCCCCTCTAAATGAAAATTTGGATCTGTTACTGTCGCTGGTTTAATATAGCTCTTCTGTATGTTTTCATATGTAACACATAGGGCAGCCCTCGTATGCATTCGTTGCGTGTAACCCCCCCTTTTAATAATCGTCTTTTGAGTGCCTAGATGCCGTGTTTGTACACAATATCTAAAGCTGATTCAGTATTCAAAATACTTATTTTGGTATCGTCTCTGTTCCAGTGATATATGCCCTACATCTTGGGAAATATCTAAGAACTTCTGAACATATTTCTGTTTTCCGCTTGCTGACAGGTCTGTGAAATTAGATAATCGCGCCAATGACGTGATCTCGTATCCCGCGTTGCTTCATACAACTCATGAATATTCATACTACCCTAGGCTAGTGATACGTAGAGTCTTCCAAATGAACGCCGTCTTGCGGATTCCGCGAAATATTGCGACGTTTTGTACGAGTTACGTCCCTTTGGCCAGATTTTGCAATGTTGCAACCGCCAACTTTCCGACGGGACAACGGTAAATTTGATGGAAAGTATGTAACTTCTAGGAGAATGAACTCAGTGTTTGCTAACACTGAAGACGAAAAAATGCTACAGGATTTTGAAAATGAATATGAAAAAAGTCATGTAGACGATCTTCAAGATGATAATCAAGAACTTGACTGGCGTCAGGGACGTAGGGTGGTAGAGCTTGGATATCTTGCCGACCAGTTAAAACACATACCCAACTATACCAGTCCTATTCAGGACCGATAACTCTGTCAATAAATATTGTCGGGTATACAATGTTGTTGAAATCAGAGCAATTGTATTATATGTCTCTGTTGAAATGTATACAATAACAAATTTTTTTACACAAGTTTATATCGATTTATTGAATGCCTGGATTTTGCTTAAAATATTGAATTAAAAAAATAAATAATAAAATCATATTCAATGAAATCTCGTTTAATTTTTTACGAAATAATACAAAATCCATTTAAATTAAAATTTGAATCAAAATATTTCTTTAAAATAATTATAGAAAAACAAATATTAGTTTGATTATCTTTTAAAGCAAAAATTATTTTTTTAAAGATTTTTTTTTATAATATTCATATTTTCTTTAAGTTTATTATGATACATACTTCTTCTGGTTTGACACGGGGAAGAGAAGATATTTATTTGTACAGTTATAAAAACTTTTGTATATCACAAAATTTAAACTCTGGTAATACATGTATACACAGGATGTTTAATGTCACCTGGTTGCTTTTGGTTTGCACGTCTACCTGACAATATATTGTTATGTAACATTACATCCAAAGTCAGAGTTCACCTGTTCGTCAAGTGATGGGATTTTGAAGGTATGGAATATTTATCTATAATAATTGTTGGGATTTTTTTCTCTCTTGGGACGTAAATATTTTTTTGTTCTAAAAGGAATGTATAAATATATTTCTAAAGAAAGATAAATTATACAGAAAACAGGAAAAAAACCTTTTAAAAAAAGAAGAGAAAAAATTTTATTATAAATTTTATTGTTAACTATTTTCTGGTAACAGTATATCCTGGATATCTGTCAAAATAAAATTTTCCCGTGTCACACTTAAAATAATATTTTTTTAATCAATAAATTTTGAAATCAATCATATCGAAATATCACCAAAGAAAATAACAGAAACATCAGAGATTCTACATGAAAATTAAATTAAATCAAGGAAAGTCTTACTATACAAATCCTCGATTTGATGCAACATTTCCATATACATCATCCGCCATTTTGAAAAATCCCGAAATATTCACTTTTTTAAATCGATTTTTGACCGAAATTGCCCAGAAATTAAACTGTTTTAAATAGTATTTTTCGCCAGATATATGTTTGAATATACTTAATCGAGTTGCAAAGTTTTATTTTTATTAACGGAATTTCTTTATTTGTTATACAAGTAGACATGGGTATCGGTAATTTAGCATTGAGTCAACAGAGAAATAACGAGAAAAAGTACATGTTTTTACGATTCTCCAGTGACAGAATTTAATCAAATATTAAACTGTTAGGACCAACATTGTTTGATAGAAATATGTTTGAATATCAAGGATTGATTTGCAAAAGTTAGAAAACGGGTCAGGTTCATGAGAAAACTCAACTTTATTGAAGCACCTATGCATTTTATATGGGGCAATATAATACAAAATGGCGGCTAGTATACGTCACAAAAGTCACGTGATGTCTGACTTAGTTGGATATGATGTAAAAACTGTAGCTCACCACTATTTCTACATAATTGTGATGAGGAAAACAGTGTGGTCTCGGAAGTATTCTATATGTAGTATGTCAAAACTGTCCCTACAGAAACCCTATATTCACTGGGAAAAGACATCGTCTGGCAGAAAATAAGAAGAAGGGGATGCAAGTTTGGGATATTAATACTAAACTTAGTCTTGGTAAGATATTCCCATTTTTGAAAATTACTACACCAGTCGGAACAAGTAAAAATATTTTCAAATTCAAGAAAAGGAAATAAACCACATAAAATTCTCAGCTGCGTCAGTCAGTCTTGAAACAGATGACACAAAACGATTTTATTTTTACATGATCTTACATTAACCGTCTTCACGATTGTGACACTCATTTAATATTCATACATCATAATTTTTAAGACTATAACACATAAATAATAAAAAAAAAATGATGTTTCACAATCATTGAGATCCATCGCTACATTTTGTATTCTAACGTTTTTTGTAATGGTGTTTTCTTTCACGTCCGCAATTTTGTGGAAAGTTTCGAAGCTAAAAATAGAACACAAATCCTTAAATAAATCAAGTTTAAATAGAATATGGTTTGAAGAGTTATACATGATATATTTTCCTAATAAAAGAACATTCAGTGGATCCTCAGAAAAGAATTTTCTAAGTATTGATTCGTATGGGTGACTCCTCAAAGGAAATTGTTATATATATGGTAAAAAAAAAATAACTGAAATAAAATAAAAATTTGTACCCTAAAGTTGCATTTCAAATATAGAATAGAACTGTTCTCAATTCTATTTTACTCATAAAACTTTAAGGTTGAGAACAAGATTCTATCGATCATGTCGATATCATACTAATAATATATATCTACTAAAAAAAAATATACACACACACTTTCAG
Organism: Mytilus californianus; assembly: GCF_021869535.1. Classification (NCBI taxonomy): domain Eukaryota; kingdom Metazoa; phylum Mollusca; class Bivalvia; order Mytilida; family Mytilidae; genus Mytilus; species Mytilus californianus. The sequence continues at coordinate 103,456,685 of NW_026262679.1, forward strand.
TACCCAAAGTAAAATGAAAATCCCGCAAGTAGTCTGTACTTCAATAACACAGCAACCAGACAACACCAGGCCACAAAAAATGGAAAAGGAAAAGACATCTGATGAAATGTATTTGTGCTGATGGACAATAACAAAAGACATAATTTCCAGTCATGATGTTTCAGCCTGTGTGCGATTGTTTTTTCTGTTTTTTTTTTGGGGGGGTTATTTTGGTAGGCATATTAAACATAAACATGATAAATATGTACATCTGTCTTTATGTCATGTCTCAACCTCCGTATGTTTGGTTATTTTGCAAATGTTTTACACGATATATGCTTATTAAGAGCAATTCTCTGTAATCACCAAAATATTTCGGCACGCACTAAAAAATATTTGTTTTAAACTTTATTAGTTCAATAGAGCCACATGAGCTTAACAAAAAATATTATTACACTTAGCCCCATATGTTTACCGTTTCCTTGGTAACAGGACTTAAAGTGGCAAGAATAAGGGAAAATGCAGTGTTTACAAATTATGATCAATTGTGTCTAATAAAAAGAAAATAATATAGATATTCAGACATTTAAAACTTTTTTCAATTTAAAAAAAACAAATAAAAATTGTGTTCAACAGTAAACTTTCTTAAAAAATAATCTATATAGCTAAAATAGGGTAAAAAGTGCAATAAAAGGGGGGTTTTAGAGCCTATTTTGATCAGGTGTTGTAAAAAAAATGCAGCCATTTCTTATATTGTTGATTATATGAATAGAGAGAATGGATTAAGGTTATACAAGAAAAGAAAAAAAATCAGTGGGCAAACTTGACTGTGTTGAAATTAATTGACCCTGAAAAGTTGAGTTGTCCTGTATTTACCTAATCAAACGGAGTTCTCTTGTAGAGAAACAAATTAAAAACAGGAGGGAAAATGTAAACAAATGCAGACAACAATGTTATTTTGCGAATTTCTTCATGTTTTATATTCAAGCATAATGGGAAATGGATAAATTTTTCACAGTGATGTTAGCCTACACTTATATATATGGTTAAGTTGGTGTGATTTGCTCATATTTTGAAAATATTGTCAGAACAATGGAACTGTGTCTGTACTAAGACAGTGTATTTTATAGTTTATTTTGCTTACCGTAACTAACTTTTTTAATGTATTTATTTATATAATCTTCGAATAATTGTTATAAAATGTGTAGCATAAAAGATTTCGTAGGCAATTGTGACAACTGCAGTGACGACAGGTATTTTTGAAAATGCTTCCATTGGAAAAAGAGACATGTATAAATTTTTGTCAGAAATTTCTTTACTTAAATCTGACATTACATTGTACGTCACAACTGAGGATCTGTGATATTCATAGAAATATTATCATCGAAACAACTAACAAGAAATATAGAAGGAAAGATTGTGGTGTGCCTTCAGTAAATGTCATTTTGAAATATCATAATACTACAAAAGCAGTGGATCGACATGTTACACCCGAGATGTTTCAAAGAATTGTTACAAAGACAGGCATTTTCATTCCTATTGGAACATGTAAGTAGATACTATTTACCTAATACCAGTTTTCTTTAAAAAAGATACAGTGATAAACCTCTTATAAAAAAGAAATCAAATGCAGCTGTCAGGTACCCCCCCCCCCCCCCCCCCAAAAAAAAACCCCAAACAAACAAAAAAAACCTTAGGGTTAATATTGTCTACCATTTGGCTATGAACCTTAAGCTTATTGTTTTTAGCATGTGACAGCCATATGAACTTCTTTAATACCCCCTTTTTAAACTATAAAACATAAAATTATGTGAAGTTCTTTGAATCTTGTTTTTGAGAGACAAAAATTATAACATGAATGCTGTTTCACGTTTCCTTTCCTTTACCAGATTTGTAAGGTTTTGTACATGATAATCACATCATTTCATACCGGTCCTTATGAAATAAAAAATGTTGCAGCAACAATGCTGCAATTTTGCGGCTGCTGATCAGGTTGCCAGAAAATTGATGCCGGATAAGTGCTGAATGATGCCACTAGCATCATTCTGGCTACAGTGCAGCGCTATTTCCTTTCATGACAAAAAGCGCCACAATGTTGCCATAAAGCACACATATAATTTTCTCATTCTTAATCTACTAAAATGATGCCAGAATAGAGCCAGAACATTGATAATGTCATTGATGATGTCACCAGTGTTTGAGCTTTTTACTGTGGTCATGATGGTGGGTTAGAAGTGGACCATATATTGCTTGAGCTTATGATTTTAGTGAAGAATTGGGTGTTCTGTTATTGTGAAGACTTGTATGTAAACTTAGATTAACTTGATTAATTAAATGCATTATATAAAAGTTCAATCTCTCATTTAATTAAATCAAGGAAATTGTCTTCTTCCTGATAGACCTGGAGAGCATTTTCAAAAAATCCAAATTAACAGGGACGAACTATCATCTAATGGGGCGAATTGGTACCTTCTGAAACATAAGTCATGGTTTCTCTTCCCTTTCTCAATTTAATCCTCGCTAAAATTTTACAGAGCATGCTGAAAGAAGTTTGGTCAATTATGTCTTTGTAACCCTCTAAAGACGGCTTGAAAGTGCTATTTGTTTGGAAAAAAATGTAGTATAATCACGAATTTAGATTGCTAATCAGACAAAACACAACACCTTTGACTGAAGTGAAGGGGCTCCTGTTGGGATCATGGAAATTATGTTGGTGTTATTGAAGGTATAGATGTTGCATGTTGACAGTTCATGAGTTACACATTTTAACTTTCCTTTTCCTCAATGTGGGAAAATTAAGTACATTACATATAGGAATAACTTCTGAGGACAGAACTTTACTTTCTTTAAAAGAAAAAGTTATAATAATAACCCTGAGCACACAAAAAAATCATAACGTTAAATAAAGGAGTTAAAACTTTTTCTCGGGTATACTTACCACTAAACTTGCCTGGTCAGACGTTACTTTACCTTTTAAGTCAATAATTAAAGGAAGCCAGAATTTAAAGGCATTAGTGGCGCAATAGTGCCAGAAAACTAATTTGCATACAAAATAAAAAACAATATCTGCATTGAACATGTTGAAGCCACAACATGTTGCGGCAACGAAGCCACAGTATTTTCTGGCACCAGTGCCAGAAAACTAATTTGCATATGAAATACACTAATGCAGCATCATTGCCACAACATGTTGGTGCAATGAAGCCGCAACATAGCCCTAATGTTGTCACAACTACATGTATGCGCCAGAAGGCTTATATTCCGATAAGGGCGTTGACAGCCTTCTTTTACTCATGTTTACTTGAGATACATGTATGTTTTAAAATTCATGTTTTTATGTACATACATGTACATGTATATGACCCAACAAAAAAGTATGTGGGTTTACTGTACACCTACCTACCCTAATTTCAGTATATGACCCAACAAAAAAGTATGTGGGTTTACTGTACCCCTACTTACCCTAATTTTTGTCCCCTACCCTAAAGTTTTTTTTACTATTTTTGATTAAGTACTGTTAAAGTCACAATGTTGCTCCCATAGACTCAATGTAAAAAAAAAAAAAAAATCTCTACCTACCTACCCTTTTTTTTTCAGCAAGTGACAGTAAACACACATATTTTTTTGTTTGGCCTAAATAGTTTTGATAGTGATACACAGAATGAGATCAATTGTGTATCTATTTTCTTTTATATTACAGCAATTTGTAGACTGTGTAGAGAAAAACTATTTGGAAATAACAGTATTGAGCATGTTGAGGAGGTATGTCTTTTCATATACATGTATAAATATGATTCCCTGTACACATGTATACTCAATAGTCAATAGTGAGTTTATTGTTATGTTATGTATGTATGGGATCCATATTGTAACAACATGTCAAACTGCATATGTACTCAGTTTTACTATGACAAGAATAAGAAGATCTTTCAATTCAGAAATAACATTAAACTTTAAAGTTCCAATTTGGTCTTCATATTCACTAAGCTTTTGCACATTTTATTTGGTAAACTAGTTTCATCATTAAGCATTAGTAAAAAATCTATTAAAATAAAAACCAAGATTTTAATTGATCTAATTTACATGTACACTTAGGGCCAATAGGGGTTAAACTATGCATTCATGCATGCATAATTGAGGGTAAATTAAGGGTAAATTTCTAAATCATTTGTGTATAAAACATACCTCAACTGAACCCTAACCCATTCATATATTACTAATCCCTCTAAGATAGGTTGGTTTTTGCTTCAATATTATCATGTGTATTCCAGAATTCATTATTGTTCCAATTTCAATTAGTACCTTGTTTAAAATATTCTTAAAAAGTTTTTCTTTTCTTTTAATTTAGGAGAACACTATTGAGACAAATACAAAGAACAAGATTGCAGAAGCTGAAATACTACCACCTTAAAGAAAGAGGGTAGGTATAACTGTATATAAAATATTATCATTGCATACACTTTATAAGAAGTCTCATAAACTTGACTTTATAAGATATCTTGTAAAAGTATTTAAGATATCTTGTATAATATCAGATTATTACATGGCATTTGTCATATCGCATGTATTATCAGCCCTAGGTTTAATATCAGCCCAAGAGCCGCATGGCTTGAGGGCTGATATTGGCCGAGGGCTGATAATACATGTGATATGAAAAATGACATGCTATGATCTTTTTATCATATGCTTCAACAATGGAGAAAAATAACAGATTAATATATTGATCTTTTTACGTGGTTCTTAAATAGCAGTTCAAAGAGTGAAATATTATAAGTTACATAGTGCGCTAGTGACCTAATACGGTAAATATGGGGTCAGTAAATTCCATATGGGGTGAGAGCAAAGCTTGAATCCCCATATGGAATTTACTGACCCCATATATACCGTATTACGTCACTAGCACACTATGTAACGAATTTATCTTACCGACTATCTTAACGTGTGAAATTTAGACTAGTGACCTATCAAAATGAGCACTGAAGTCTTCAATACTTTTAGCATTAAGAAACTTCTCTCATTGATCCTACAGAAACAGCTGCCAACAATAACAACTTGTTAGCTTTAAATGTGTTTTATGAATTCATTTCAATCTTAATAATCAATTTCTTCGTCTGTTGAAATCTTTAAGATGTTTTCTCAATACCGTTTTGTTTTTATAAAGGGACGCAACACCACTACTAACTGTGTATGAAATAAGCCCCGCCTCCTTTCTAACCTTATATGGAATATAAAGGGGACGTAACTCCACTACTAACTGTGTATGAAATAAGCCCTGCCTACCTTCTAACCTTATATGGAATATAAAGGGACGTAACTCCACTACTAACCGTGTATGAAATAAGCCCCGCCTCCCTACTAACCTAATATGAAATATACACAGTCTCCCCGCGGACGCTTTAAACCAATCATATTCCTAGAAATGTATAGGAGGTAAGATAATCATGGATGTCAGACCCCAAATGTTGTACAATCGATAAGAAATCTTTCTATCATATGCCTCAACAATGAAGAAAAAAAACCAGTATGTTATATTTTAATACGGACGATAAAAAAATAATTCAACAATATACATAATAAACACTGTTTGGAAAAGTCAACATTTTTAAAGTAACTTTCTTAATTATGTTAAAAATGCATTTATTTTATCATTTGTTTATTTTTTTTTTTTCCATTTTACACAATATACTTTCCAGTATACAAATAATTATTTTGTACCCTACTTTGTAATGTTTTTCACTGAAAACGTACCATTGAGGTGTATTTTCCAGAATTTGCCGAGTATTACCGGAATAACGTTACAGAAAGGCATGTGATAAAAGTCGAAGCATGTGATAAACTTTTCATATCAGACCGCTAAGCACCAATTCGAAAAAATATGGAATATACGTAAATGTAATGCTATTATCATATGGTAAAAATCATATGTTATTTAGTCTAAGTATATGATAATATATTTTATATCTTTCATGAGATATCTTATAAAGAAGTTTATAAAGATATCTCATAAACTTTAGAAGATATAAGATTTTCAAGATATCCAATTAGGAGCTTACTGTATTGAATTTGCAGATTTGGAGCCATCAATCATGGATTTGATGGTCGCAAATTGAGTTTACTAGCGACACATTAGCGGAGCCAGTAAACGGATATTTGCGACCATCAAATCATAGATTGATGGCTCCAAATCTTCAGATTGATATATACCCTGAAAATTACGACTTTATCCAATGAAATTTGACGTACGTACGTTACAACGAATGTTGCATTAGAATGAATGTTATAGGACATCTGATATAATTAATAAGATATCTTATAAAACAATTTTATAAGATCTCTTATTGTCCACTGGAGGGGACATAGAAATACCGGTGTCCGTGCGTCCGTCCGTCCAAAATCAGTTTCTGGACCGTAACTTTTGAACACCTTCATATAATTTTTTCAAACTTACACAGTTGAATGTTTATTAGGTAAGGAAGATCCGTATTGATTTTGATGTTTATAGGTCAAAGGTCGAGGTCACAGATATTTAATGATGTTGAATTTTCAGCTGACAATCGGTTTCTGGACTGTTACTTTTGAACACCTTCATATTATTTCTTCAAACTTACAGAGTTGAATGTTATTAGGTAAGGAAGATCCCAATTGATTTTGATGTTTCTAGTCATTCAAAGGTCAAGGTCACAAGTTCTTTATGGAAATATTATATTTTAGCACCAGTGGGGGACCCCGGAGCCTCCTCTTGTTTAGTTTATAAGATATCTTATTTATTTTATAAGATATCTCATAAATTAGATATAAGATATTTCATTAACTTTATTTGATATCTTATCTTTTAATTCAGACATAGGAGCCCTATAGTAATCAGCTTTCCGTCTGTCCGTCACAAACAGTTTTCACAAAATAAATCAAAAAGGCTGTCACAAATCAATGTGAAAGTTTAATGGCTACCTTTCAAAAAGCAGGGATATCACTAGTGAGCAATGACTCACAGCACATCTTGTTTTATATTGTGTCTATCAGAATTCTTTTAGTATCCAATCTTTTGTAGGCACTTGATAAAGTACCAGGGAAGCGTTACAGGGTGAAGGTTGTTGACACAATCCTTGATTTAGATGTAACCAAGAATAAAGAAACAATAACCAATATTACAAGTTTTTACAACTTTAGATTTGAGAGCAGTCATTTGAGGATGTGGCAGACATACAATATTGATGAAGGTATTACTTTTATATTCAACATAAAGAAAAAAACAGATTACAAATAACATATAGTTTTAAACATAACACAACCACTGAAAATACAGGGTCTGGCTTGTACACAGGTGGGTAAAAGAAGTCTATAAGTACTCAACCCTCCTCCAAAATCCTGGTTCAGAGGTTAAAAGTATATAAAGACAATTAAAAGCAATACCAATACTAAATTCAATAAGCTCAGCACTTTCATCTTAAAACATAAAAAATTAAATCATCTTAATAAAAAGGTTGCATTGAGCCTATTGATAAAAAGACCACAAACTCCTAGACTAGAATGGATGCTATAAAAATTCCATAATTTTATATCATAACGGCATAAAAAATCTATAGAGTTTATGATCTTGAAGTTGGTTATTTTTTTTAAACTTCCATATTGATCAATTTAACAAACAATAAAATGAATACAGGTTCTTTAATTACAATTTTTTTTTCAGGAAAGCTTGTGACTTTAAAATCAACAAAGAATTCTGCAGAGGCGGATTTAGAGGGTTTTTCAGGGGACCCGGGCCCCCCCTTTTGTGGGAAACATTTTGTTGATTATATAGGGAATCACTGAAGCATGACTGGAGCGGGCCCCTTCTTAAGCAGTCAGTGGGCCCCCCCTTATGAAAATTTCTGGATCCGCCACTGTTCTGTGCAGTTAAAAGTACCCAATGACTGGACAGAGATGTCTTTTAATGACCTCATTACTGAAGGTAATTTTATAATTACTTCATTTACTAACTGTCATGTAAAAAACTTAAGCACACTTGTAAGACAATGATCATTATTATATTTTGTCACAACAACCGAGAATAAAATGCTTTGCAGGGCCCAGCTTGATACGACCGCAGAGGTCGAACCCTGAACAGTTGGGGCAAGTATGGACACAACATTCAAGCTTGATACAGCTTTGCATTTGGATTGTGATTAAATATTTGACACAGCATAGGTTTCTGACACAGAATGAATGTGGTCTAAGAACTTAAAAATTTTAAATTGGACATTCACCTATTATGGTCCAATATCCAAAATCTAAATACATGGTTAGATTCAGCATATCAAAGAACCCCAAGAATTCAATTTTTGATGAAATCAAACAAAGTTTAATTTTGGACCCTTTTGACCTCAATGTGGACAAAGTTGATAACGGGGCCCAAAAATCAAAAATCTAAATACATGGTTAGATTCAGCATATCAAAGAACCCCATATATTCAATTTTTGTTGAAATCAAACAAAGTTTAATTTTGGACCCCGATTTGGACCAACTTGAAAACTGGGCCCATAATCAAAAATGTAAATACATGTTTAGATTCAGCATATCAAAGAACCCTAAGAATTCAATTTTTGTTAAAATCAAACTAAGTTTAATTTTGGACCCTTTGGACCTTAATGTAGACCAATTTGAAAACGGAACCAAAAATTAAGAATCTAAATACACGGTTAGATTTGGCATATCAAAGAACCCCAATAATTCAATTTTTGATGAAATCAAACAAAGTTTAATTTTGGACCCTTTGGACCTCAATGTGGACCAATTTAAAAACGGGGCCCAAAATCCAAAAACTAAATACACGGTTAGATTCAGCATATTAAAGAACCCCAAGAATTCAAGAATAAAACCCCATTGAAATTGGTCAAGAAATAAGCAATTTATACAAAGTATCTTCTTTTGCACAATACTGTGCAATTAAATATTTCTTGCTATTGCGCAATACTGTACAATTGACAATTTCTTGCTATTGCGCAATATTGTGCTATTGGATATTTCTTGCTATTGCGCAATACTGTGCAATTGAAGATTTCTTGCTATTGCGCAATACTGTGCAATTGAAGATTTCTTGCTATTGTGCAATACTGTGCAATTGAAAATTTCTTGCTATTGCACAATACTTATTATATAATAATTTACACATCCTGTTTGGTGTGTATCTCCTACCATATCATTATTATTTGCTTTTAAATATAAATCAGAAATAACCAACTTAAAACGGAAAATTTTAAAAGAAAAAAAAAGGAAAAAAAGAAAAAAAGGAAAAAAAAAAAATCCCCCCCCAAATTTTTTGAACCCCCTTATGATTCATCACCCCAATCATCAATCCCAGCCTTCCCTTTGTGGTATGGTACCTTGCAGTACAATTTCAGAGAGATCCATACACTTGAACACAAGTTATTGTCTGGAAACTAGAAAAATGCTTATTTTTGGCCCCTTTTTGGCCCCCAATTCCTAAACATTTCGGCAATTACCCCCAAACTCAATTCCAGCTTTCCCTTTGTGATATGGAACCTTGTAGTACAATTTCAGAAAGATCCATACACTTACACACAAGTTATTGTCATGAAACTAGAAAAATGCTTGTTTTTTGCCCCTTTTTTGGCCCCTAATTCCTAAAATTTTGAGGCAATTACCCCCAAAATCAATCCCAGCATTCCTTTTGTGATATGGAACCTTGTGGTACAATGTCAGAGAGATCCATACAATAACACACAAGTTATGTCTGGAAGTTACAAAAATGCTTATTTTTGGCCCCTTTTTGGCCTCTAATTCCTTTACTGTTGGTACCATAACCCCCAAAATCAATCCCAACCTTCCTTTTGTGGTATTGAACCTTGTGGTAAAATTTCATAGAGATCCATTCACTTAAACTAAAGTTAGAGTGCGAAAACCAATGTGTCTTCGGACGACGCCGGACGACGACGACGACGACGACGCCAACGTCATACCAATATACGACCACAAAAATTTTTTGGCGGTCGTATAAAAACCAACACAAAACTCAATAAACATTTTTATGCATCATTAAAATTTCCTGCTTGTGGGTTACAGGATTATGGGTATCGACAGAATCTTATTATAGATAATCAGGCTGTCGATTGTTGAAAGAGAAATTTATACATGTTGTATCGTTGTCCTTTTTAGGTCACCTGGTCCATTTTGAGTCCGTCTGGCATAAACTTTTTAAAAAATCTTCTGATACAACTGGCCAATTGGAACTGAACTTGGTTAATGTAGTAAATTTGAATTTTTCTATTTTTTTGGGAAACAATTTTTATTTTATTTATCCTCTTTTTAGGAACAGAACAGGCTTCAAAACAACAGAAGCAGACATTCATTTGTTCTATGGATGGCTGCATTCAAGAGTTCAAGAACCAGATTAGTCTTGATCAACACCTCCTTCAAGGCAGCTGTGAATATAAGCTAGAGAAAGGCCCATTAAAAGATCAGGCAAAAGTTCTATATGCCCAAAAGCTGTCAAATAATGTACATCATTGTCCTGATATGCAAGCAGTCTTACTAGAAAATGCATGTACTACAGACTTGAGTGCCAAAGAAATGTGATGGGCATTGAAAGTGAAAAAGAAAAAGATTTTCTTTAGCATCAAACAGAAAGAATTCATGACGGATTTATTTTATTTATCTTGAAAGGATGCAAAAAGCAGCCATATTGGATTCAACGACATTATATTTTCCCAATAAATAGGCGAAATAGAGAAAAAAACGCCTACCTTAAACTACTTTGTAATAGCTTATATCCAAATTTGAAGCGTAAACAAAGCCCCAAAACATACTATGTTACAGTTTTACACTTGAAGTATTCATATGACGTCATGATGTTGCTATGAAGTTTATGTGCCAAAGAAGTCAACAACATTTTGTGGAATTTTTATTTTAAGCAACTATATGTCCAAATAAAAAACAGAAACAATATCTTTATTGACTTTTGCATTAGAATGGATATAACTGTATTGTATTTTAAGGTTTGTGGACGTAAATCTAGCTTTTACTGTTGCAATTATCCGTTTACCTAGCTCTGCTACAGGTCACTAGGTAAACTCAATTTGCGACAGTAATATCTACGTTTTATGTCCGAAAAGGTTAAAATACAATACAGTTATCTCCTAAATTACCTACACATGATTGCACCAATATGAGTTTAATATAATGAAATTTGCATGTACTTAGAAGGTGTTTTACTTTATTTTAAATATTTAAGTCGGACCAGCATTTTACCCACATTGCTTTATAAATAGCAAACTTTGTTGATCTGTATCAGTTAAAAACTAATATGCACAATCAGTTCTTTCTTTCCTCTGTATTCAATTACAAAATTAAATCTTTAAAAATGTAAAGATACATACTGAATTTTAGAAAGAAAAAAAAATTGTAAAATTTTCGAAATTCGGTTACCATAGCAATCATTTTTATTAAATTTCATTAAACAAAACTATTTTTCTGGACTGTAAAATTTAACTGATCAATTTTGTTAAATTGTAAGAAATTTAATGCCATCTTTGTAATGTTTAAATATGGAAATTACTTGGATCATTATTGACTTGTAGAAAAATACAATTTACAGAATTTGAAAATCTTGTGTTTTTCATTCATTAAAAATATTTTTTGCAATTATTTGCCCATTGATTTTATTTTATATTCTGGAAGACCTATATTGGTTCTTTCTAAATATACCTAACATTTTACTAGGAGATGCTGCCTTCAAGAAAAAAATTCCATTGAATACCCTGTATTTACGCATTTTTCACTGAAATCTAAATTTGCCATTTTAGCATATCTTTACTAGCTGGTAGCAAAATAACTGATAATGGTAAAAGTAAAACATATGTGAATTTCAAACAGCTTAAAGGTCAGTTATATTATATTATTCAGAAAAAAAGGATATGTTACACATAAATCAAGTACTAAACAGTGCAAAATGTCGTTTTTTCACTTTTTCAATAGTTAAAATATGACCTTTTATTGCTAAAATCAACCTATGTGGTTTCCATGGCAACCGGAATATTCCGGAACAATTTGTTGCCTGTTATTGCCTTTAGGTATGGTACTGGCTATTATATAAAAGTTTCATCAAAATCTGAGACCATGTGTGCCAGACCCTATTAGAATTTCTTTGGTGGTTACAGAGAATTGCTCTTAATAGCTCTAAAACGTAATGAGAAACATATCTTCATTTAGCCTATGTAGATGCAGGAATGGGCCCAGTCCAAACTGTGAACTTTATAACTGCTCTCAACTTACCTGCTGTCAGTATTACCACTTTGAAATCCAGAGAAAGAGAAATTGGAAAAACCCTTGAGGATTACGCTAAATGGTCATGTCAGAAAGATTTAGAAAAAGAAATAGCAATGAGCAAGTAGGTAAAATACACCATTATGAATGAATGTTACACAATCTACAAAACCAGATATAACTTGTGACTGACAGCAAATATATATATGCTTTCAATAAAAAGCAATCGCTCACACATAAGAGATAATAATCAGGGGCAGATCCAGCAATTTCTAAAGGGGGGAGGGGGGATAAAGGGGTTGGGTTCCAACTATATGTCCCCATTCAAAATGCATTTATCATCAACAAAAGGGGGGTTCCAACCCCCCCCCCCCCCCCCCCTGGATCCGCCACTGATAATGATTACATTACTTAAAAAATATGCACATTAACAGAAGGGATAGGGTGAACACTGGCATATATAGGGCATTTGAGCGGGGGAAAATGCAAATAGGGTAATTTGAGCGCCGACACCACTGGACATTTTAGCGCCGGAATATTAACCTTACCTTGATTTTCAAATAGGACGTTTGAGCGAAATTTCTTGTGGTACTTTTATATGAATTGATAAAATGTTTTTAAAAAGTAAGAAAAAGAGAAAGTTTTTAAAAATGTATATACTCTAATTTTAAAACCGGGAAATTTGACCTGTTCTAGTTGTAATGGTAGTTTAGTCCTCGTTGATCTTTTCTTACCAATCAATCCGAGTAATCGCAAAACGTAAAGCCGATGATGTTATAGCTCAACGTCCTTCGAAAATTATCAGTACCGAAGTACAGAAATTGATGAGGCAAACCTAAAAACTGAAGGCATTAGCAGCGTTTCAAAGCTAAGAGACATAAATTTCAAGCCCGAACTGATTTGTAAATAATAACATTGCCGAGTTTTGATATTTTTAATTTTATGGCTTCGTTTTTTTACCATTTTTTTAAATTTTAAATAGCTTATTTAAAAAAGAAGATGTCGTATGATTGCCAATGAGACAACTCTTCACAAGAGACCAAATGATACAGAAATAAACAACTATAGGTCACCGTACAACCTTAAATAATGAGCAAAGCCCATACTGCATAGTCAGCTTATTTTTATTTTCGCTCAAATGCCCTTAATATCGGCGCTGAAATGTCCTATACTTTTGCGTTCAAACGTTCTATTTTTATCGCTAAAATGTTCTGCCATTTCGCTCTGTGTGACATTGAATCTTTGCATCTGTTTTAACGATTCCGTTTTAATGCCGTTCTTCAACAAGGAGTTTAAAATTCCTATCTTATTTAGAGTTTATATATATGACAGTCCCTATATATTTCATCTGAGGCATTTACTTTTTGGGCACGTGTGATTCAATGTGTCATAAACTTGCATATAAAATAATTGTTCTCAGTCGTGGAATAAAATCATATTTGATATATTTAAGTTGGTTATTGCAGTAAATCAAGCTATGATAAGTGTTTTCCCTCTATATACGTATGCCTATTTAGGACCAACTAAAATCATACTTTGAACGTGATCACGGATAAAACTCGTTATCACGGATAATATTTTGAATACGAAAATAAGAAGCAGTTAACACGGATTAAAATTGTTTTTTTTTTCTTATAATAGAATTTGTGTAAACCGATTAAACTGTTTTTCTTTCCCACTTAGAATACCCGAGAAACCACTGCTAATATCGCAGACAATGAGGAAACTGAAGCAGATGGAAAAGATGCAATACATGTATCGTTTGATGGTGCGCGGCAAAAACGCGGTAGTGGTAGATGTTATAACAGTCTCTCATAAATCAGAATCATTTCATAATTTCAAATTCAAATACATGTACATTCATCACATATTTTTGTTTCTTGTTGTCGTATACAAAGCAATTACACTTTTTTTCTGTTCAAGAAGAATCAATGCGTAATCTAATCATTTTATTTCATTAGGACATGCAACACTATTAGGGGAGAAGACTGGAAAATGTGTAAACTTTGGTCTGAAGTATGGGGATTGCAGGAAATGCGACCGTGTAGATGAAAAAGGAGATGGCCATGATTGCAGAATAAATCACCAAGGAAGTGCAAAATCCATGGAATCTGAGCTGGCAGTGCAAATGGTGAAGGAAATACAGAAAACAGGCTGTGAAGTAAGCAGCATAACTATGGATGATGACAGCACAACAATTGCCAGACTCCGTAAAGAGGTTAATGCTGAAATAATGAAATTTAGTGACAGAAACCATGTTCGCAAAAAAGTATCGCGAGACCTGATAGGACTGCAGGAAAAGCACAGAATTTCGATAAATGTTGTAAACTACCTCACAAAAGATGTTTCTTATGCTCTCTCTCAAAATAAAGGAAATTCAGAAAATCTAAAAAAGTGTTGAAATCCATCATCCCTCATGCATTTGGAGACCATCTGTTGTGTGACAAGACGTGGTGCCACTATCACAAAAATCCTGACACATACAAACACAAAAGTCTACCATACGGTAAAAATTTGACTGGAGACGAATTGAAGAATGATCTTAACAAACTTTTCGAAACATATGCATCCAACTCTGAAAAATTGTCGCATCTAGGTAGTTCTCAAGGAAATGAGTCATTGAACTATATGATCGCTATGAAGGCACCAAAAGCAAAACATTTTGGTGGCAGTGAGTCTTTGGCGTTCCGTGTTGCCTCTGGTGTTGCCCAGAAGAACGAGGGTCGCTCGTATATTACAGAGGCAAGTATTGCTATACAACTTAATGAAATAGAATATTAGACTTTTTTTTATATTTTATGCATAACCAGAATTCAGCAGATTTAATTTTTTTAATGCTTTTTTAAAAGATAAAAACCAAAATTTCTCCGTTTTTTTTTACATAAAGGACATAGACGATGTTACGCCGTGCATCAAATGTAAATTTCCTTGACGTCGTCAGGATTTCTCGCTTTTACAACTTTTCTTTGTTGGATTTACACACATTAAAAAAAACAGAATTCATGATCACACATGTTAAATGCACTTGATTTAAAAATTTAATGATATATATCTTCTTTATGGAGAGAGAAAGGAAATTGTCTCACGATATAATGTAATAAAAAGAATGACCCCTAAATTTATTCAAATTAATCCCCTTAGAACTCTATATTTTTCAAATACAGATGCTTGTATGTAAACCTATTGCAAAGGGAATTGTTACTATATATAAAATTCAGTATCTTTCCGAATTAAAAAAAAGTTTTATACATGATTTAAATGCGTTCATCGTCCTAAAATCTTAAAATGAAATTTTGCTTTTATCTAAAATTGGCAAAAATACAATATATATACGTTAGCTATCTGAAGGAACAAACTAAATGAATGCGACGAAAATACCAAATAAGAATATTACTGTCTATATGAAACTTTATTTTCTTGCTTTCTATGGCAATTAATGTCGAACATGTGATCTATACTTACAAAGGTTAATGAAATTCACCATCTATCTCCTGGAAAATACACTGTACTACAAAGACAACGTCTTGAGAGAAAGCGAAAATCAGAGAGAGATAAAGAGACCACAAGAACGTCCAAGTTGAAAAGATTGTCGAAAAGGGCAGAAAAATAAAGAAAGAAAAATCAAAAGAAATAAGAGAAGGGAAAACGTATGAGTCGGGCGTATCATCAGCTACTAGCAGTACTAACACTGATGACAATAACATTGAGTTTATACCTCCACCTGAACCAGAAGCTGAAGCTAGGCCCATACCATTAAGAGCAACGACATGTGTCTATTTTGACCTAGGAACAACAGGATTCGGTAAGATGATTCGCAATATCATATATTTTTTGAGTAATTATCAATACACAAAGAGGAACTTTTAGTGCGGGGCTTACAATTGCAGATAAAATCAAAGACAAAAATTTCCGGTTGATACGCTTTTCAAGAGCTTGATTAATCGTAATTGTATTGTTAAAAATTAGGTCGTTTACTTAGTTATCTTGTTTGAATTTTTTCACATTTTTCATATCGGTTTTTTTATAGCCGACTATACGACATGGGGTTTTTTGTCTTGTTTAAGTCCTTACGATAGTCTGTAATAGCTTGTATCCACCTCATGTGAACTCTGATGGATAGTTGTTTCATTAGCAATCACACAGCATCACTTTGTTTTTATATTTATTGGTGTCAACTACAGTTGCTCTCTGCATGGAAGCACATTAATTTATTGTCACATATAATAAGCTCTAAAAGGGGTTTGCAGAATAAAGGATACTAGCGAATATAAAAATTGAATAGAGAAAAAAGAGCAAAAAAAAAATATAAAGGTTTGCAAAAGTATAAAGAATAACAATGGAAAATAAAATAATAATTTAATACAATAGTGATCACAGAAAAGAATCATGTAATTTAAATAATAGAAGAATTTTACAGTCAAATCACTTATTGAGGATTTTACAGAGTAAGCGTTTAATATATTCAAAGATAACGAAAATTTAAGTACACACTTCATATAGACCCTTATATAGTCGTTGGATTATCTCGGTGTGGTCAGAAATAAATAAAAAAAGTCACTGGTCTATTCAAAGGTTGTTGTATTTAATGCAATATATTCTTATCTTCCTGTTCCCCTAATGTTACTTCCATTTTCATTGAAGTTTAAATTGATCAAAGCCTTAGTTTAATATAGTTTTCTGTTATTACTACTCCCCCCCCCCCTTTTTGTCGCATGTTGTGTGTCATGTACTGGTTCTATATATACTTCGAGCATACACATGTACACTTTTGGAACAACAAACATGTAGTAATCTTTAGCGTTTCTATTTATACAATAAATTTTATAAAGAACAAAAAAGAAATTAACAAAGATGTCAATTTTTGTATGCATGTTCAGTTACTTGTTAACTTGCAAATGTATTAATAACCACACGACACTCTTACGACACTCTTTCAAGAATTTGTAGAATCATTGATGTAATGTTTGTTTATATATGCGCTGTTAAATTCTATCAAACAATTGTAAACACTTTGTAGAAACAGACGATATATTGGTATCCTTTATCATTACAGGAATCTGCACTGATATAATACAAATTGCAGCAGCATATGGAGAGAACACGTTCTGTCGTTATATAGTGCCAAAACAAGCTATTACCTGTTCCGCTGCTAAAGTTACCGGTTTTTTTTTAAAAGTGGCCAAATATTATATCGGAACTGAGAAATAATGCAAACAGATGACCTGCAAGATAGTCTAAGAGATTTTATTAATTGGTTACCTGACAACTGTATTTTACTTGCGCATAATGCAAAGGTTTTTGATTCGAGAGTTATAGTTTATTCCATGGAGAATAGTGTGACAGAAATGCAGTTTAAGCATAAGACAATATTTGTAATTCAATGTTTAATTGTAATCCATAATAAATTACCCGTTTAAACAATGCGTTAACGAAAACTACATGGAAAATCATCCTAGCTTTTATCCTTGGTTGCTATGAGACTCGTTGTTGCTAGGGTGCTCTCCTTGAGGTCCGCGCTATTGGTATATAAAGACACCGATACATTGTGCGAGTTTGTTCATTTGTTATTTGGCTGTTGATGAATAAGCATCGGAAAGAGAATACCAGCAAATAAAGAAGGTCTAACTGAGAAGTTTGTAAACCAAGTTCGAGTTGAAAGCTTGTGGTTTGAAGCAAGCGGTTTAGAAGTCTTTGCGATTGTTGCAAGCTACCGGGTTGTTCTGAAACTGTAATTTCCCACGGGAATGGTCGCAGTGCCTCGAACAGGTAGTTTGTAATAGTCTGGTGACTTCGGTGCTTCGGAGACTAGGTGTTTCAAAACTAGTTGTCTCAGGAACTAGGTGTCTCAGAACAAGGTGTCTCAGAACAAGGTGTCTCAGGAACCTATGGTTTTGAAGCTTTTCCTCTTATAGTTTTTGAAAGGTTATAATTGTTGAGCAAATCGGTTGGGACCTCGGAGTCAGTGAAAGGATTCAGGATAAATTGAGGTTATAGTTTTTAGACTACTTTTTGATACAAAGTTCATTGTGTAAATATTGTTGTTTCTTTATTAAGTTTCAAAGTTTAAAGGTTGGTCTCGTAGTTTTTAGTAAAGCCTCCAAGTTGTAGTTAGATTTTGAGTTAATTAAAAGATTGATATTGGAGTATCTCAGATTCTGTGAAAACGGATACGAACAGATAGTTTATAAGCCAAACACGTTACAATAGTTCTTTATTTGATAGTTTTGAACAAAAATGTAAGGGTTTTGTTGACTCGCTATCTTTGCTGAAAACTGTGCTACCAGAGAGGAAACAAACACCAAATATAGTTGACCTTTTGCTTATAGTATTAGAAAAACAGACCAAAACACAAAAACTTAACATTGACCAATGTCGCTTCCCACTGAGAAAGTTGCACCACGCTCATTCTCAGTGGAATATGTTTCACAGTCTGTCCGACAATTGAATTCGTTGAATAAGAGACTGGCTTCGTTCACTTTACCGGCGTCAGTTTTATCCAAAGGGATGGTGCGAAAAATGGCGAAATCTGGACTGGAACAGCATCACCTAATATTGGCATATGAACGTGAGGGGTCTGATGGTGTTGCCAATCTCCTATCGGAACTTTTTTTTGGAAAACCCAGAGTCACAAAAGACAGAAAAATTATAGCTTCAATTACATCTTTTATTGAGTCAAGACATTAGGATGATTTCTATTTTTATGTTATTACTATTTTTGCGTTCATGTAATTACAAAGTATTTTCGTCTGATATAGTACTTTTTTCAAACATGTAAATTGATAATGAACATATATTATTTACAACTCATAATTTCATTTAAAATACGTGTCCATAAAAGAGGGTCTGATTGGGGCATACGGAATACAGAATAAAGGGCAAAAATTGCAGAATAAAAGGCAAAAAAAAAAAAAAAGAATAAAGAATAATGGGGTGCGAAAATATAAATTAATAAATGAAGGACCTTCTATCTAGACCCTTATGATAAAAAAAAAACCTATCAATACAAAACACTTTATTATCATGCATAATCAAAACCAAGACGTTGGAAATTCATAGCATGATAACTTTACGTTATGTAATAAAAATGACGACGTCACGATTTTTGATGTTTTTTTGCCAAAATGTTGAGCCTGCGTCGCTTCTACAGGGAAAACGAAGTCGGTGACCATATTTTTTTTTTACGTCATCCAATTGGTTGGACAAAGAGGAAGAAAATATTAATTTAAAAAAAAAAATCTATGGAGTGATTCACGTGATTTATACAGGAAACCGAAATTGTAGAAGAGAAATAAGGATTTTCCGTATATATTCAATGTAATTTAGTACCCTCTCGGACCATTTTAAAAATAGCTTTTTCTCGAAAACTAAGTCGGTGACATATACTTTTTTTTACATTTGCTGATGTATATTTTCAATATCTAATTGAGTTCTAAATTAAAAAAAATCTATGGACTGGTCATTTACTGATCCTTGACCTTAACAGCTCTTTTATGTGAAGGTCGGTAAATGGATTAAACGCGCACCTGTGTTGATAAACTGGTCCGCCATTCCATCTAAAGCTTCGCAAACTACACATATGCGTTTAAGTGATTTCCGTGGGGTAGTCATATATGACATTCTGCCGGGAAATTTACTGTCATCTGCTGGCCGGAGATCCCCGGATTTATAATAAACAAATCCCATGATGCACTAGTCTCGTCAAATTATTAAATCCCGTAGTCAGAATTCTGACCACGGGATTTAGGGTAACAAGACATTTCGGCACCCGGACAAATCGGCACCCAAGTCCGAAGACATTTCGGCATCCATTTTGGACAGATCGGGATCAGGACATTTCGGGACCAAGACAAATCGGCACCTCATTTTTTTTAAATATATATATTAGGAAAAATAAAAGAATTATTTTACCGAACTGTCTAGAATTCATATAGGTAACAAGACATTTCGGCACCCGGACAAATCGGCACCCAAGTCCGAAGACATTTCGGCATCCATTTTGGACAGTTCGGGATCCGGACATTTCGGGACCAAGACAATTCGGCACCTCATTTTTTTTAAATATATATATTAGGAAAAAATAAAAGAATTGTTACCGTAATATTATAATCCGTTGATAAAATATACAATAACAAAATTTGAAATCATCATTTAATTAAATCCTAAATGATTGTGTATGAATAGTAAAACATCATCAAGTTAATTAAATCATAATTTATTGTTAGATATGACGGTGTTTGCATAAACATCATTTAATTAAAATAAAATCATAATTAATTGTAGTTATGCATTAATCAGTATTTTATGTATAAATCTGATAATTTCTCAATAGAGACAAATGAGAAATCAAAAGTGTATAGCTTGTGTTTCAGCTTGTGTTCTCGTTTGATTCGTATATCTGTAAAGACAACACAATACCTGAAAACTATATTTTATTGTTTTAATATTAAAACCCATAAACATAAAAGCGCGTGCAAGCCATAATGAGTAAAAACCCAGAAACATATGTAACACTCCCAAACGTGTCCATCCCCCCAAACGTGTCCGATTCCCCCAAACGTGTCTATTCTCCCCAAACGTGTCCGTAATATTCAATATGGCCCAAACGTGTCCGATTTCAAAACCCCCAAACGTGTCCGATAATTGTTATTCGCCAAAACGTGTCCACTGTTAAACGCCATAACGTCTCACGTCTTTTAGCGCCAATACATGTATGTCCTAAATAAAATCAATAACGTTTACGGCAATTCTATGATGGGGAAACAGTTGATGAGGTAGTAATTTATAAGCATTAGTTTGTTCAATGCCGGTTGTTAATGATTATCATAATTGCAAATTTAATATGTAACATATGAATTAACTTTTGACTGAATTTGCTTATTGTCCAGTTGCAAGTATTTCATGCTCATTAAGAGCGAACATACATATAATTCTAGTGCAGTATAATTAATCGTTTACTCTGTAAATTATGAGTTGCTAATAAACTCCGATGATGCCTTTTATATTAATCCGAAGGCAGGCTTTCAGCAGAATTGAATTCCCTTTTTTTCAACAGTTCTGATATTTAATAAGCTCTTCAAATCAAAAACTGGTTTTCCGGGTTTCTAATAAATTTTAGGTTTCGAGCATCACTAAAGACACACGAACAAGAGAAATAACATCCAGTGCCAAATATTTCATGCATTATTTGAACGAAATCATGTTAACAATAAATACTGTATATAGGTTCTATTATCATACCGGGAATTTAGGATTGGGCCTAAATTGTTGCAGTTATTCGGGATTAACACTAGTTGGGATTGTAATCTAAAAAAATAAGAGCGTGTGAAGACCGATTTTTTTTATGACTTCAGTTAGAAACTACTGCAATCTCCGTGTCAAAAGGGGGCATCCCTCATAAACACAACAAAAAAAAAAAACGCGCCGATTTTAAAAATGTACCTTTGACTGCCAGGCATCGGCTTTGGCCGATGTGCAGCATCAATGACGTAATCTTGACGTCATAGACTCTGAGCAGCGCTGAAGGAAACATGGCTGCAATTGAACCTAATCCATGGTTCCGGGTTCTCCCACCAGAGCCAATGAATGACCCACCGTTTAATAGAGCACCCACTGGACCTATTAGTATGCCGCCCAGAGATGCCGCGCCAATACACCTTATCGCTAATCCCGCTTGACCAGAGAATCAGTCCCGCTCGAACTTTTGACGTCGTACAACAATCACTTTTCCATTGTGGCGTCAGATATTTTCTATTATGACGTCAAAATTTTACGGGAACTTGTGTGATGTCCAGTAATGGCGGACAAATAGCGATAAGGTGTATAGCTTACTTTTATTTGCTGTTTTCTATTGACCTTATCAAAGAGTTTGTCAAACAAACAAACAGGTTGGTAAAATAATCTTTTCTGAGTTAGTTTATAGTTACTAGACGTATCTTTCATAGCCATATTGCAATTTTTTACCATTAATATAGAACCAACGCGCCGTTGAAATGTTAATGACACAGTCAATAAAATAATCAACAAAGTCATACAATTTAAGTCTTTGTGATTACAAGTTGTTTCATTTTATGACATTGTTCTTTCTAAAACATAATTTAGAAATTTTTTGAACACTTTTATATCCACCTGCTGAAATGGTATGTGTAGACCGGTCAAGATAATAGAAAGACAGCTTAACACGACTGTTTGTTCGTTCAGCTCAATAAAGAGTAATGAACATTATGTTTTTCTGTGGTTGCGTTGCAGCTTGCTCAGATACAGGGGAAGCGCCCCAATGACAGAATATAAAATATCACAAAAGCACGTGTAACTCAAAAGAAACGGTTATTCGAGCAGTATACGAAAACAAAACATTAAAACGGATATAAGTTACTGGCACGAAGACATCAACAAATCACCAAATACAAAAACAAATGAAGAAAATAAAAATAACCCCTCTTAATCACCACCACCAACAAATATACATTTTCAAAGTAATATGGTCGTTCCCTTAAAAAAATAGATATTTACATTAAAGATTCTACGACTTTATATAATAAATGTATATGATTATTTTTGATTTTTTTTGTAGATATGCAAAGAATCTTTGTAATGAAACCATTCGCCAAACCAGTCGATTTTCGAGAAAAATGCAGTGGCAGAAGGAGGGTAAACTGACCATACCTGAGTTTAAGGGATACCTTGCCGTTTTTTATAACATGGGCTTAATTAGGAAAGTATCATTTGAAGAATATTGGAATAAGCACAGTCCATCTCAGTCTACACCCTGGTTCCGTTGTATGTTTAGTCGAAACCGATTCCAAAACATCTTAAAATTTTTGCACCTGGTGGACACCAAAAAACTCCCTAAGCGTAATGATCCAACTTACAAACCATCTCAAAGGTTTAAACCGTTACTTGATTTCGTTAACAGGAAATTTTTACGGTAATATAATCCCCGCAGAGAACTTGCTGTAGATGAATCCCTTGTTGGTACAAAAGAAAAGACAAGTATGTTACAGTATATACCAAGTAAACGTTCAAGGTTTGGCGTTAAATTCTGGATGTTGGTCGAGTCCGTCACCGGGTATGTTTTACAGATGGATGTATATCATGGGAAACGTTTCGATCCCACTCCTGCTGGAACATTACAAGGAACAAATGTAGTAATAAATTTAATGAAGAATTCGCATTTTCTTGGGAAAGGCTTTCATGTTTTCGCCGATAGCTTTTTTGCTTCACTTAATTTAGCTAACAAATTATTGAGAGAGCGTACGTATCTCACAGGCACAATGAGAACTAATAGACCTATGCCACAGATGATAAAAAATGCACGTCCGCAGGCAGGGAATGCTGTTTACGCTAGACAAAGACAAATCATGCTTTGCCGTTTCCGCGACCACAACAGAAAAAAACCCGTCACATTGGTGTCTACTTACTACAATGCTATTGATACACTAAACGGTAAACCTAGGATCATAGGCGCGTATAATACATTTATGGGCGGTGTCGACCTTAGCGACCAATTGATTGGCGCATATAATGATCACAGGAAATGCAGTAAAGTATGGAAAAAAATTATATATCACATATTTCACCGCATTATGTTAAACGCGTATATTCTATACAGTCATAACACCTCATTACCGGTTATGTCCCGACTTCAGTTCAACCAATCTGTAATAGAAAGTTTAGCGTCCGCTCATTTGACACACAGACATGGTAACGTGAATCGGCAAGCAAGAGTGAAAAAACTTGACGGTCGAAAAGAACGAGATTGTGTCGTTTGTTCCGACAGAAAGCGAAATATGAAAAAAAAAAGATCAAGAACCTCTTGTGTGCACTGTACCAGAGGACTACATGCAGCTTGCCTTCAGAGGCACGAATGTTAATCAGAAATACATTGTTAATATTGTATTATATAATTACATTTGTCTTGTGTCTTTTATTGTCCAAAGTGCCTCAGTATGTGGTACACATTTACGAGAGATTTTAAACATTTACACAAATTATAAATGTACCTTCTTTCACAATTCACATTATATTTCGGCGGCAGATATGTTTTAATATTTATAAATTCACCACGAAAAAACATTTTTGTTTTAATGTCCTTTCAGTCAGGATTCTACTTCGTCAAAATTATCTCCCCATTACGCCACCTAATTTTTATAATCGTTAAAATGGAAGCCATTGTAGTGATGACGCGCTGTCAATTTAGCCCTTGAAAACCGATAAATTTATCCACATAGTATCAATACGATCCTTATATGCCAGTTGTATTTTAAAAGACAAATGTATCTACTAGCTTTTGAGCATCATTTAATGTACTTTTATGCATTTGTTCAACTTTAAAAAAATTATTGTCTGATCGGTTGTCAGGGGGAATTTTCGAAAGTTCAAAAATATTTAAAAAAAATTCTAATTGATTATTTCGTGGAAGGGCAGACTAAAAATATTCATAGGTTGAAGAATGATTACCGTAGATACATGTAACACACACAAAAACTGAAATTTTTTTGAAGTTATGCATTTTTAAGACCCAACAGAAAAGTTTGTCGTCAAGTACTTTTAGTAAAAATTTGTTATTCGAACACACTTCTCTGTTTTTATGACTCATTAGAAAGGCATTTCACTTGACCCATATATTTCACCTGTTAGTACAGTAAATTTTTTTATATCATTTTATCAACCTTCAGCCTAAATATATAAATTTGAGAGCGATAAATCAACAAAGCAGACAGCTGTGTGGTGTCATCAAAACGAGCAATCCTATGCAGGTACCATGCACAATAGCGTGACGTTATCAATTGTTGTAAAGGTTGCCATGGCGCTGTTTGAAAACGTACGACGCCGGGCCGATTCTTGGCAGTCAAAGGTAAAGCGTTTTCCAATATATTGGCAGTCAAAGGGTTAATGTTTGGTTCACTAAATTTTGATCAAGGATAAAATAATTGATTTTATCTTTATAAGGTGCCGATTTGTCTATGTTAGATGCCGATTTGTCTGGGTGCCGAAGTGTCTTTCTCGGGTGCCGATTTGTCCGGATGCCGATTTGTCTGGGTACTAGACTGGTTCCCGATCGCACTATTCAGTATGTTACACATATACCAATATAACGACCGGGACGGACTTTACGTTACCTTGAACTTGTTTACAACGTTCTTCAAAATCGGAGGTATTTCTAACCCAAACGCCGTCATTTGGCGAACTTTTGAATGATGGTCCCTGGAAACGCCCCTTCACAGGACGAATTCCGATATCAATCTCTCGGAGATGTCATTTAAATATTATAATTTAATACAGGAACTTCTTAGGAAGAAAGATAAGAAGGTAGCAAGATCCTTTAACATTACGTTCCGCTATATAGATGATGTTCTCTCACTAGATAATACAGAATTTGGTGACTATGTTGAACGAATCTATCCCATCAAACTAGAGATAAAGGATACTACAGATACAGTTAAGTCTGCCTCATATCTTGACTTACATCTAGAAATTGTTAATGAGGGTCGGTTGAAAACAAAATTTTACGACAAAAGAGATGATTTCAGCTTCCCAATTGTGAACTTTCCATTTCTATGTAGCAACATTCTAGCAGCGCCTGCATACGGAGTATATATCTCCCAATTGATACGATATTCCCGGGCTTGTATTTCCTATCATGATTTCCTTGATAGAGGATTGCTGCTCACAAGGAAGCTATTAAACCAAGAGTTCCAAATGGTGAAGTTGAAATCATCCCTTCGTAAATTTTACGGACGCCATCACGAGTTGGTTGACCGTTATGGAATAACCGTTTCACAGATGATATCGGATATGTTCCTTATGTTTTGTAACTACAATACCCTTCCCTTTTTCACGAATGTGAACTACCGAATTAGACTATTTACCGGATTTGTAATAACATAAGCAACACAATGGGTGCAACATGTGGAGCAGGATCTGCTTACTCTTCCGGAGCACCTGAGATCACCCCCATTTTTTGGTGGGGTTCGTTTTGCTTAGACTTTCTATGTTGTGTCATCTGTACTATTATTTGTCTGTTTGTCTTTTTATTTTGGCCATGGCGTTGTCAGTTTGTTTTCGATCTATGAGTTTGAATGCCCCTATGGTATCTTTCGTCCCTCTTTTAAAAGATAAACAGGAACAAATAAGAATAAAAAAAATAAAAGATGTTTTAAATAAAAAACAATTGTTTGATGCCAAAACTAGGACCTGAACAGAGTAATGAAAAGACACTATTTAAAAATTTTAAAAATTACGCACTTCAAAATTATTTCCAATTATTTATGTGTTTTTGTAAATATATATATAGGCCACGCTGCGCAAAACACTAACTAATCTTCAGATCAATGAAGGACTACTGAAAACCTAAAGAAGAAGAAGACCTGAACGGACCTGAGATTCTACGATCATACTTATTCAAACTTCAATCACTGTTTTAATTTTTCAATGGATTTCCTTCAACTCTAGATTTTGTGAACGAAAAAATTCTATATATAAATAATGTTCAAAAAGAAATTATGAAAAATATTGTTGGGGTGTCAAAACTCGGACCTTAACGGGAAATTAAAATACCCGCTGAATTGACCAGATAATCTCCGATCAAATTTTTTTTTCAAGTATTATACCTGTTGTAATTTAAAATCAATCTTCTTGAAATTTGATTTTTGTTATAGAAAAGGTATAATATTTCACTGAAATGATGAAGGATATTAAAAAAAAAATATTTGTCTAGTTCTAAAAATCGGACAGGGAAATATAGACCTGAACGGACAAGACCTGAATCAGAGACATATAATACATATCATATATGTCTCTGAATGGACCTGTCGGGTAGATGTATTTAAACTGACAGAACTTGTTTAAATTGTCTTTATATAAAGAGGTCTTAAACTGTTTTATTTGTATATTGAAAATAAAAGTATCGTTTGCACATAGACCATGTAATCGTCGATTGAAATGTTTAAATTACACGAACGTGTGGCGGCTGTAGTTGAATTATTATTTTTTTTATATTTATTTAATAAAAGTGACAACCTATATGATTTCAAAAGTTGTGAAATTAGAAAAAAATCTACAACAAAAATATTAGTCAGGAAGAAAGTTGCTTCTCTTATGTTTAATTTAATAAAAGTTGCAATTTTATGCAATTAGAAAACTCTAAATAATTCAATTATCCTTTATATTATGCAACACAAAAAATTAAAAAAAACACAGACTTGTTAACATATATAACAGAAACTTTAATAACAAACTAAAATAATAAAAAAAATCTTTAAAATTGTGTTAATTATGATAATAAGGATAATCCATGGTATACTATGACTTGACTTCCTCAAGCTTGGTCCAAATTACCAATGATTAGTTCATTATAGTTAGCTTTGTCTACATAACTACTGAATCAAACTCCTCAACTGGCTTGGAATAACTCACATTTGTCACATCACAATTACCAGTTATGGCTTGCCCAATTCTTATCCGTCGTGCAGCAGCCTTACCACTACTACAGATCGTTTGGAAGATTACTGGTTACACGCCTTGGAAAACGCACCACAGACAGATGCTTGCACCAAATTAACCGACTATGTAATTCTGACATGGATAAAGGGCAGATACCCACAACCAACCTGGAACCACCACAAAACAGAAGGACCCGGGACAAATAATCATTTAGAGGGCTGGCATAACAAGCTGAAAAAGAGGGTCAAAACGTCACATCCAAAAACTTGAACGCCGCCCCAGATGATGAAGAAAAAACAAATATTCCAACTCTAAACCCGAATGATGTTGACAGGCTTAATGACAATAATTTTAAAAGACGAAATTCTTAAGGGCATAAAAACCGGTAAGAATGATAAAGCATTTGGGGATGATCATATAATAAATGAATATATCAAGTCGACATTTGGCTTATTCATTGAATTATACGAAAAATTATTTAACGTTATATTTCGCACTGGTATTATTCCTGATATATAGTTGGTTAATTGGTTACATTAAGCCTGTTTATAAAAATAAAGGTTGCAAGTTGGACCCCAAAAATTTTAGACCTATTACCATTTTGAGTTGTACGGGGAAACTTTTTACCGCAATTTTATGCGAGCGACTAAATCTTTTCTCTGAAGAATCTGTGATTTTAAACGAAAACCAATGTGGTTTTAGAAAGGGTTATTCAACAATTGATAATTTATTTGTAATTCATTCATTGTTTGAAATTTTAAAATTAAAAAAGAAAAAATTCTTTTGTGCATTCGTCGACTTTGAAAAAGCGTTTGACACGATTTGGCGAGATGCACTGTGGTTTAAAATGCTTTTGAATAATATGAATGGATGTATATATCATGTTATTGTAAATATGCATCAAGGTATTAAGCCACAGTCATGAATTTCATATAACAATTCCATGTCTGATTTTTTCCCATGTAATAACGGGATTAGACAAGGCTAAAATGTATTGCCTTTTCTTTTTTCTTTATTTTTGAATGATCTTGATTCATTTTTGCAAACCTGTAATGTAGAAGGCCTAAAAATCAGTCTCAACATAGCTTGAAGAAAAACTTGACATATTTTTAAAACTTTTTATTATTCTGTATGCTGATGATACTGTGTTGATGGCCGAATCCGCAACTGAACTCCAAAAACTATTAGATTGTTTTCTAGATTACACAGATGTATGGAGGCTAAAAGTAAATGTTGATAAAACAAAGGTCGTGGTTTTTTCAAGGATCGAGACAACCATCATGTAATTTTCAATTTTTCTTTAATGAAAAAAAACTGGATATCGTTGATGAATTTAACTATTTGGGCATAATTCTATCAAGAACCGGTAATTTTAATAAAACGAAGCAATTTGATGTAGAAAAGGCTACTAAGGCTCTTTACGAAGTGTTAAGACTAAGTCGTCTACATTATCTTTCTATATGTAGTCAGTTGGACTTATTTGATAAAATGGTGAAACCAATATTACTGTACGGTTGTGAAGTATGGGGTATTGGAAATAATGAGATAACTGAAAGGGTACAACTAAAATATTGTAAATTATTATTAGGTCTGAAAACATCAACACCCTCTTACATGATTTATGGGGAGCTTGGAAGATATCCTATAGACTTGGACATAAAAACTAGATTGATCTCATTTTGGGGGAAATTAAGTTCTGGTAAAGAGACAAAACTATCATATACTTTATATAAATTGAATTGTGTTATCACATGTCTATGAATGACTTGTATGTTTTGGCATCCTTTAGAATATTCTGTTTTTTGACATGTGAGTTTTGATTATCCTTTGGTATCTCCCGTCAGTTTTGATATTTGTTTTTCTTTTGATGAAATATTATAAAAAATAAGATGTGGTTTGATCCCAATGAGACAAATCTCCACAAGAGACCAAATGACATAGAACCTTAAAGAAGTATCAACTATAGGTCACTGTACGTCCTTCAAACATGTATTTAATTCACCACTGGACTTTAGCAAACAACAATCAATCAATCAATGTATTTAATTCGTTTTGATAATATATTAAATTCATACTAAAACAAAATCTAGATTTTCAGAATAATTTGAAAAAATATAATAGTGAAATTCTAGGTCCAATTTTTTTTTCTATAAATGGCCTGGTAGAAGCAGTAATTGAATACTCCCCAAAAAATAAATTTGAGTGGGAAAATATGAGTGGTTGCCATGGTAACAGACACTCTATTTTTTTTGTTATTAAGCGTGGTAAAATCTTTCAAAAATCAGCTAAATCACTACAATTCAGAGACAATATGTATTTTCTTATTGGTTATAAAGCAATTAAGGACATTTAAGTTCTTACACTGCAATATTCTGCAAATAATAACTCCGTTTCCAAGGAAAAATATGGGTTGCTATGGTGATAAATTAAAGAGAGTGCCACACATTTTTCTATTTAAATTTGTAAAGAAGTATTCAAACTTTATAACTACAATGCTAACTATGCTGTACACGTTTGCACTTTTCTTTAAAAACACACGACAAAATTTGATAATTTCACAAAAATCCACAATTCAGAAAAGTTGAAAATATGCATTTTTTTGGTAAATTTTTACAAAAAAATCATAAATTTGGTTGACATGCAATCTTATCTGAAATGAAGCTTAAATCAAGTTATATCAATGTTATATATGAAAATTTATGAAAAAAGTTTGATTCTATTCGTAATCAGCAGTCAGAGATCTGACATAAACAAGTCAGAATTGTCAAGACTTGTGCAAGTCAGATTATGCATTTTTACAAAGGAGTAACAGTATTTTTAGACTTTATAAAGTCAGAATGTGCCCGACTTATTCAGGTCAGATTATGTTTAGTGGATTGTGAAGTTTCAGTATTTTAAGATTTGTAGCAAACCTTTTCAGTAAGTTACCATGAATATTTGTATGATGCATAACAATACCAAAATCTATCTTTTCATGCTGGTTTTCAAGTAAATCCATTGTTTATACAAAATCTTTTTTACAATTTATCACAAATACATAAGTACATAAAATGGTTAATTTCATATGATTCCGTTTTTTTAGGGTCTTATTCATATTTTTTGTTGATAAAAAAGTGTTTGTGGACGGCATTTTTAACATTGTCATGTGGATTCTTAACTTTTAAATATGGGTGCATGGCCCAAAAAGGTTAACATTTTAGGTATATTTCTGACTTGTAGAAGTCAAAAAAAAATTATTTTTGTTTTGAGGAAAAAATTGCATAATATTTCATCTGACTTGTCATGCTTGTAGAAGTCAGCTTTTGTTTAAAAATGATGGGAGGTAACTCATGACACCAAATATTCTGACTTACATGAGTCACCTAATTCTGACTTGTTTATGTCAGAGCCCTGACTGATCAGGCTCTGAATTGTAGTGATTTAGCTGATTTTTGAAAGATTTTACCATGCTTAACTTTCAAAAAATAGAGTGTCTGTTTACTCTGTTACCATGGCAACCACTCATATCTTCCCACTCAAATTTAATTTTTGAGCATTATTCATTTACTGCTTATACCAGGCAATTTGTAGAAAAAATCTGAAACCCTCATATATCACACTCTGCCTGGTTCTTATAAATAGCTGTACTTAAGGGTCCATATTGTTTTCTGCTGAAAATAATTTTATTGGTGATTTATCTAAATGATGCTTACATTCATTATCTTGTGCCATTTTCATATCAATTTTTCTTTCTTTGCAAATGTTACATAATTTAAAACAATAACTTCAAGACATTTGTTTAATTTAAAAACTATGATTACAATCCATAACTTTATTAAATTGTTAATTTTTATGAAGAGGTGGAGGATTTGGGATGTCTTTTTCATTAATATTTAAAAGTTGTACTTTTAGCTGTTTTTTTAAATTTGTATTGCAAAGTGAAACAATGCTTTCTGTTAGTTAAATTATTTAATCTCTCTAAATTAGTCGGGTATTCATATTGTATCCTGCATCTCATATATATATTTGACCAGCAAGAACATCATACCGATTGTAAATTAATTTGCAGTGGTAAAAGTGGTATAGCCATACATGTAGGTGTTGATTTATTTAAAGGGTTGAAATGTGCACCTGATAAAAGTATATCATTGAAAAGGTTTTGATCAGGTTTAAACTGATGCATAAAATATACAGGGGCCTGTGGGAGCCAAATATTTATATTGCATCCAAATAATGTGGCAGCAGCTTGAATTTCACTGAATTTAGCCACATACTTCCAAGTAACATGTCTTGTATATCATGTATATACCTATCAAAAGTCAATTGTATTTTCATGGGTTATCATCATGATCATGACTTCCTATAGCTGTATAATGGAACCTATGGGAATGCAACCCAAGTATTAACCTTATTAAAAAATTATACCATAGCTATCTTTGATATAATTTTCACAGTTATACCATGGTTTTGTTGTCTTCAATAAGAAAAATAGCGACTGGTTGTCTGTTTTTTTTTTACATTGAAACAAGAGAGTCAGTGTGGGGCCACTAAGCTAAACTGCCCGCTTTGCACCAGCTGATATAAATGAATGCCTAGGGTGGGAATCAAACCCACGTACACCAACTCTGTTGTCCTATATTTTTAAATGAACAAAAATTTGCTCCTAGAACAAACAACCAAACAAATAAAGTATAAAAAAATATATAAATGTGTTCATTAAGAAATATATTCTTATAAATATGCCATATTTTAGTGAAAAATATGGGTTGATTTTCAGTTATTGAGATGTATATAACTTTGATTGTATTACATAAGCTCAACCGTACAGCTACATAGATTTAAATTTGCCGAAGCAGATTTTTTGTGGGGAGGAGTCACGCCCCTTTTAAGAAGCTCCATATATGGTAAATGCATAGTCTTTCATTGTATTACTATAAATGTTGGTTTGCTAGATCCGGCTTTTACTATCCTGGAATTGAAATACACTGCTGACATCTAGACTCTAACGTGCTTGCTTAAGTAATAATTGGATTGTAAAATTAGAAAGCTTCTGGTTACTCTACATGAAGCTTATTCTTTGTTTAAATTATCATAGTCAACATGTGATTTTAATCGTTAATATTTTGAAATTCATTTTAATTATTAAATGTACGATTAAAGCTTCTGGTACAAATTAAAATGTGGAATGATTTCCTTCAAACTCCCAGAAAGATTCTTGTGAAATTGATTTCTTCAGAATTTTAAATCAATATTAAGAAATTCAGTCAGGGGTACTACTTGTACAAGTAATCTTTATTTACTTGAAGAAGTAAATAAAATATACTTATACAAGTTAATTATATTGTTTGAATAATCTCCCCTTAATTTTCTAAAAAATTTACTTGTATAAGTAAATTTTTTTTACAATCCCACAAAAATTCTCAAGTTTTGAGATGTAAAATCATGCCTTTAACAATTTTTCTCAGGTTAGCTCATAATTTTTTATAAGAGTTCAATGTTTCATCTCATTAATTCAACAAAGAAACTGATTGCAAAGGACAGACAATTCAAAATTCTGTTAGAGCAAAGAAGTTCAAAGAATTCAAGAAAAGAAGATAGGATGACTTTTTTACTTGTATAAGTAAAAATATCTGAATGTCTAAGGGACATAACTAGGCCAAAAAATAATTTACTTATACAAGTAAATAAAATACACTTGTATAAGTATCCTACAAATTTACTTATATAAGTATATTATAATAACTTTTTCAAGAAATAAAAATTACTTGTACAAGTAGTACCCCTGACTGAAATTAAAAGAGTTTAAAAAAAGAAAAAAAGAAATAAGCCTTTGCAGTTCAACTTTTAATCTGGGATTGTGTCTATATCCAGATACCAGATATTTTATTGTGCAAATCAGGGCGCCAATTTCTGAGCAGAATAATCATTGTAATTACAAAACAAAGTCTACATACAATACAACATAATATTTGAACTAAATAAAATAACAAAATAATTGGTTATTAATGATTAGTATGATTGTTATAAAATAAGGTTTAATACAAATTGAAGGTAGTAAATATAATCCATGGATAATAATCATGATAATGTAATGATAAAATTGTCAAAATTTTGCAAGTAACACACTTCAACCTAATCCAAATTAGTCATGAATCCCTGTGTTCTGGATTATAATATTATTATTATTATTATTATTATTGTATTATTGAATATTATTAATAAGTTCTTGTTTTGTTTTAAATAGTTCTGTAAGCAGCTGCTGAAGGATCTCAATGGCATCAAACATGTCAAATGACCAGATGAATTTGTTTCATAAATTAATTCAAAATAATTGGGGATCAGATAAAAATAAAATATAAACCATTCACTACATGTGCATTTAACTCATTTATGAAGACTGCAAACACACTTAACTGGGAACATATAACATGATATAGAGTGGACCATATCAAATGAAACTCATGTGTTTGTTTATTTTGTATTCTTCTGCATATTGGGGAAAAAATGCACATCAAATGTCAAGATTTTTTTACATTAGTTACCCTAACTGATATACAACCTTTTCCTACATGTATATGGGGCATGTCATGCCTTAAAATTTCAGTTTCATGTATGCACCAGTTTGTCTACACCCATAGTAAATTTTCAGGTGAAAAGGTGACCATATGTGTAAGTTCCGTCTGATGAACAGCTTGTCCTCATTTTTTTCATTTGTATAAGTATAATATGGACATTTCCTCACACATAATTTTGCTTCAAAACTTCAACACTTACATTGTAGCCCGTCATACAGTTATTACTAGACTATTTCGATGATTCAGCAAATAAAAAAATGAATTTGTTCTGCATTATATCTTGTCTAATACTTATTTAGGAAGTCTATAGGCATAATTTGTAGGATAGTGGTTAGCGTTGACAGTTAAACCTAGTCTGACCCACATAAGTCAAGCCCTTTTTGTAAGACAAGTTGGATGTGCTTGGATTAAATCGTTTGCACATTTTTCGTCTGTGTCCCAATTTGAATCATTAATACATTAAATTAAAGAAAAAACTTTTTTGCAGAAATGTGCAAAGTCATTTTCTTATTTTCTGTCTTCTAAGTCCAAAATTTAGAGCTTTTGTTTACATGAGGCGGACTCCCAGATGCCGACTTCCGGTCCATTTTTACCGGAACCTCGTGACAGCGTATGGCTATTAGCTAATACCTGGAACGTAGTACCGGGAACCAGGATATCTGGGTACCGAACTGTCTAGAATTCGGGATTTAGGTCGTACCTGTTGTCAGTGTAGCGATAAGTGAACACAACAGGGGTCCAGTTTACTGTGTTGACAGTGAATAATCTCAGTTTATCGACAAAAAATATGTCTCTGGTTTATTTATACAGTTCTTTAAAGTTGGACAAGCAGGTTATATAAGAATGGAAAGGTTTCAGGTAAGTATGTTGAGTATCTTTTTTGTTATATGAACATTTCAATAATAAAAAATCCGCGAAATGTGCTTCATGAAAGATTTCCGAGCAGACGACATCATTTCAAGACATTTGAAGATGGATTCTGTTGCTAGTTCAGGGAAGGCCTGCCGGTGGTCGAAAGAAGAGACCTCAATCCTTATAAGTCTAGTAACAGAAAACATTGGCATAATTAAGGGGAAATTTTCACCGTCTCTTACTATCGTAATGCTGACAAAAATAAATGTTGAGATTCAATAACAGAAAGGTAAACAAAATCAAGTATCTTTCTTCATGTCAATCTTTTCATCCCAAGATAACCTTTTAAGAGATAAAATAAAGGGTATAGAATAGTTGTTCCAACAGATATTATAATTATCATGATTATGGCTTTGTGTATTATTACATTTTCCAAGGGAACTTCTTTACTAGTTGGAACAATTATATGTGGGCATCACATCTACATAATATTTCTTAACTTCAATATGTTGATATTAAAATATTGAAATTGAGCATACAGCTTTACTCTATCATATGTGTACATTTTTACTTGTATGTAAAAGTTCCTGTACTGGTATATTTTTGAAATGGTTTCAATTAATGAATTATATTTTATTTTGTCGATATGTCCTTTGAACATCATAATATATCGTTGATGATTGCAAGTTCGTTATGCTTGTACATGTAAGTTCGTGACATTTCGTGATTTCCACTTTATTCGTGACGTCATGCATACGTATTTATCATTGGCAACCTGCTACTTCAAATAAACTTAACCGGATATTTTTCATTTCATGTTCACTAATATTGGCTTTAAAAAAGAGAATTTGTGTATGTTTTTGCATATTATTTGTTTAAACATCTATTTCAACTATTACTGATTTTTTCCTCTCCTAGAATTTCATTTAATTCTTGGGAAAATCCTTCCAGCAATGTTATTGACATCTCAACAATGAGTCGTCATCTAATTTTAGGTTATTTGGCACTCATTTTTCCTTTTTGAAGGCCAAGAGTATTATTTTTTAAATTCTGTATGTGAGCGGATTTTTTAAGATCGGAAATGATTTGATGTATTTTGATTAAACAAAACATATCGATTACTGGCTCGTAAAAGTGATTTAATCCTGTGCCACTGAATGCAAATTGAACGAAAAATTACTTTGATGCATAAATGACATTGTGACATTGTTACAGTTAGCTTAAATGTGTTTAAAGAGCTTAATTCTGGACTTTCCAATTGGCCATTGAAAGTCATGTGTAAAAATTAGAATAATTATAGGGAGAATAAAGAAGTTAGTATGTCCCAAATTCTCTTTTTATCGAGATATTCATTTGTTATTTGATCTCAAATTTATTCTGTAATGTTCAAATACATAATACAATATGCCTGACCTATATATTGTTGCACATTCGCAAAATCCACCGTCCAAGACACGAACTTACAAGCATCAGGTTTACTTATTTTACGGAATCGGGTCACAATAAGAAACAAATACAGATTGACCATAATAATTACTTTATTTAATGAGACTCATTTCATGTAGCACATTCACTGATCTAGTATGCGGCCAACTTTAATAAAATGCTTCGCTGAGCGCAGCTGGATACGACCGCAGAGGTCCAACCCTGAACAGTTGTGGCAAAAATGGACACAATATTCGCGCTTGATACCAGTCTGAATTTGGATTGTAATTAAATATTTGACACATAATAGGTTTCTGACACCAAATAACTGTAGTCAAAGAACTAAGAATTGGTTATATGATTTGAATTTATATTCAATTTTTTGCTTTTGTGAAATACACTATGCTGTTGTGTATTGACCACCCACCCCCCCAAATAAAAATTTTACACCCCCCCCCCCCCCCCCCCCTCTTTTTGCAAAAAGAAATAATATTTGAAGAAATTTTCTTTTTAATTTCTGAAATCTGAAATGAAAAAAAAAATGGCCCCTACAATTTCTTTTTTACTCCCTCCCCCCCTAAATTTTGTTTTCACCTCCTCCTCCCCCCCCCCCCCCCCCCCCCTTTTCCAAAAAAATTCTTTCCCTCAAGATATGGTCATAATCTGAATTCAAATTTCCAATGGAGTTTGCAACCATATTTACCAATTTAAATACCAGACTAAATACATCATAAAATTCTTAAAATAGAAAAAAAAATCCCCCCCTTATTTTTTGAACCCCCTTATGATTCATCACACCCAAACTCAATCCCAGCCTTCCGTTTGTGGTATGGTACTTGCAGTACAATTTCAGAGAGATCCATACACTTGAACACAAGTTATTGGCTGGAAACTAGAAAAATGCTTGTTTTTTGGCCCTTTTTTGGTCCCAAATTCCTACACGTTTAGGGCAATTACCCCCAAACTCAAACCCATACCAATATTTTTTGCGGTCGTATAAAAAGTAAAAACATAAATACATTTTTTTTTGTTACTCTCATCATGTTGATATAAATAAGGCAGTACAATTATTCATAAAATTAACTAAATAAACATGTTTCTAAATAACAAGAATAATTTTAATTGAATATCAAACATAATAGAGCAGAAAAAAAAACTAACTGAAAATTTAGTACAATAAAACTAATAATCTAATTTGTTTCAAATTGTCAGTACAAGTACGTGTATTACAAAATATATAACAGTTTTTGCACACTAAATATAAACTTTTTCAAAATTTATTTAAATTAGTCAAAATTTGGGAGGAAGAAATTAGAATAATTTCAGAGTCTAAATTTAGAAAAAAAAATCAAGTTTTTATAAGGCCATTGTTAGCAGGTTGAAGTTCATCTTGCTCAAATTTTTTTATTATATAAATATTAAACCAGAAGATGTGGTATGACAACTCACCAGAGACTAAATTAAATCAAATGTCTACATTATTATTTTTGATAGATATATTTACTAAAAACCATTCTGCTTACTTCTGATATGAAAGCTTCTGAACTGTCCAATTTATTCTTCCAACACTTTCTATAATGCAAAATAATGAGGTGTATCTGACATTTGTTCTCTGTATAACTGTTTATTAAAATTTAAATTGAAAAGAAGTATTAGGTATTATCAGAAGTACATGTACATTTACAACCGAAATAACAAAAACTATCATAGAAGCTGCTGAAAAATGTATTCCAAATAGAATAATAATTGTTCGTAAAAATGAACCTCCATGGCTAACAAATGATGTTAAAAAAATGATAAGGAAAAAAAATAGAATCCACAGAAAGGCTAAAAAATATAATAACCAATCGGATTGGTCAAAATTTAAGAAAATACGAAATGAAGTTACCAGTTTAATAAGAAAATCAAAGGATGATTATAACAACAATTTAATTAAAAAAATCATGAACAGTAACCCGTCCACTACTAATTGGTGGAAAACGGTCAAACAAATATCCGGATTAAAAACAAACGACGCAAGTATACCTCCATTAATGGTTAATAACAACTTAATATTTGATGAAATCGAAAAGGCAAATGAATTTAATCGATTTTTTTCTTCCCAGTCAAATATTGATGATTCAAGTGCTATGTTACCTGAAGAACTTCATACTATTAGTGATGACATTAGTTATATAGAACTTACGGTTACTGAAGTTGAAGATATATTGAAAATTGTTAATCCCACAAAAGCTTCTGGCCCAGACCTCATAAGTCCCAAATTGTTAAAAGAAGCATCTTCTGTTTTGAAGTATCCACTATGTAAGCTATTTAACTTATCGTTAAGTACGTCTACTTTTCCAGATCAATGGAAAAGAGCAAATGTCACCCCAGTTTATAAAAATAGTAAACCGAATGACGTTAAAAACTATAGACCTATTTCCTTGTTGAGTGTAATTTCAAAGTGTATGGAACGTTGTGTATATAAACATGTTTACAATCACTTTAAGCGTAATAATATTTTAACGAAAAATCAGTCAGGCTTTACACGGGGGGATTCAGCGGTTAATCAATTAATTAACATTTCAAATGATTTTGGGAAGGCTTTAGATAGCGGTAAAGAAATAAGGGTAGTATTCTGTGATATAAGTAAAGCGTTTGATCGAGTCTGGCATAAGGGACTGCTATTTAAACTTCAACAAGCGGGCATATCGGGTTCTTTACTAAGGTGGTTTGAAAATTATCTTACAAATAGAGTCCAGCGGGTGGTTATTAACGGTTCAAGTTCCGAATGGTTACCTGTAAATGCAGGCGTCCCACAAGGGTCCATTCTGGGCCCTCTCCTTTTTTTGATATTTATAAACGATATAATAGAAGACATTCAAGCTCAAATTAAGCTATTCGCAGATGACACTTCATTGTATATTATGGTTGACAATCCAACAGAAACAGCTACAATTTTAAATAACGATCTAGATAAGATTTATAATTGGTCAAAAAAATGGCTTGTGAATTTTAATGCCCAAAAAACTGAAAGTATGATAATTTCAAAAAAAATAAATAGACCCTTTCATCCTCCATTAAATATGAATACCCAAGAGCTACAAACAGTAAGTAAACACAAACATCTAGGTGTCTTTTTTTCTAACAACGGATCCTGGAACGACCATATTGAATACATAGTTTCTAAATCTTATAAAAGAATAAATATAATGAGAAAAATGAAAAATGTTCTTGATAGGTTTACACTTGAAAAAATTTACATATCATTTGTTCGCCCAATTCTTGAATATGCCGATGTCGTTTGGGACTCTCAAAATCAGAATTTGATTGCTAAACTTGAAAATATTCAGCTTGACGCAGCGCGTATCGTCACGGGGGGTACTAAACTTACCAGTATAAACAATTTATATGTTGAAACTCGATGGGAAAAATTATCTGAAAGACGACGCAATCATAGATTAATTCATTATCACAAAATTTTGAATAATAAAACCCCAGAGTATTTAAGAGACTTATTGCCCGATTCAGTAGGAAGTAGGCATGATCATAATACAAGACAAAGAAATAATATTACACAAGTCAATACTCGGACCCGTTTATATTCTGAATATTTCATCCCAGCAACAACAAAACTATGGAACACTCTTAACTTAAACATAAGAAAATGTGAATCTCTATCATTATTCAAAAAACAAATTAGTACCCAAAATTGTAAGGTCCCAGCGTATTATTATATAGGACATCGTTTTGGTCAAATTCTTCATGCTCGCTTAAGAATGGATTCAAGTTCATTGAATTCTCACCTATTCGTTCGTAATTTGGTAGACTCTCCAAATTGTCGTTGTGGTGATGTAGAAACAAATTCTCACTTCCTGTTATCTTGTCCCATATACACTGATTTAAGACATGAACTATTAGATTCTGTTTCAGTTCTTCCTGTCCAAGTTAACACAAAAACTTTGCTTTTTGGATCAACGGTACTCTCGGATGAGCAAAATAGTCTTTTATTTAGTTTGGTGCAGAAATATATTATTAAAAGTAAATGTTTTAACCCTTGATGTTAATGCTTCATCATTCAATAGAAACCCAAGCATTTCACACCGTATAGATTACAATAATTCATGTTTATTTATTTTTTTTTATTTTTTTTTTTTTTTTTTTTTTTTTTTTTTTTTTTTTTTTTTCTCATTAATTATTTTTTTTTCTTCTTCTTCTTCTTCTTCTTCTTCTTCTTCTTCTTCTTCTTCTTCTTCTTCTTCTTTCACCTTTTTTCATATTGATATATTTATTACAGAGCATGCCAGTATTTATATTTATGTATTGTCCAATAAGTGTATTATTTTTTGTAAAAGGAGACAGATTTGTAAAAGCAAATTGCTTGTTTCTGAATCCTTAATATTATTTCATTTGTATAATATCGTTTAATGTTGATTTATCTGAATAAATATTGTTTAAACCAAGTACATGTATATGTTTTTAAAAATTACACATCTTTTCCAGTGTAAATGCCTGCAACATAGAAACTAGAAATGTGACCCAAGTGAAAAAAAAAATGGTTAGACATGCAAAGTGATTCCAGAAAAAAAGAGGCAAAAAGGAGAAGAGAAAGTTCAAAGACTGGAGGTGGTCCAGCCCCTCCAGAGATTGATTCAAATGATTTAAAGGTGATTATTCAATTTTTCCTTAGTTTTTAAGTCTTTCATGTTTTTTCATGGTGCAAATTCCATAAACCAGTATACCTTTACTGCATCATATGATAATTAATTAAGTTTTGGAAACACATAATCACCATTATCAATGTCACAAAGAGGCTTTATACAGTCAGTGACTATATATCAGAAATATTTAAACTGCATTTTAACTGACAAATACCAGTTTTATGTATCAAAGACAAAATATATATTTCAATCCATAAATACAAGAAGGTAAAGATTTTTTGATTGATTATAAGGGTCACATGTTAAAGCTTGATAAAATATTTTTGTACACAATTTATCCATTAAAAATTTGTGTTCCCTTTTTTAAATAGTCAATATCGTGCCTTAATGTTAAATTGATATTGTATGAGAAAATGTTCCTCTTTTAAAAAAAATTACTATGACACAGTAGAGAGAAAATGTCCACAATTTCCCACATTTCAACTCACGCATAAAATAAATGAATTAATACAACAGTGAATAGTTGAATATGGGAATCTGCAGCAATTTTTCATCCCGTTTCTTTTTTCAAATTAAAATTGTTTGTTCATCTTGCACAATAAACATGTGGGGCAAAGTAATGGTGTCTTATGGATCACAAGTCTGCTGCCAATAATAATGTATGTATGTTAAAATTATTGTTTTTCTTTTCTTTTTGGCATGGAAAGCTCATTTTATATCCTTATTTTCTCTTCTTCAGATTTTAAGTGTTACATCAGATGCCTCAATTTGTGGACTTGATGCAGGCTACGATTCTTTATGTATGAAAAATATCTGTGGAATGACATTTTTTCTGTCTGTGAAGAAATAACATAAAAAATGTGAGCACACTGTATAACCCTATAATAGACATTCCATATATTTAATTCTAAATTCAATTTTAAGCCATTTATGGGGGTAGGAATGCCCTTTACCGTCAGGAGTCAAACTGTCATTTTGGGCTACTGTTAGCGTGAAATCATGATATGAATATGTATATTTACCTCATACAAATTTAAATAATTAGGTCTTTCCACTTTTCTGTGGAAAGACCTATTGTATTTGTTCTGATTATTAGGTCTTTCCACTTTTCTGTGGAAAGACCTATTGTATTTGTTCTGATTATTATTATTAT
Organism: Mytilus californianus; assembly: GCF_021869535.1. Classification (NCBI taxonomy): domain Eukaryota; kingdom Metazoa; phylum Mollusca; class Bivalvia; order Mytilida; family Mytilidae; genus Mytilus; species Mytilus californianus. Next base: position 103,498,988 of record NW_026262679.1, read on the forward strand.
TATTAGGTCTTTCCACTTTTCTGTGGAAAGACCTATTGTATTTGTTCTGATTATTATTATTATTAGGTCTTTCCTCTTTTCGGTGGAAAGACCTATTGTATTTGTTCTGATTATTATTTTTTTTTTTTCTTCTTCTTCCGCCACTTTTATTTCTTGCGTATAAATTTTGTTTCGCAAGATGTCGCTTAGATGTTTGGTATATGATATCGAACAGTTTATGCGCCTTTGAGATTCACCCTGCGTAACCGAATACTTTTCTTTGTAGGAGTTATCTCCCCAAACACTGTTTTCCTTGTGACTGCATCTCCTCCGTAATCGTATAAGAAAGCGACAAATTTATTTTATAAAATTGCTCGTTATATCCTTCGCATGATTTGTCCAATTTTGACAGAAGCCATACGAACACTCCATATGAGAGTTATTTCCCCTTATGCATTTGATATAAGTGATATGCATTTCTATCTTGTAAACCATAAGTGATAGAGACCTAGGATCTTTTGATTTGAGGTCCTTGGTCCAAAAAAAAGAAAATAAGGTCAAGGTCAGAGGTCAAGGTCATATTTTAAATTTTGATTTTGGCTTATTTTCAATTCTTTTCAAAAACCGTATAAGATATCGACAACATATTTTTACTAAATTGTAAGTTGCGACATGTCGTAACACATAAATTTTGGTTGAAAGGGTACAATAACATTAAATTGGAGTTTTCTCCCCTCTTATATTAAAAATTAGGCATATAGTGATATAACTCATTAACCATATATAATTAAGACCTATGGTCTTTTGATTTGAAGCCCTTGGTTTATGACCTTGAAATTGAGCTGAAGGTCATAGGTAAATTTGACGTTCTAGATATTGACCTTTGCTTTTACCTCGTATGTATACATGATAAAGCCATGGGACTTTTTGCATTACGTTGCAAGCCACTTGACCATGGAAAAGCCAACCGGAAGTGACCATGTGTAAACCGGAAGTAGCTATTTTTTGTACTTATTTAATGTAAAAGTATATTAAACCATATATTTTTGGAATCAGTATCAAGTAAACTATAAAAAAAACCCGGAAGTGACATTTTTCAAACCGGAAGTAACAATTTATCTCCCTTTTTTAGAAAAAAAATGTTTAGAAACCATATATTTTTGGAATCAGTGTACAATAAGCTATCATTTGACGCTGGATATGATATTTTAAACCAAATTTTAATAGTTCTATATCAAAATAGATCTTTATGGGTGGAAAGACCTTTGTAGGAGTTTTCTCCCCGAACACTGTTTTCCTTGTGACTGCATCTCCTCCGTAACCGTAAAAGAAAGCGACAAATTTATTTTATAAAATTGCTCGTTATATCCTTTGCATGATTTGTCCTTTTTTGACCGAAGCAATACGAAGACTCCATATGAGAGTTATTTCCCCTAATGCATTTGAAATAAGTGATATGCATTTGTAACTGGTAAACAATAAGTGATAGAGACCTAGGGTCTGTTGATTTGAGGTCCTTGGTCCTAAAGAATAGAAAACTAGGTCAAGGTCAAAGGTCAAAGGTCAAGGTCATGCTGTGATTATTTACATTAAGTTCATATCGCTTCTTCCTAGAAAGAGTTATAGATATCGACAAAACAATTTAACCAATAAGTTTGTCGCGACACGTGTTTACCAGAAATTTTATGTCGAAATGGTACGGGTCATTTTATTGCAGGGTCAATGTCCCTGTTATGGTCGAATCAACAAATTACTTATCAAAACTTCAAACTTTGCAGCTATCATGTTGTAAATGTTTCTTATCTCAATTATCAACCACAGTCTACCACTACACTCCCCCCCCCCCCCCCTTTTTTTTTCAACTGACTTTTTTTTAAAGTTATCCCATTTCTATGAAAAGAAAATCGCTTTTAGTATTGTACATTATACTGTAAAATGCTAATCCTTCTTATGTACAAATTTCTTTCTGAAATAGAAATTCATCCCTTCAAAAATCTACTACAATTCATGTATTTTCTGAAATTAATCGATGAGACACGTGCGGTCTGCTTGATTGCGAAATTAAAATCAATGTCGTAGAAATCCCTCCCAAGTTCGTAAATATTACTGAAATCCTACAATCAAATTTCTAAACATGCATTAAAATACAAACCTGTGCTCCCGTAAACATGTGTACGTAATATGTATGCATGATCCGACATCAATGACCTGTACAAAATAAAAACAATAGTTATCGTGTTTCTCTGATCAATACACATGTGCTCTGTTCAACGGTCTCCCCTGAAAAGATATCAATATTCTAACTCCAGACATATATATTTGAGCGTCACGTGACTTCACAAACACCACCGCGCACGCGGACCTAAATTTAGAATAAAAAATTCCATATCCAAATAAAGAAAATGGAACTTCCACGACAAAATGTTTCTCAGTTTTCCTACCAGCTCAAATAAAATGCACACACAACAAATAAAAAGAAAACAACATGAAGTCAGAGTTCCCGTAGAAAAAAAGAGAACATTTATAAAATGAAGATATAAGGATTTTTATTCATAAGGAAATCCTGGCTGTCCGTTTGGCTGTCCGAGATGTACAAATACGCAGCCACGTTCGCTCAGAATATCAACGTTAAGTCGGATACCTCGCATAGAGAGAGTGCCATGCAAACTTTCAATCAATCAATCAATCAATCAGTCAATCAACTAATCAATCAATCAATCAATCAGTCAATCAACTAATCAATCAATCAACCTACCTACCAACCAAACAACCAACCAACCAACCAATCTGTTTAATACGGGGCCCAATATCTCATTTGTTTCTTTTTCGCTTGTTCCAAGAGACCCTATCCCATGTGTTTAATTACTATATCAGCCAACCAACCAACCAACCAACCAATCAATTAATTAATCAATCAATCATGTTTCGGAGAGGAAAGACCGTTAACAATTGTTTTTAAAACAATTGATTTATATTTATTATTATTATTATTTTTTTTTTCTTCCACCTAATTTTGTTCTCACGTAAAATTTTTGTTTCGCAAGATGTCGCTTAGATATTTCTTATATAATATCATACAGTTTATGCGCTTTTTATTTTCACCCATTCTAAGCCGAACAATTTTCTTTGTAGGAGTTATCTCCCCGAACACTGTTTTCCTTGTCACTGCATCTCATCCTTAACCGTAAAAGAAAGCGACAAATTTATTTTACCAAATTGCTCGTTATATCCTCAGGATGTTTTGTCCAATTTTGACAGAGGCGATACGTAAACTCCATATGAGAGTTATTTCCCCTTCTGTATTTGACATAAGGGATATATAAATGTATAGCATGAATGGTAAGTGATAGAGACCTAAGGTATTATGATTTGATTTCCTTGGTTCATTTAAATGAAATTGAGGCCAAGGTCAAAGGTCAAGGTCATATTCTAAATTTTGACTTTTCCTTGTTATTTGATCTCCTCTGTCACTTTTAAAGATACAAATTAAAGAACAAGTGCAAAATGTTTGCCTAATTGTGATTAAGATATGATACATTTGGTCTGAAACAATCCAATGACATCTTATAGGAGTTATTGTCCCTGAAATGATTCAATTTAAGGTTAATTGATTATTACTCCAACTTGTTAAATGATAACGGAAGTTGGCAATTATCTCCCTTATTTCAGGCAAAAGTATATAGAAACCATATATTAATTGAATCAGTATGAAGAAACCAAAGCTTGGACGCCAATAGTAATTTTAGTAAACTGGATGTAGCTTCTCATCAAGTTTGTCGCGACACGTGTTTACTAGAAATTTTTGGTCGAAATGGTACGCGTCATTTTATTGCAGGGTCAATGTCCCTGTTATGGTCGAATAAAAAAATTACTTATCAAAACTTCAAACTTTGCAGCTATCATGTTGTAAATGTTTCTTATCTCAATAATGAACCACAGTCTACCACTACACTCCCCCCCCCCTTTTTTTTCAACTGATTTTTTTTTTTAAGTTATCCCATTTCCAAAAAAAAGAAGATCGCTTTTAGTCCCGTACATTATACTGTAAAATGCTAATCCTTCTTATGTACAAATTTCTTTCTGAAATAGAAATCCATCCCTGCAAAAATCTGCTCCAATTCATGTATTTTCTGAAATTAATCGATGAGGCACGTGCGGTCCGCTTGATTGCGAAATTAAAATCAATGTATTACTGAAATCCCACACTCAAATTTCTAAACATGCACTAAAATACAAATCTGTGCTCCCGTAAACATGTGTAAGTAATATGTATGCATGATCCCACATCAATGACCTGTACAAAATAAAAACAAAAGTTATCGTGTTTCTTTGATCAATACACATGTGCTCTGTTCAACGGTCTCCCCTGAAAAGAAATTAATATTCTAACTCCAGACATATATATTCGAGGGTCACGTGACTTCACAACACCATCTCGCGCGCGGACCTAAATTTAGAATAAAACATTGCATATCCAAATGAGGGAAAATAAAACTTCCAAGACTTCACAACACCATCTCGCGCGCGGACCTAAATTTAGAATAAAACATTGCATATCCAAATGAGGGAAAATAAAACTTCCAAGATAAAATTTACTCCGTTTTCCTACAAATTCAATCAAAATGCATACACAACAAATAGATGAAAAATGGAAGTCCGATGTAACATAGAAACTAGAGAAAATTTATAAACGAATGATGCTAGGATCAATTTTTATGAGGACATCTCAGGCGTCCGTTTGGCTGTGCGGGATGTCTAAGTACGCAGTCACGTTTGGTCAGAATATAGGTGTTATTTAAGTTAGCTGCGTCGCACTGAGAAAGTGCCATGCAATCAATCAATCAATCGACCGACCGAACGACCGACCAACCAACCAACCAAAAAACCAATTAATCATGTTTCGGAGGGGAAAGACCGTTTAACAATTGTTTTTAAAACAATTGATTTATATTTATTAGGTCTTTCCACTTTTCTGTGGAAAGACCTATTGTATTTGTTCTGATTATTATTATTTTCTTCCGCCAAATTTTGTTCTCGCGTAACATTTTTGTTTCGCAATATGTCGCTTAGATATTTCTTATATAGTATCATATAGTTTATGCGCTTTTTATTTTCACCCATGCTTAGCCAAACAATTTTCTTTGTAAGAGTTATCTCCCCGAACACTGTTTTCCTTGTGACTACATCTCCTCCGTAACCGTAAAAGAAAGCGACAAATTTATTTTATAAAATTGCTCGTTATATCCTTCGCATGATTTGTCCTGTTTTGACCGAAGCAATATGAACGCTCCATATGAGAGTTATTTCCCCTTATGCATTTGATATAAATGATATGCATTTCTATCTTGTAAACCATAAGTGATAGAGACCTCGGATCTTTTGATTTGAGGTCCTTGGTCCAAAAAAATGAAAATTAGATCAAGGTCAAAGGTCAAGGTCATATTTTAAATTTTGAATTTGGCTTTTTTCACAATTGATTTATATTTATTAGGTCTTTCCACTTTTCTGTGGAAAGACCTATTGTATTTGTTCTGATTATTATTATTTTCTTCCGCCAAATTTTGTTCTCGCGTAACATTTTTGTTTCGCAATATGTCGCTTAGATATTTCTTATATAGTATCATATAGTTTATGCGCTTTTTATTTTCACCCATGCTTAGCCGAACAATTTTCTTTGTAAGAGTTATCTCCCCGAACACTGTTTTCCTTGTGACTACATCTCCTCCGTAACCGTAAAAGAAAGCGACAAATTTATTTTATAAAATTGCTCGTTATATCCTTTGCATGATTTGTCCTGTTTTGTCTGAAGCAATATGAACACTCCATATGAGAGTTATTTCCCCTTATGCATTTGATATAAATGATATGCATTTCTATCTTGTAAACCATAAGTGATAGAGACCTAGGATCTTTTGATTTGAGGTCCTTGGTCCAAAAAAATGAAAATTAGATCAAGGTCAAAGGTCAAGGTCATATTTTAAATTTTGAATTTGGCTTTTTTTCACTTATTTCCAAAACCCGTATAAGATATCGACAAATTATTTTTACTAAATTGTTATTTGCGACATGTCGTAACACGTAAATTTTGATTGCAAGGGTACGTTGAACGTATAACGGAGTTTTCTCCCCTCTTGTATTTAAAAATACGCATATGGTGATATAACTTATTAACTAAATATAATTAAGACCTATGGTCTTTTGATTTGAGGTCCTTGGTTTATGACCTTGAAATTGATCTCAAGGTCATAGCTTAATTTGACGTTCTAGATTTTGACCTTTGCTTTTACCTCATATGTATACATGATAAAGCCATGAGACATTTGGCAATAGGTATCAAACCATTTAACCTTGAAAAAACAACTGGAAGTGACCTTGTGTAAACCGGAAGTAGCTTTATTTTGTACTTTCTTAATATAAAAGTATATAGAACCAGATATTTTTGGAATCAGTTTCAAGTAAATATTCAGATAGTATCGGAAGTATCATTTTTCAAACCGGAAGTAACAAATTATCTCCCTTATTTAAAAAAAATATTGTATAGAAACCATATATTTTTGGAATCAGCGTACAATAAGCTATCATTTGACCATTGAAATGACATTTTTAACCCAATTTTACTACTTTCATATTAAAATTCATGGTTTTTGGTGGAAAGACCTTCAATTGTTCTCTGAACAATTGGTTTTTAATTATTATTATTATTATTATTATTTTTTTCTTCCGCCTAATTTTGTTCTCAAGTAAAATTTTTGTTTCGCAAGATGTCGCTTAGATATTTCTTATATAGTATCATACAGTTTATGCGCTTTTTATTTTCACCCATTCTAAGCCGAACAATTTTCTTTGTAGGAGTTATCTCCCTGAACACTGTTTTCCTTGTTACTGCATCTCCTCTGTAACCGTAAAAGAAAGCGACAAATTTATTTTACCAAATGGCTCGCTATATCCTCAGGATTTTTTGTCCAATTTTGACGGAAGCGATACGAAGACTCCATATGAGAGTTATTTCCCCTAATGCATTTATAATAAGTGATATGCATTTGTAACTGGTAAACCATAAGTGATAGAGACCTAGGGTCTGTTGATTTGAGGTCCTTGGTCCTAAAGAATAGAAAACTATGTCAAGGTCACGTTGTGATTTTTTACATTAAGTTCATATCGCTTCTTCCTAGAAAGAGTTATAGATATCGACAAAACAATTTAACCAAAAAGTTTGTCGCGACACGTGTTTACTAGAAATTTTTTGTCGAAATGGTACACGTCATTTTATTGCAGGGTCAATCTCCCTGTTATGGTCGAATCAACAAATTACTTATCAAAACTTCAAACTTTGCAGCTATCATGTTGTAAATGTTTCTTATCTCAATAATGAACCACAGTCTACCACTACACTCCCCCCCCCCCCCTTTTTTTCAACTGATATTTTTATAAATTATCCCATTTCAAAGAAAAGAAGATCGCTTTTAGTCCCGTACATTATACTGTAAAATGCTAATCCTTCTTATGTACAAATTTCTTTCTGAAATAGAAATCCATCCCTGCAAAAATCTGCTCCAATTCATGTATTTTCTGAAATTAATCGATGAGACACGTGCGGTCCGCTTGATTGTGAAATTAAAAACAATGTATTACTGAAATCCTACAATCAAATTTCTAAACATGCATTAAAATACAAATCTGTGCTCCCGTAAACATGTGTACGTAATATGTATGCATGATCCTACATCAATGACCTGTACAAAATAAAAACAATAGTTATCGTGTTTCTTTAATCAATACACATGTGCTCTGTTCAACAGTCTCCCCTGAAAAGAAATTAATATTCTAACTCCAGACATATATTTTCGAGGGTCACGTGACTTCACAACACCATCTCCCGTGCGGACCTAAATTTAGAATAAAACATTGCATATCCAAATAAGGAAAATAAAACTTCCAAGATAAAATTTACTCCGTTTTCCTACAAATTCAATCAAAATGCATACACAACAAATAGATGACAAATGGAAGTCCGAGGTAACATAGAAACTAGAGAAAATTTATAAACGAATGATGCTAGGATCAATTTTTATGAGGTCATCTCAGGCGTCCGTTTGGCTGTGCGGGATGTCTAAGTACGCAGTCACGTTCGGTCAGAATATAGGCGTTATTTAAGTTAGCTGCGTCGCACAGAGAAAGTGCCATGCAATCAATCAATCAATCAATCAACCGATCGACCGACCAACCAACCAACCAACCAACCAACCAAAAAACCAATTAATCATGTTTCGGAGGGGAAAGACCGTTTAACAATTGTTTTTAAAACAATTGATTTATATTTTTTTTTATTTCTGTTTTATTTTTTTTTTATTAGCATATAGATCTATAAATAACTCAAGCCGTAAAATTTGTCCAGAAATATCATTATTCCACTCACAAGTTCCATAATTATTTGGTGACTTTTACAGTCACACATACTTAACATGTTTAAGTTAAATTAATAATGCTAATCACTTTGACACAACTACAGGGGTCGACTTCAGCACTGGCCCGCTGGCCCAAGGCCAGTAGAATTTTGATAGGGTCAGTTGAACATAAAGACTACTGGCCCCATTGGCCATTACATTTGACTATATTTTCACTTAGAAAGTATTATTAGGGCAAATTTTATTTGAGTTGGGCCAGTAAATTTACGCTCTAACTGGCCCTATTGGCCATACTTTTTAATTTTGTTAAGTCAACCTCTGAACTATATGCAAATTTTACATTTTTCAGCAAAGCCAAAGAAAGCAATAGTCCAGCAAGGATCACAAATTGTTCCAAGTTAGTATAACCACATCTCTTTACTTTCACATAGTAATATTAAGTTCATTCTGAATCTGCCTGGCAATGGTAATATCAAGTGTTATAAATGTTTATTGTTTGGACTATGCCACAAAGTTCTGTTTATACAACATTAGGATATATAATACTTAATATAAAAAAAACTTTTTTTCAGTAAAGCGGAGAAATTAAAAGCAATAATTTCAAAATATTTTCTATCTTAATTTTTTTATGACTATGAAGAAGTGTTTGTTCAAATTTATTGATGTAAATGCAGGAAACTAAATTTAATCAGTACATTAAAATATTTTTATATCCTGCATTTGTGTTTCAGAAAATCCAGGAACAGCTGCTGAAGCATGGGGATCAAGCGCAGATTTGCCTTTAAGAGGTTTGTGACTATTAATTTAGAAACCATAAACTGTAAGATTTTAATAAGCACCAATGCTAAATTACAGGACTACTGCAAAAGGTATGTCCTTTGTGCATGTGTTTGAATTACATGTCAAGATACTATGTGTCTTTTTATCCTACAAATTATGTATTAGACCGTTTGCCTTTCTAAGTACAAAGAACATTCTAAAGCAAAGTAATTATATTCATATATTACGGGATTACACATGTGTGGAGTTTTGTGATTGGATAACAACACAGACATGTCAGTATATATTTATGAAACTGCCAGGGTATATACGAAGTTTTCATCCCCAATTGGACCCTCAAAAACGTTACCATAACACCTGTTACTATGTGATGTAGCCAAAAGCTATACAGAACACTAAAGAATGTCAGAGGCTCACAGAGGGAAAACTGAAGTGCATCCACTTCAAATACTTAAATTTAATGTTTTAAAGTATTATTATAAATTATTACATACACGATAACATTATTTTCACAGCAAATTACATAATACTTCACATATGCTGAACATATCAGGTTGGGTTTTTCTATGTATGTGTTATAAAAAACAAAGCCACACACACATACAAACACAAAACATTAAATCTAAAAACTTTATTGACGGAAAAAAATGGCAGGATATAAAAGGCGCATTTTAATGGATTACTCAAAATATTAAGAAAACATTAACATGTAATGAGTATATATGTTGCATAACATATAATATTACACCTTCTTTAATTTGGGTCAGTTATGCTTATACACTTGTACCTTTGTGAAATTGAATTTTGCTTTGTATAGATTTTTACAAATATAGAATACCACTATGAAAAATTAAAAAAATTAAAGCATTACATTAAAGTAGTTAAAAAGGTTTCCATGCAGGTTTGTAGTTATGTGTATATATTGTTTATTTGCAAGTGGTGTATATTCTGATATGTTGTGCTCTGGAGAATACTATTCCATGCATGCCTATGTAATATATATGTGTAGCATTATTATAAAAATGTACTTATTATTTCATTTGTAGAAACCAATGACACAGAACAGACATTGTATACTGCTGTTGCAGTTACTGGCTCTTCAACAATAATCAAACAACCAGATAAAAAAGTTAGTCGCCAGACTTACTTGGCAAGTCCTTCTACCTCAGGTATGTGCAGTTGACTTTAAATCGTTTTCTGACATTGTACTTTATTTTTGTCTAAATAATTATTTAAACAACCAAATCATGCTTGAAATGATTTAAAATTAATTTTGTAATTTTGACACAATGTTTTTCTAACGTCATCAAAGTTTGTACCCCTCCCCCCCTTTTATCACAAAAAAAAAAGTAATTGCCAAATTTGAGAAAACTAAAGTCTCACAAAAAAATACAAAAAGTTAGTGTGATTTTCAATCTTAAGACAACTCATTTAGCTGAAGAGATTTCTGTAAAATCAAGCATTTTTGCAGAATTTGCAAAATTTGCAAAATAAGTTGACTCCTTATACTGTAATCAATTAATATCTTTTAGTTAAATCAAGCCATCCATGTTAACTAAAGGTAAATCTGATTTGTTTGTCTTTATTAGGAATTATTAAATGGTCCATGAACACAGTTATCGTTGTTAGATTTTCGTTGTCCACAAATATAGTCCCTAGTGTGGACAGTGTGTTACTTGCCAATTTTTTTATACCCCTTCCAAATTTATTTCTTCATGTTTTATGCCTCAAATAGCAAGTAGTGGGATAAAATTACACTGCAAAAAAAATTGGGTCATGAATTTTAAAGTAGTGATTTGGTCCAGCTGAAAAAGGTTAAAAATTAGCATTTCAGAAGCTGTCAAAAGATTTCAATACCCCCATAACATAAAATTGTCCATATTTTGAGTTAGAGCTTATGAATTTTTCTATAATTTTGATATTTGTCCCAAAAGTAGTACAACACACTGTAAAAATATTATTGAGAAAGCGCAGGTGGGATTTTTTAAAGGAGAAGGGGCTCTAAGGGGCAAAATTGGCCCCACTTCCAAATCTATTGATATTTCTTTCAAATGATATCTACGATATGGAGCTTATAAAACACCAAGGATTTAATAGTTATCTTTTGCCGTTTTCTTGTTATGACGTCATAAAATGGTATGCCGACTAAGCTAAAATATCAGCTGTTTACATATTTTATCCTTTTTTTATGTATTGTGTACTTTTAACAATAGATTAAACCTTAAATAATCAACGTGAATACATTATTACTAGTGTAACATTGTATTAATACAATGAAGAACAAAATTGATATAAAGTTTAACTATTTAATATCAGTAATATAGTTGCTATGGTAACAACAAAGTTAAAATTTTGTTCTATGTATGACTGAATTACAGAATTTTTTTCACAAGAGAGAATCAACAAGTATTGTTTGTGTATTCTTTTACCTTGAATTACCAAATGAGTATTATGCGTACTTTTATGTAGTCTGTTGATAAAAACACAAAGAAGGTATAACATTTAAATCGTACAGTACTAGTATAGAGATAATATATGAATAAAGTTCGCAATTTCATAAACTATACATTTCAACAATTTCTCAACCTTCTTAAAACTAAAATATTCTTAGCACGTTTATCTTTATAAACTTTTCACATGTTCTTCATATCAAATTAAAAAATATAATGTGCATCCCCCACCTCACCCCCACCCAATTTTTTTATTACCTCAACCTTCCTTTTTTAAATATTGCCAAGGTTACAAGTGCTACATCAGGAGATAGTATATCAGATCAACAAAACTGTTGATTAAGAAACTCGTCTTACTAGACAATGATTATGATTTTTTTAAACAACAGTTATCACAAATTCAGGTATTATGTTATCAATAATAATTATGCCAGTTTGGTGTAACAATTCAGTGTTCGAATTTACCAATTTAACTAACTGCAATAAATGTCTTCCCTTCTATGTTCGCCATCTGCAGATACACATGAAACTTGAATTAAAATCATTTCAATTGTTGTTTAAGATTTTCCGTACTGAAATTAAGCATGATTGAATATTAAATATAATGAAAAAACTTCTTAAGTATCAACAATTAAAAAATTCAGAAAAAATCTCAGTCAAGCCATCATATTTGACATTTGTTTTTTGCTTAAGAAATGTTAAAAGAAATACATGTATATATCAGGCAAAAACACTTTAACTGCTGTTTTTTAAAGGCAGTGCTTTAATGCCTTTCTAGTTGCCGGGTTAATCCTTCCTTCCGCGATATCCAACTTATCTACGTGGGGGGGTCATTAGGCTCCAAGTAGATCCGGAAATGTTGAATTCTCTCCTCTTCTTATTGTGATATAAAATGTTTTTTGTTTCATTTCATTTACATTGGGAAATAGAGAAACGATCATTGTGTTTTGTTAGTTTTAAAAACTTTTGATATATTTGTATTTTGCATTATAAGCAGTCAACCGATTGACAAACTAGAATTATTTGAATTCCGTGTGGAAAGAGCTCGGGTTAATTTCGAGTGTTATCTGCAATCTAGATGTTTATAAATCATTTCAGTCGTTGATATAATAATTAAGAGTCGACTGAACATTAATTATATTATACAATTTAAAGCGCATTTCTGTTTATGCACGTGAACCCGTCTAACGTTATTGTTATTTCGCAGTTATATAAAGTAGCAAATTATCGTTCCTGAATAGGTGGCGCCGTGGTAGCCGATCCTGTTCCTCAACTTCCGGTTTCTGCACTGTGCAACTATTTCAGTTACATTTTAAATTAACGATGCCAAGTACTTGTTGTTGTGTACCTGGATGTCATTTAAGAGGAGGACATGCATTTCCAAATGACTTTAAAAGAAGGAAAAGTTGGATCAACGCCATGGCCCAAACGCAGATTGGACGAGAACACGATTTCATCGTGGAGTCCATCTCAATCAGCTGTTGTTTGCAAGGCACATTTTACTGAAAAAGACTACGTGCAGGAAACTATTCATGGTAAAACTCTATTTTCTTTTTGAAATATATAGGTATATATGTATTCGCCATGCGAATAAACCAAAGTCTGTTTACAACCGCAATTATCGTTTTAGAATAAAAGGGGGTGGTTAATTCGAATGCTAGTCGTTTCGTAACCTGGTCGTTTCGTAACTAGGTCGATTAGTAACTGAGACGTTTCATACCTGGTGTAATTATATATGGTTTTAAAGTGTGTCTCTATTTGTTTTGTCTAAATTCAACAGTTAAAGGCAATATATATAAATTAATTCACTAGTTTTGTCTCTGGAACAGTGGAAGTGTAGATCTCTTAGTGTTTTTTTTTCATATAATACAGGAAATAATTTAATTAAACTAAAAGTTATTTATTTATCACAGTTCTGCATACTTAATATATTTTTTTTATTGAAAAATGATCAAAGTATGCATCGAATAATAACAATATTGTAATAATTTAAAACTGTTTTAAATTATTAAATTATTTAATTCTTGGCTAATTGGTGATTATGCCTGGTGTTGAACCTTAATGGTTTTATGACAGCTATTGACAGGTGATTATAAGTAATAAGGGGTCAAGGGATTACGTAGAGGATTAAAAATGGCACATGACCTGAAAAAAATAATTATTTTCTACTTTTTTTTCTTCACTTTGACATGCAATTGCATAACCGTCCTCCTTTTTCACCCGGGCTTGGTACCGGCGTTGGCACAGTTCAAGTTTTTTTTTCTTTTTTTTTTTTGTAAATCGTCTTCCTTTAGAACATTAACTTACTCATTTTTTTTTTCTTTCTTTGAGATTCATCATTATGTTGTCCTTTGTTAATGTTATATATATCAATAAGTCTTTTTATATTTTTAATAAAAATATTTATTCAACATTTTTTCCATAACCTACAACTCATATCATGATATATTGTTATAAGGTTACGAAACGTCTCAGTTACAAAACAACATAGTTAGTTACGAATCGACTAGGTATGAAACGACCAGGTTACGAAACGACCTGCACCCGTTAATTCAAGACGTCATAATTTTTTGGATTACGATTCAATGTGATCTGTTTGAGATTTTTTGGTGATTGCTACAGTTATAATGATTTCTTACAAGAGGTATATCATACTGAGAATTATTTTAGCAGTAATTATGCTAATGTAGTAATGACAGGAATGCATAAGCTATGCTTCATAGACTTTCTTGAAAAATATCAATGACAATGTTAACAGGAACAAAACAATGACATGCTCTCATCAATATTATAGTTATTTAGGTACAAACAATGTACTTTTGTTGCATAAGTCTCTCATTGTTTGTCCTTTGGATTTACATAACATACATTGAATCAGGCAAACATAGTTTTATCCAGATTGTAATGAATAAATCTAGTTAATATTTCGCCAGGTAATACAAAGTATACATTGCTAATGGAAGTTCATTTAATTATCAAAAAACTAATGTTTTATAACCTTTTTCAGGGCGCAAACCCACCATACAGAGACTTAAGTCTACTGCCATTCCCAGCCTATTTTCCTGGACCAAGCAAGAGACTGAATCGTCCACAAAAAGAAAAATCAGGGCAGTTTCCTGTGAAAACAAAAGAACTAAACTTGATGAATATTGTAGTAGAAATCTAGAGGAAAGTTTTGATTGTAAAGTTGGTTTTCCTGAAGAAGTCATTCATACTGCAGAAAGGATTTATGACTGTCCACCACCAACTGCCGAGCTAATGTTGAGCTTCAAAGATGGAATTACGCAAACACCATCAATGTCTATGTTTTCAGCAGAGAATTTTGAAATGAAGACACGTGACACAGCCATGCATTTTTATACCAGTTTAGAGTTGTATACTAAATTTTTATTTGTTTTGACCACACTTGGTTCAATAGCACATTGTTTGAGATACATATATTTTCAAATTGATAGGGTGTCAGTTGAAAATCAGTTTTTTTATGACTTTGATGAAATTGAGGCATTATACAACTAACTTTGAACTTTCTAGATTCTAGATTGAATCTAGTGTTAAGAATATTGTGTATACATGGATTGTTTTTATGCCTAAACAGTGGTGTGAGGCTAACACTTGGCCATCTAGTGGTTTAGTCAGGCATTTTTCGCCATCCAACTTCAAATTAAAGTTTCCTACGACTTGGATTTTTATTGACAGCACAGAATATCCCGTGATAAAACTAAAGCTCCTAGAGTTCAGGCAACCTTTTCATCATATAAAAACAGAAACACTGAAAATACTTGTATGTTCAACGCCTGGTGGTTTAGTCAACTATGTCTCTAATGCATATGTTGGTTCTACCAGTGACTATGAAATAGTTGAAAGATGTAGAATACAAACTGTAGTTCAATTATGTGATCCAGCCATCCAGGTGACAGTGTGATGGCAGACAAAGGTTTAAATGTGCAAGATTTGATTGTTAACTTTTTTCAAAAAAAGAAACAGAATTAGTTCCAAAACTCTTATACGGGATAGAAAAGTCTCCAATTAACATGTGCACATAGAGCGAATTATTGGACTTGGCAAAACATACAAAATTCTAACAAATCCTATGAATGGAACTGAAACAAAACTTTCATCTGAAATAACATTTAGTTGTTTTATGTTGTGTAATTTTAGAACTTGTATTGTGCCAAAGGATGCAGAAATAAAAGTGACGCAATGAATTTTGTTCTGATATATATATATTTATAATTACATGCACATGTAAATTGTAATGCATATAAAAATAAGGAGATGTGGTATGATATTCAGTGAGTTTATCGAACTAAAGTGCATAAGAAATGGGTTTAAGCAGTTACAGGTGTTACTGTCACCGTACAATCTCCAATAATGAGAAAAACTTGTACCGTGTAAAAAATTTCAGAGATCTTACCACTAAGTTTTGTTGTCTCACCTTGACTTTGGTGAATTGTTTATATCTGTTGATGTAAATATAAAAAAGAAGATGTGGTATGATTGCCAATGAGATAACTCTCCACAAGAGACCAAATGACAAAGAAATTAACAGCTATAGGTCACAGTATGGCCTTCAACAATGAGCAAAGCCCATACCGCACAGTCAGCTATAAAAGGCCCCGAAATGACAATGTAAAACAATTCAAACAAGAAAACTAACGGCCTAATTTATGTACAAAAAATGAACGAATATAACAAATATGCAACACATAAACAAACGACAACCACTGAATTACAGGCTCCTGACTTGGGACAGGCACATACATGTACATACAGAATGTGTCGGGGTTAAACATGTTAGCGGGATCCCAACCTTCCCCCTAACCTGGGACAGTGGTGTAACAGTACAATATAAGAACGAACTATAAAAATCAGTTGAAAGAGGCTTAACTCATCAGATGGATAAATACAAATACAAGTAGACGTGGTCGGGTAGTTGTACATCCAAACAACAAAAAGACACCAAGTACAGATCTGAGAGTACTCGCAGTTACTGACAGCTAGTTCAAAGCCACTAACAACTGATAAAAAAATCTTGCATCTAAGACTAAATTATCAATCCGTAAGCTCCCTTTAGAATTTTATAAATTTTAGATTTTACATTTTTGAGTTATGGGGTTTTATTGGGATTTTCCAGTTTTTGTCGAGCCTGCGACTTTTGTCGCAGAAAGCTCGACATAGGGATAGTGATGTGGCGGCGGCTGCGTTAGCTAACTTCTTAAAAGCTTTATATTTTAGAAGGTGGAAGACCTGGATGTTTCATACTTTGTATATGGATGCCTCATGTTACGAAGTTTCCGTCAGCCACATGTCCAATGTCCTTGACCTCATTTTCATGGTTCAGTGACTACTTGAAAAAAAAGTTAACATTTTTTTTAATGTTAAATTCTCTCTTATTATAAGTAGTAGGATAACTATGTTTGGTATGTGCGTACCTTGCAAGGTCCTCATGCCCGTCAGACAGTTTTCACTTGACCTCGACCTCATTTCATGGATCAGTGAACAAGGTTAAGTTTTGGTGGTCAAGTCCATATCTCAGATACTATAAGCAATAGGTCAAGTATATTCGGTGTATGGAAGGACTGTAAGGTGTACATGTCCAACTGGCAGGTGTCATCTGACCTTGACCTCATTTTCATGGTTCAGTGGTTATAGTTAAGTTTTTGTGTTTTGGTCTGTTTTTCTTATACTGTATGCAATAGGTCTACTATATTTGGTGTATGGAATGATTGTAAGATGTACATGTCTAGCTGGCAGGTGTCATTTGACCTTGACCTCATTTTCATGGTTCAGTGGTCAAAGTTAAGATTTTGAGTTTTGGTCTTTTTATCTAATACTATATGCAATAGGTCAACTATATTTGGTGTATGGAAATATTTTATGATCTTTATGTCAGTCGCGCAGGTTTTATTTGACCTTGACCTCATTTTCACAGTTCATTGCTCTGTTAAGTTTTTATACGCCCGTTTACGGGACGTATTATGGTATACCATTGTCCATCTGTCCGTCCGTCGTCAACATGTCGGACATTAACTCAAAAATGCTTTTACCAATTTGCATAAAACTTTGGTGAATTGTTTATATCTATTGACGTGAGCTCCCTTTCATTTTTTATAAAATTTAGATTTTACGTTTCCGAGTTATGGGGTTTTATTCATTAAAAAAAGGGGGATTTTCCAGTTTTCGGACAATAAGTCAAGAATGCTTTCACCAACTTGCAAGAAATTGTAGTGAATTGTTTATATCTATTGACATGAGCTCCCTTTCGATTTTTATAAATTTTAGATTTTACGTTTCCGAGTTACAGGGTTTTATTCATAAAAAAAGGGGGGATTTTCCAGTTTTCGGACAAAAACTCTAAAATGCTTTCAGCAATTCTTATGAAACTTTGGTGAATTGTTTGTATGTATTGATGTAAGCTCCCTTTAGAATTTTATAAATTTTACATTTTACATTTCTGAGTTATGGGGTTTTATTCATTAAAAAAAGGGGTGATTTTCCAGTTCGAACAATAACTCAAATATGCTGTCACCAATTCTCATGAAACTTTGGTGAATTGTTTATATCTATTGTTGTAAGCTCCCTTTTTATTTTCATAAATTTCTAATATGACATTGAGAATTAATTGAACTTTATTTGTTTATAGTCTGACAACAGGTTTACTAAGTATTGCACAACAGCAAGAAATCTTTAATTGCATATTCAATTCATATAACCAATTTCAAGATCTTTGACTACATTTATTCAGAAACCTATAATATGTCAAATATTTAATTACAATCCAAATTCAGACCTGAATCAAGCTTGAATATTGTGTCCATTTTTGCCCCAACTGTTCAGGGTTGGACCTCTGCGGGCGTATCTAGTTGTGTTTTGGTCTGTTTTTCTTAAACTATAAGCAATAGGTCAACTATATTTGTTGTATGGAAGAATTGTTAGCTGTACATGCCTGCCTGGCATGGTTCATCTGACCTTGACCTCATTTTCATGGTTCATTGGTCAATGTTTAGTTTTCTTGGTTAATGTTAAGTTTATGTGACAATTGTAATAAAGCTTTATATTAAGGACTATCAACATAATATCAGTGATTAGTAAAGAAGGCGAGACATTTCAGCGTGTGCACTGTTGTTGGACAACAACTCAAAAATGCTTTAAGCAGTTCGCATGAAACTTTGTTGAATTATATATTTATAGCTATTGATGTAATCTCCCTATAGATTTTCATAAATTTCAAATATGACATTGAGAAGAAATTGAACTTTATTTGTTTATAGACTGGCAACAGATTTATTTAGTATTGCGCAACAGCACAGTTTATTGCACAACAGCAAGAAATCTTTAATTGAATATAAATTCAATTCATATAACAGATTTCAAGTTCTTTGACTACATTTATTCAGAAACTATAAAATGTCAAATATTTAATTACAATCCAAATTCAGACCTGTATCAAGCTTGAATATTGTGTCCATTTTTGCCCCAACTGTTCAGGGTTGGACCTCTGCGGGTGTAACCAGCTGCGCTCAGCGAATCAGTTTATTTCTTAATTAAGAACTCCTTTTTTCATTCATAAATTACTTTAAACTTGGAAATATAATTTTGTTGGAGTTATAGTTTCTAAAAAAGTATTGTCATTGAAAGAGTTGACATGTTGCAATGTACATTTATTCTACATAGTTCTATAGTACCAAATCAAAAGTTTATATAAAAGAAAGAAGTCAAAGGTTTCCCATCACAGTTTAGTTACATACATTTTTTTGTACCTGAGGTCGTTGAATATAGATCATTATATAAATAAGGAAATGTGTTATGATTGCCAATGAAACAACTATCATCCATACTTACCAGTAACAAACCACATTTGCAGAGTTGAATAAAATACAGTTGATAACATTTACTTATTACTAAAAAGAAAATGCCTAACTATTTTAAACAGTATTTGAATATCAATTAAATGGTCATTTTTATAAACTTCCTGTTACAAAACTTTGAATTTTTCGAAAAACTAAGGATTTTCTTATCCAAGGAATAGATTACCTTAGCCGTATTTGGCACAATTTTTTGGAATTTTGGGTCCTCAATGCTCTTCAACTTTGTACTTGTTTGGCTTTATAACTATTTTGATCTAAGCGTCACTGACGAGTCTTATGTAGACGAAACGCGAGTCTGGCCTATTAAATTATAATCCTGGTACCTTTGATAACTAATTTGACTATAAACATAGATAAAAAAAGGTACAAACTGGACATAATGCACAAGTTCATAAACAAGTGAGAACAAGTGCCTTCATATAGTGCTCAGAATATGACATTCATAAAACTTGTTCAATATCATTAGAGAACTCTAAATCTTAAATACTGAAAGCCACCTCTGATAAGTACACTGTACTATGCAAGATAATGATATAACTGGACTAAAAATACACATAACCTGTAATTAACTGCCTTTACAGCGCTTTCACGCTTTGATTTCTATAAAATTGACAGTTGTTGCTAATATTCCACATAGTGGTACCCTGATATCGACGTACGTCAGTTTCATTTCCAACAATGACATACAAAACAAAATTGACATTATACGATATGCCCTATATGGCCAAGTAGTTGTTCAGTATAGAATACAAATGTTTAATGTTTACTCCTCGGGTTCACTGTCACTATCATCAATGACTTCCGGCTGATTAGCATCATTTGATACTCGTTCCATGAGCTCATTTTTCTTCTTTGACCTAAGAGAAGGTCTTCAGTTGCATTACTAGAATTAAGTGGTGGTCTATACTTATTACATATGGCACTGACAAAACGTGTATATTCACCAGCATACGGTATAAGGGAATTGGGTAATACTTTGTCAAGCAATCGCCACTGCTTGATTCTACCATTAACGGACTCAACAACCCAGCGGACCTTTGTTACTAGACGTGTTGTGTTACCATCTGCAACCGAAAGTTGCTTCTCGTTACGTTGAGAAAGCTTGGCATTTTAATTTGAATACCAAATTCTTCTAAGAGGTCGACATCCCCAATCAACCACAACAACATCATTTGTTTCAAACCATTCCTTAATTTTCTCTAAGTTATTTTTAAAAATTGAGTTCAAAATTTTGGAATCATTGTTTTTGCTGTTACAAAGGTAGGGTCCAATCACACTTACAATGTATCCAGTAGTAGTTACAAACATCATTGGCTTAATCAGGTTGCGGTATTTGTGCATGCTATATGTACTACGTTGAAATTTAAATTGTCCACTCTTTTGTATGTAAATATAAGTACCATCAATTACGAGTATAGCAGTTGTGTTTGTGATATCACCAAATAGTGTTTGTGCCAGTAGACGAGTGTGGTTTTGTATAACACTTTTTCTTGATACATGATCAAAACCTAAATATTTTGGTGTAAAGTGCTGTTTAACTGCATCTCTTGCGGATGATATAGCTTTCCTGATAGAATCTTTGCATATATTAAACAAAGTTGCTAATATCTTATTACACATCCCTGGACGAAGTTTGGAAAAAAATATAACAATGCATGTTCTCATGCTTCGTACTCGAGTATCTCTTATAGCTGAGTTTGGAATGTGAGAACATAAGTCTTCAAAATCAGTTATTGTTAAGCCAGTCAAATTTCGAAAATCTGTGTCATTTAAAGAAGAAGATTTATCAAAGTCAATTCTAGCGTTTTTATTTTTTTAAAGCATGTTCTCTAATTGTATCGATCAATTCAAGTAGTCCGCTGCGATTGAAGTCAGAAACAGTATACACACTTGTTATGTCGTCGTTAGCTTCTTTTGTAAAACCTTCAGTACATAAATGACGAGGACAGCACCGTGATCCGGCAGGAATAATTATATTCTTTTCCAAAAATGTGTTAAATCGTGCTTCTTGGGGAACAACCATAAGTTTTGGACCACGCTTTTTGCAAAGACAACATTGTGCATGACCTTTAATTGTTGAAGAAATAGAAAGCGATATTGACAAAGGAGAACTTAAGGTCTTTTAGGTGCGCATGCATGGTGGCATAAAATCAGGATCATTTGTATTTGTATCAGTTGTAAGAACAGTTGGTGTATTTACTTGTGCTTGCTCTTCTCTGTAGTATTTCCGTCGACAAGTATCACATATTACGTCATCATCATTAGGTAAAACAAGGAAACTCTTACTGAGAAAATTGCGCAGATTTTTATTTGCTTCTCCACAGAAAGGTCTTCTTCCAGGGTTTTTTTTTCACACAATATACATTTAAAATCTTTTCGTCCCTTTCTTATGTTGTCCATTCTGAAAAAAAAACATAAGAGGATACAATTAATATTTGGTACGTTAATGAATTCAATTGCAAAATCTATTCAACTCCTTAACAATTTCATTGCAATCTGTTTTTGTTAAATATATATGTGTTAACTGTATTGCAAAATCTAACGTTAGCCTGTGCTAAAAGAATATTGGTGAAATAACATGATTAAATTTAATAATTATTATTGTAAAGAAGAGAATAGATATAACCGTTTATGAATATAGGCGGAATACATTTTACAATGTGTTGTGCAGAATAGTCATATTAAATGGGGAGGCGAATAAATAAGACAGCAAACCAACTACAGAGAATACCAGAACATTTTCGACATAAGACAAGCCCGGCACTGTAATGACTGTTCAACATAAATTGCTTTTTTAAGTAACAGTCATGTTGAGGTTTTATGTTTGATGTTTGTTATTCACATCACACAAAATTTAGATCAAATATAATAAATTCCTTTGAAGATGAAACATGCCAGTGCATCACATGAAATTTTCATAAGATTTTCCATAGTAGAAATAACATTCTAAGTTGTCAAATTCATTGATGTATTTGGTTATATGAATAAAATGATAAATATGAGATTTTGATTCATAAACGGACGGAACAATATTATTTCGTTTTCATTTCTTTACTACTTATTTACGATTCAACTAAATTGTTTATATCATTGATATGGCCATTTAATAATTGTTGATTATGTCATGGTCTAAATTATTTTTGTTTTACCAAACAGACGTGCAAAATGAAAATGAAGTTTTCGTCTGCTGTGCCGTGGAATTTTATACGTGTTTTGTAATCTGTGTTCCGTTTTAAATACTTAATTTTGAATAACTTTGAAGCAATTAATAGAAAATAAATCATAGAATTAAAATTTTGCTTTTTTTTTCGATTTTTCTTAGAGATAATAATATGAAAAGATGGAAGAACTTTTTACGTGACATGTTCATGGTGTAGTTTATGCATAACTTACCTTTCACGGAGTACGAATTCCACCATTTTCAAAAATATGATCACATCTTTTAAATTATATTAAGTTCTTTCAATTCTGTCTGGTAATATTAAGTATTTAACGAATGATACGCTGATTTCTATTCCGCTATAAAAAGCTTCTTAACAACAGCACCAGTAAAATTCCGTGCGTCAGTTCCGTAATCGCTTACAACAAATATACGCAAGTGCTAGGCTATGCTTGAGAGGCTATGTTATACCAAAAAAATGAAGACAAACACTTTGTTATTTACTATCTATAGCCAAACTTTATTGTAATCAACCATTGACAAAAAATTCTGTTAAAAAAATACATCTGTTCCTGGTCAACTCTTATTCTGACAAAATTTGCGTACCGGTATATATGAAAAACGGACGATAATTTTAGATTTTTGATGCCGGTTTGAGCAAGTTTTTAATTGAAATTCAGTATGAGCGCAACTTTGCCCCATGAAAATATTTCAACATAAGATGCTTTTTGTTGATATTATTGCTCTGACAAAATATTTTGTTGGGGCAAGAATGCGCTGGTACTTTTTCCGTAAAAAAACTTAGTGAAAATGACTAAAAAATTGCGAAATCCAGCAAATATGCATGTGAAGTGATATCAAAACACGGCATTGTGACGTCATAACTACAAAAAAAACATTTTTTTCATAAAATGAATATGTCCATCGCAAAAAGAAAGCCATACACATACGAATAAGTAGAATTTGAAAAATTCTCGAAATTGAGGCCGATATTAGCCATTATAGCCCCTTCTCCTTTTCATTTATTGTCTAAAAGAAATGCACTATGAAATAACTCTGTTTTCAGGCCAAATGCAAAAGTCAAAAATGTAGGTTTTAAGTCTGCAGTAATTTCAAATTTCCGCTTTAAATATTCAAGTTTTCTACAATAAACCCATGTAATTTTGAAACTGCTATATATGGTAAGATGTGTTGCATTATATGTGTTGTTAACATTGATTTTAGTCATTACTATCTTGATTGATTATACTTATTGGTAAGCTGGAGCAGTACTTAATATGAATATGAAGTAAGTATCAATCAATCAAAAAATAGCCATTTTAATGTATATGCTATATTATTTTGTTTCTGTCATGCAACTCATTCTTGAAAATTTTTTGGCAAACAGATATACATTTTGCACTTTCCTTTTATTTTTTTTTATATTGCAGATTTAATATTGGAGGTTGAAAGGGAACAATTCGAACTGGAAAGATAAAAGTTGGTTATAGAAAAAGATAGATTTCTTTTAAAAAGGAAAAGTTGAAAATGCTGAAAGATGCCATGCAAATTAAAAAAAAGGACTCTTCAATTGTTAGAAGAATATGTGGACTTTAAGAAATTAAAATTTACACATGATTCAGATGTTTGTGACCTTTCGCCAATTATTAAGTTTTAATATTTTTCATCAGCAAAATATATGTATGACTAAAATCTATTGTGGGTCAGATCTATCACAGATTTCTAATCTATGATAAATATAACGTCAATGCAGTCCAATCTATGGCAGATTTTTTAGAATCTTAATCTTTTGCATTTTTTAGTTTTCCAATCTATGGCAATTTGTTAGTTTCTTATTCTATGACATAACCATTTGTGAAAATAAATAGCCTTTAGGCATGAAATAATTTGACCCGGAAGAATAAGCATTTCTTACTCATGATGCATGGTACCTGTTTGACCCGTCTATTAACCAAGTACCTAAACAACATGAAACGCAGGAATTTGCCATATATCTGGAACCAACCATAGATTTGAGTCATACATATTTGACACGATATAGCGTTAAATTTTATGCTCTGTTTAAAATTCATTTTTACGTTGAAATTATTATCCACCAAAATTTACCATTAGTTCAAATATGAATATGTATACTTCTCAAATACATTTTCAAATGTGAATATTTTCTTACTTTCTCTCTTTAGCATAAATAAAGATTGCCAAATGTATCATTTTTAAGACATGAAAAAGTTTCCTCATTAATCTATCAGGTATCAACTCTGTTATTGATTTATAATTGTGGAGCATAAGATTTATCCTTTTATTAAATTTTGAATGAAAGTGATATCACCACTAACCTTTATTATGTTTATAAACAATTAATATATTAAAAATTTATAAATTGAATCAATTCTGTTTCACCAAAATAGAGCATTACATTCTTATTATTTCAAATTAACTTTATACAGATAAAAAGGATAAGGAAATAATAAAGAAAAATCTATAAGTTTTCATAGGATGTTGTCTCCAATCATTAAAATGATAAATGACAAATAAACCAAAAATATGAAAGCTGAAAAACAAATTTAAATTGACAAAGTTGAAATTGAAACTTTAGAAAATGAAACGCAGTTTTGTCAAAAGATAGCAAAATTTTTAAAAAGATTTTATATAATGTTACTGAAAAACCAAATTTTCATTCAAATTTGTTAATTGTGAATTATTGAGTGCATGCAATGAAACATAATGGTAAAAATTGACATTTCTGTTATAAAAAAATATTTGAAAAATGTTATAAATATATATTTCTGGGGAAAAACAGAAACATTTATCTGTACATCAAAAAACTTTTTTTTTAATTTTCATGAATCATATTTTCATATAGGCATTAGTAGAAATATTTAATTAAAATTTCAGAATTCGCTAAATAATTTGTCAGCTAAGACCTATATCACACCTTGTCTTTTCAGGTCCAGTAACATACAAAACTATATCAAATGTAAAATTAGGATTCCCAGTGTTCAAATTCAGTTAAAAAAAAGTAACCTTTTTCAGTTTTATACAGTACGTTTATATAATAATTTAATGATTTATCTGTTTGATTTTCCAAAATATTAAGTTTTTTAGGCAAATCTTTGAATAATGCGTTCTCTAAGGGTTTGAACATTAGCAGGTGCAATATCTCTAACAATATGGTTATCTCCATTGTCAATAAATTCATCTGTTAAATCTGGAAGTGGCAGTTTATCATCAATACACTTCTTGTTTAATTTAAAAACAGCTGTCACAACTATTGCAGATCTTTCAGGTGTAAATGGTAAACATCCTCCAGTTTTATGCAAACACCTGTAATAAAAAAATATCAATATTTTTTACATTGGAAATTGTTGTGTACAAATATCAACTGACAATACTTCAGTGTATTTTGCACATAAAAAGATGAAAATTGTATGAATGTCAATGAGACAACTCTACATCCAAGACACAATGTAGTTATATTAAGCAATTACAGGTAACAATACAACTACCTCAATAAGGAGCCTTGGTGCACACCGAACAGCAAGCTATGGAGGGCCTCAAAATGACCAGTGTGTATTTATATGTTTTCTTTAATTAATATATTCAACCTAAAATAGTAGAGGGGCATTATGTTTCTGGTCTGCGTCCAACCATCAGCAGATCAGGTTAAATTTTTTGGTCAGGTAGTTTGATGAAGATGAATTCACATCAACTTGATACTTAGTACACATTTTCCGTTCCTTTTGATAGGGTCTTTCTAAATTGTAAGCTAAATCATTTTAGCTTTTTTTACCCCAATGTTACAGTTCATTGAACTTGGAAATATGATAGTGTTAAAACAGTACATTTTCAGGTAAATGTTTTTGGTCAGGTAGTTTATGATGATGTAAAATTCACATTTAACAGTAACTTAGTACATATGTTCCTTATAATAAGGTCTTTCTAAATTTGTTTAATGTTTATTTAAAATACATGCAACATATATTGACAAAATGTCTAAAATTGTGATTCCTTTATTTAAAAAATAACTATTCTTTTTAAATACCTATATCGTGACTTGCACTCACCAAAAGCCTGCTCCACTATGGTTCGTGTCTTGGCATGAGCCTTGTTGTATTTCTCCTCTGCAGGAGAGCTTGGATTCAATTTTGGTGTTAGTAGATAACCCTTAAGTGCGTAACCCGAATCCCCAAGCAGCAATCCATCTACTTGGGTTTCTTCAAAGAAGTAACCCAATTCAGAATTACAAAACATGAATGAATCATGCACACTCCCGGGAAATTTGGCAACAAGATTGGTAAATCTGAAAAATAAAATTCTGCTGAGAGAATAAAAAAATGTAGCGCCCCACCTCCTCCTCTTCAAAAATTTCACATTTTATACCCCCCAAAAATCAAAGTTTTTTGGGTGGGTATATAGGAATCACCCTGTCCGTCTGTCTGTCTGTCTGTCTTGTAAGCACAACTCCTCCTTAAGGGATGGACGAAACTTTAATCAGTTGTAGTGCACAACCTGAGGATGTGCTTGAAGGAAGATATTTCTGGTCGGAATTATTTCAAGGGAGATAATTGAATTTACTTAATTTTAATATAGCAATAAATGGCAACAGGTCTTGTAAGCGCAACTACTCCTTAACAGATCAATCAATATTGATGAAACTTTATACAGTATGAGTACCAATGAGACAAAACTAACTTGATTTCTAAATGTTCCAAGGCTGATCACTACCTTTTTTGATACACAAAATATAGTGCATTGATCATAACATTCTATACATACTATCCAGAAATTTATCGATGTAATATATGCTCAGATATTCAAGGCACAAAATGATGTTTCACCTGCCAAGAAAATTACATAACTTTTGCAAGGTGCAGGAATCTAAAATCTGTTCTAAAAATATAAATTATGTCATTGTTAAACCTCATCTTTAATAAAATTGGAGTCATCTTCCTTTGTCTAGAATAACTGTTAAATTAACAACAACCAATGCAATATTTAATTTTACTTCCCACTTATAAATTGAAGCAATCTTTACCGTTCAGTGCTTTCAAGCACTTTGATTAAGTTTACCACTTACATTACATTTGATGACATAGGTATCGACAATACTTGTTTAAAGACTTTTATTCAAGCCTGTAAAAGGGTTGCCATAAGGGGCATCTGTGTTTAAAGTTAGATTTGTTTTGATGCAGCTATATATGTAGTGATGCAGATCCAACCACAGAACTGGTGTTGTTTGAAAAAGACTAAATATAGTTTAATTGCTATTACATGTACGTCTAACACAACAACATGTATATTATCAACGTTTGTTCATTGTACGGATTTGACATTGCAGTAAAGAAAGTTTTAAAAAACAAGAGAGATAACGAATGAAAGTAAAACCATATGTGAGCCCCACTTCCTGATTGATGTACGCAATAACCAAAAAAGCAAATGTCAGACAAAAAAATATCCAGAAAGTTGTAAATATAAGACTATTTGTGTTTCTGTTTTCACTTACCTCATCTCGTGATCCACAACTGCTTGGATGTTTAGGGAATGATACCCCTTACGGCAAACATATACTGGCTCATTTTCCTTTGGAGCAATAATCGGGATCAGCGTCCCATCCACAGCACCAATGACATTTGGGACCTTTGCTATATTGTAAAAACCCTTTTTGATTTTACTTAATTCTGCTTTCGTTGTTGGAAATTTAATATTGTCAATATCACGGACTATGGCATGAGAAACCCTCATGACACATCTTGACACGCTGGCTCGAGAAATTCCATGAAGATCGCCAACTTCAGAATGAAAGTCCCCCTTGGCATAGTATCGAAAAGAAACTAACACCTGAAAGAATATAATGTTAGATTTAAGACTCATAGAATTTACAATAGCATTCAAATAAGCCACAACTTAATACAATTCTGCTTATTTTTAGTCATATCATATGAAATATAAGATTGATTTATCATACAGAAATGTCACGGTTTTTGTCTCGCCTTGACGGAGTCAAAAAGCGAGACATAGGTATGCTGTTTCCGGCGACGGCGGCGGCGGCGTCAACAATGTATTAGTTTGTGATTAGGTCTAGTTCATGGT
This sequence comes from Mytilus californianus, assembly GCF_021869535.1. Lineage (NCBI taxonomy): Eukaryota > Metazoa > Mollusca > Bivalvia > Mytilida > Mytilidae > Mytilus > Mytilus californianus. Next base: position 103,527,720 of record NW_026262679.1, read on the forward strand.
GAACCACTAGTGGTAGGTCAATGATATTTGGTATGCAGTTGTATTAGCATTGGCACATCTCAATATCATAGAGATTATTTGGCCCCGCCCCCTCAGTCAAGGTCTATTGACTTTGAAACTTTTCATAGTTTACATGTATAAGTTTGTGATTAGGTCAATTTATGGGGAACCACTAGTGGTAGGTCAATGATATTTGGTATGCAGTTGTATAAGCATTGGGATATCTCATTTCCATGGAGATTATTTGGCTCCACCCCCTTAGTCATGGTCTATAGACTTTGAAAATTTTGCTAATTTAACATGTATTAGTTTGTGATTAGGTCAGTTCAAGGGGAACCATTAGTGGTAGGCCAATGTTAATTGGTGTTCAGTTGTATATAAGCATTAGCACATCTCATTTCCATGGAGAATATTTGGCCCCGCCCCCTCAGTCATGGTCTATTTACTTTGAAACTTTTGCTTAGTTTACATGTATTAGTTTGTGATTAGATCAGTTTAAAATGAACTGCTAATGTTAAGTCAATGATATTTGGTATGCAAATTTATTGGCATTTGCAAGGATCGTTTCCATGGAGATTATATAGCCCCACCCCTGATCATGGTTCATTGACTTTGAAAATTTTACATAGTTTACAAGTTAATGTTTGTGTTTAGGTTTGTTTAAAGGGAACGACTTATAATAAGTCAATGGTATTTGGTATGCAGTTGTATTAGCATTGGCACATCTCATTCCATGGAGATTGTTTAGCCATGTACCTTCAGTCATGGTTCATCGACTTTGAATATTTGCATAACTTAATTACATGTTAAAGTATTGCTATTTTAATTTCAACATTTGCATTATCAAAATTACAAAAAGGCGAGACATATCTCTGTGATGACACTTTATCTTGATACATTTAAGCAGTCCGACTCTAAAACTTCTTTAATGTGCTTACTCAGTCTAAAAGGTTTGATTTAATCATGACCCCATTTCTATAGTTCAGTGGTCAACGTTTATTTTGGTTTATAATTTAATCCATTTTTGTATCGCATTGACAGAGTCAAAATGCTAGACTTGGGTATGCTGTTTAAGAAGGCGAAATCGGCACCAGTAAGATGATACATATTGTTATTTGAAGAAAATGAATCTTTTTTTCGATCTAAGATGGTTAAAAAGAAGCACCTCAAAGGTCTTATAACCAATTCATCAATGCAAAACTATTCAATGATGGTTGGACTGTCGGTCGACTCGTTCGTAGGTGCATGCGGGTTCATCGGACACAAACAAATAACTATGCATATCAATCAATATCCGTGGTAAGATTGTTGTTCCAATTCCATATACTAGTGAGCGCCTTGATCTCTTTTGATTAGGGTAAATCATGGTTAATTGAATGCATAATTAAGAAACTTATTTTTGTGAGACAAAATTTACTACAAAAGTTCGTTAAAATTTCGTTGTCTTGACTGTGCCTTCGAGTATAAAGATACTAAGCTCTGGTATACGAGATCCGAGGGTCGCTTATGGCCCCCAGCAGGTCCAGGACAGCGCCCGGGGAAGTCTGGGGGTGAAGCCTCAGATATTTAGCAAACAGAGAGGGTAATTTTGAAGTTGAAGTATGCACAGCTGAGTGTTTTGCTATATATCAAATCAAAGACCTGAAACTGACTAAAAAAATCTAAAAACTTTGCAATGCTCGCCAATTTATTATGCTTCAGAGAAAGAAAGGGCTAGAGAACGTCTGGATCATCTCATGACATATATATGTTAACATACGAAAACAAAGCAATTAAAACAATCAATTTTTAATTTGGTGACATATGAATGTGACGTTCGTAAGTAAGACTGAAGTTAACAACCGAGGTCCTTTAGGAGAGTAACATTTTCCTTTGCCTGGCATTGTTAAACGTGTCAACAACTTCTTTAGTGTCAATGTCAAAATTAAAATGAACGTACAGCAGTGCAAGTGCATGAAGAAAGTCTTTCTCGTCCCATGGTCGATCTCAGATACGTTTTTACGCGTTTCAGAGCGCTGAAAGAGCGTTCTGCAGTAGCGGATGAGGGTGGCATGGTGAGAAGTATTTGCAGAATACAGAATATATTTGGGTCAAGTTCTTTCCGCGTCATCTCCAATGTTGCACAGAGTTGGTCTGGTTTCTTAGATGGATAAATATCCCATCACGCAACCCATCTTTTAATTTCGAGAAGAAACTGCAATTTTGTTTGTGCACGCAAGTGCGTCGTTGCGTCAATGGTAGCTACGCCACTGTTATACTATAAGCAGTAGTCAGTTGATCAGTTTTTCGTGGTTTGTTCAGTGTTTAGATGCTATGTTAAACAAAAGACCAACTATATAATATGTTTTAAAAGTTCATTGTCATCTGAGGGGTCATACATTATGATGTACATGTCAGTCTCGCAGGTTTTGTTTGACCTTGACCTCATTTTCACGGTTCATTTCTCAGTGTTAACTTTTTGTGTTTTGGTCTGTTTTTCTTCAACTATAAGCAAAATATCAATAGATATAAGAAGATGTGGTATGAGTGCCAATGAGACAACTCTCCATCCAAGTAAAAATTTATAAAAGTAAACCATTATAGGTTAGTTTATAACGATTTTATTTGCTCATAGATACAAAAAGGATCGTACACAAGTTTAACCAACTTATGAAGTCTTCTCCTTTACATAATATTACAATAACAATTATACAGAGCATGCACAGTTCAGTATATATATATTAAAGGTAATAGTAAAATGAGGCATTTGGACAGTCAGAGAAGAAAAAGAAAGAAAGAAAAAAAAAAAGCCTAACGCAATTAACAAGGAAAAGGATAGAGAATTGAGAAAAAGAAAAGAAAAGAAAAAATATAAATAAAAGAAAAAAAAGAAAAAATAGGAAATAATACAAATATAAAGAAAAAAAATAAATGAAATTCTGTGGACACGATGTTTTTTGTTCAGTCATATCTTATTTGATTATACTACAAGGAATCTTTTTGATTTTTTTATATATCTAAAGACTTCTTTAAAGATTTCACAGTTTTCCTCGTATGTTAAAGTTTGGCTACCCTCAGTGAGCAACTGTAGATTTATTGTCACTTGTAGACGATGAATGTTGGTTAATAGATCGTTCCTTATATCGGCGTATTTATTGCAATTAAAGAAGAAATGAAATGAATCCTCACGCGGAGCGCCACAAGCACAATATGGACTTTGTATTATATTTGATTCAAATAGGTCGTTATTTAGAAATGAGGCTGAACATCGCAGCTGTGTTAAAATTACACTCAATTTCCGCGGACCATACATAAAATGCTTAGGTACAGTCTTTGCTTCGTATGTATTATTCAACAAATAGCGTTTGAACTTAGATAGGGTATCAAGTGTACGGATAGAATTATCAAGTTTGTTCCATTCTCTGATGGACGAGGGAATAAATGCAGAATTTGTTAAGGAGAGTCGACAAAAGGGGACTATTAAGTCATTGCCATTACGCAGTGGATAAACAGTTGTACTTTGTATAGTTGGGGGAATTAAATCACATAAATATTGTGGAGCGAGACCATTGTACATATTATAAAATAATTGGAGTTTTCTTCTGTGCTTCCTACTGTGAAGGGGTTCCCAGCCAGTCTCTAAATATAAATATTCGGTTTTAGTAAATATTGGCAGTCCTGTTACAATCCTCGCAGCTTGCAGTTGAAGTTTTTCTAATTTGTTTGAATAGCAAATACCACAATTGTCCCACACTTCGCAAGCATACTCAAATATAGGACGAATATATACCAGATACATTTTTTCTAAGTTCTGTCTTTTCATCTTAAATTTTAATTTTCTTAAGACTCCTAAATGCTTTGTAATATTTTTGGAAATATTTTCTACGTGCTCATTCCACTTTGCGTCCTGGGAGAGAGTTACACCTAAGTGTTTATGACTTGATGTGTTAGATATTGATCTTCCATTGAAAGAAAAACTTAAATTACTTGGAATCTTAGTATTTGAGCAAATCATTATTTCCGTTTTATCTGGGTTCAAGGACATTAACCAATTTTTTTACCAATCATTGAGTTTGTTTAAATCATGATTAACTACTACCTCTAAGTCTGTAATGCTTGCGGTGGAATATCCCAGCGACGTATCATCAGCAAAAAGTCTAGTCAGTGAAATTAAATTTTCGCCAATATCATTTATATACAGCAAAAATAAAAGGGGACCGAGAACAGAGCCTTGGGGGACCCCCGCAGAAACAATGGACAATGACGAAGACGAATCTCTAATAACTACTTTTTGTTTTCTTTGAAAAAGATAATTTTTAGTCCATGCAAGTAAATTTCCCTTTATTCCATAAGAATTCATTTTATATATAAGTCCATTATGCCATACTTTATCAAATGCTTTGGAAAAATCACAGAAAACGAAGCAACTGAATTCTTTTTTTTCAAGAGAATTTAATATTGTGTTATAAAGTTCAATAAGTTGATGTACAGCTGAATGTTTAGGTAAAAATCCTGACTGATACATATAAATAAGTTTGTTCCTATGTAGATGGTTATAAATATGTTTGTAGACTACCCTCTCCATTACTTTTCCTACACAGCTAATTAGGGATATCGGTCGATAATTAGATGGTAGGGATGCATCTGCTTTCTTAAATATGGCAATTACATTGGCTATTTTCCATGAAGAAGGGTATTTACCTTGGGACAGGGATTTATTAAATATAATTTTAAGGGGTTTTGCAATTTTTTGGGGGGATATTTTAAGCATCCTGTGACTGATTTTGTCTGGCCCAGATGCTTTTTTAGGATCAAGAGTAAGAAGTATATCGACTATTTCACTCTCTGTTATTTGAATATCACTAATTATACTTTCCGTTCTATTCTCAAATGGGGGCATCTCAACATTTTGTTCCTCAAGTTTTGATATTGACGCGAAGTATTTATTCATTAGTTCACATTTGTCAGTATCGTCATATACAATATGGTCAAAATTTGGCTCATTATTTATATTTTGAATTGGTGGAATTGCGTTATTCCCCTTATTAGATTTTATTAACATCTTCATTATTTTCCAGTAATTTTTAGGACTGGAATTATCCAGTAAAAAATTATCCAAATTTTTTTCAAAATTCTCTCGGGCAGTTTTTTTCATATTATTTACCTTATTTCTTTGTTTTTTAAATCTTATTTTATCACTTTCTTTATTATTTTTTAGAACTGTTTTCCGTAACCTATCGCGAATTCTAATTTCCTTTCTTAATTGATTATTGAACCAAGGTTTGTCATTACATCTTATTGTTATTTTCTTTGTGGGTATACATTCCCTAGCTATTTCCAAAAATATTTTTGTAAATTCATCACACATATCATCGACGTCCTCAAAATTTCCTATCTTGTCACTCCAGTTAGTTTCGTCCAGATTGTTATTAAATTTAACCAAATCTATTTTGTCATATTGCCATATTTCTCTATTGAATGTTCCCTTTGGGCAGTTAATGTATGCAATAGCTGCATCGTGGTCACTTATATCTTTTGAGATTTTTATAACATCAGAATAAGCGCATACAAGATTTTCACTCAATATAATAGGATCTAATAAAGTATTTGAATTTTCCGTCACTCTAGTAGGCTTATCAATAACATTTAGAAAACAAAAGGAATTCAATATATCAACGAGTTTGTTATTGTTTTCACAAAATAAGTTAGAATTAAAGTCACCGACCAGCACGATATTTTCGTTTATCTGGGTGGCCAACTCGATTGCATATGTTAATCTGTGCCAATAATCTGGGTCAGTCCATTGTGCTCGATATGAGTTGCATAGTAAGAAAGACTTGCCTTTGGCATTTATTTCAACCCAAATAGTTTCGTCAATTGAATTTTCTAGTTAATGATTTCGTACCATTCGAATCTCGTCTTTGGCATATATAAGTAGACCAGTACCCGCATTTGTTCTATCTTTTCGCTGTATTATATTTGAAAAGCATTCTAGAAAAATAGTACAATCGTCAATCCGTTCGTCAAGATGTGTCTCGGTTAACAATAGAATATCAATGTCTTCAGCAAAGTCATGGAGAAAGTCTATTTTGTTCCTTATACTTCGAATGTTAAGATTACAAAGTGAGATTGTATTGTCTAAAGTATTATTTAGTGAACTGCACGAACTTGATCTTTCTGGACCCGGATTAGTTTCAATGTTACCTACCATAAGTATGAAATTCAATACGAAGAGAAGAAATACTGCATTTACATTTGGATTTAAGCTTTGTAGACAGAGCAGGGCAGCAAAGAGGAACGAGCAACGCAGGTTAGTTAATAGTATATCTGTATATGAAGAAGGAGGGTGATTTACAAATCTGCTTGATTTACTCGTATGAGCATGAAACATTCCTATGGCCGCTCTATATGTCTTTAGGCTGTTACCCATTCGGTAACAAGACTATGACTAAACATCTTGAGCGACCAAAGTTGTGTTTCATTTTCAGTGTGATAAACAAGCCATCGTGTCCACAGTCGTAAAAAAGAATAAAGTATGAACAAAACGTAAGTAAGTGAACTATGTAAACTTTACAAGTAAATCTACAAAAAGTTGAAAGAAAATTTAATACCATTTGGTATGGAATCAGATGTTTTTGATAAATGGGATATAATCATTTTAGTTAAGTTTTACTTACAATACAATAATATGTGTATAACAGAAAAAAAGAGGTTATTTACAAAAGAAAATAGCAGGAGTTCAATCACATAAATTTACAAACTTGCATATAAACATGCATACATTCATCCACATTGAATACATACTCACATTGAGACGTACAAACATACAAATACATAGATACATTAATCGTACTATTATATACAAATTTCAACACTCATATGGTATTGATGTAAGTCCAAAGCTCATTATGGAAATGGTTTTCGAAAGTTCGTGAAGATAGGCTATTTAGATAGAACTTCCGAGTGTTACCTTATCATTTAATAGACATTAATTTTCGTTGTTTTAAATACTAGTACTAAAAATGTTGTATGATTATTCATGTATAACAATAGATACGATTATAACATGAATTTGAATAACATACTCTAGTCCACATAAATAAATTAGGCAAGTTTGAAAAAAATAAAACAACAAAGTCTAACAATTATACTCGTATACCTATTACTGCGACAGGTTCTCTTTCAGTGCAGGGACATTTTTGATTTGACTATGAATATGTATATATATATATACATGTACTGAAAGTATGTAATAGCGTCGTCGCTAAGGAGACAAGTTACATTTATATGAACAGTGCCTAGAGGCTTGAAAGCGTTGTCAAGCATTTTTGATTAAAACGTTTAAACATTTGAAGAAAGAAAGAAAAAAGAAAAAAAAGAAAGAAATTTTATTCTAGAATGTAGTCTTTTAAGAATTCATTCTTTATTATCAATTTATGCGATTACGCAGTGAAGCGTGAAATTAAATCATGTAGTAAAATTCACCTGTTTAAATATATATGGAAACTTTAATATTAATTTGAGCATTTGCCATCAAGGGTGTGTTTGAATATTGAGTTTGATAATTACGACCAACTAAGAATTTAAGTCGGCTTTTGTTTTTGGTGGGTTTTATTTCATTTGTGACGTGTATTTAAAGAATTACATTTCGAATATATGCCCTTGATGGGGAGAAAAAAAACAAAACTAAAACAAAACTAATTAGGCACACAAAAACAGCCCATTGCATTTTAAATGGACGAAATAATGAATCAAATATCATGCGTTTGTCTTTATGTTTTACAGTATGTATTTTTGAGTGATCTAGATATAACTGAAGATGTGTATCTAAATCCCTATCTTAATAGATATGAAGTTTTCTATTAGTAACTTGTTTTAGAGTTTTAGTTACAGCTTCAAGTTGTATTTTGTTGTTAAGTAACACAGTTGTTTAATAAACAAACTATATTTGTTAAGTGTATTTGAATGGTGTCAATTTCACTTTGAAATATAAATTGCAATGAACAAGTATAGACATGAAATATAAAAGGTACTGAACAAATACAGACAAAAACAAAACAAACATGACAACATAAGTAAAGGGGGAAAAACACAAACAAAGAGTTTACAGGACATATGATATTACTTTACGACGCTCGATAGTTAATCGTGGTCCTTGACACCCTGATTATTCTCGTCCTGTACATCTTTGTTATTACCAGTACTATCATCAGGGTCATTGCTTCTCAGCAAGTCACGAATATCATCGTGGTTAAGAATTAACTGTTTCATGGAAGCCTCAGTCTTTTTAACATAAATGCGGCCATCATTTGTCCAGTAAGCATGTATGGAATGGCGGTATTTGAGATCAGCTAGCTCTTTGACCAGGTTGGTTCTATGGGTTGTAAGATTTTCAGTGATGAAAATTTTGCTCGGATCACCCTTTAAACCTTTTTTTGCACTGAACACTTTTTCGCGATTTCTATAAGAAATGAAGCGCACGATGACTTGTGATTTACCGTTTCGGACTTTCCCGATGACATGTGATCTGCTAATGTCTGATTTTTGGATTCCTAGATCAAGCTTTTTGTTACAAACATCTAATATAAGGTCGTCGGTATTAACCGGATGCATTACTTTACCATATCTGTCAACCGGGACCTGACTATTATGAAATCGATGGCTGGTTCTACGGGAATACTGTTCTTGATTTTCAAGACGATTTTCAAGAAGACCGATTTTCTGGTATAGATCGCCAATCTCTGAGTTGTAATCATCTAGTCGGTGTAAATTTTCAACCACTATTTTGTTTAAGGATAGATGGTTTGCGGCTTGTACTGCTATCATTTGTCTTTGTTCTGCAATTTTTTCTTCTTGTTTTTTAATTGTTTCAGTCATAGGTGCAATGTTCTCTTCTACAGTGGATTTGACCAAAGCCTGAATTGTTTTGTTTAAGGAAAGTTCTATTGACTCACATAGTTTATAGGTCACAGTACGGTCTTCAACACGGAGCCTTGGCTCACACCGAACAGTAAGCTATAAAGGGCCCCAAAAAATTACTAGTGTAAAACCATTCAAACGGGAAAACCAATGGTCTAATCTATATAAAAAACGAGAAACGAGAAACACTTATGAACCACATCAACAAACGACAACTACTGAACATCAGAACTATATTTGTTGTATGTAAGGATTGTAAGGTGTATATGTCTGTCTGGCACTGGCGGATCTCTACTGGAGGTTCGGGAGGTGGTGGTCGGTTATTTACTAAGCGTCCTTCGACGAAAAGTTTGTCATTCAGAAGTCTCGCGCGTCTGCCTGCCATGTCTTTTAGCATCATTTAATCTGGGTAGTAATGGTTTGCGCCTCTCCGAAATCTGCATAGGTTATTGTTGATATACAGAGTAGTTGGCATTGTCTTAAGTTAAGTTTTTCAATAGCTGCACGTCGGACCTTCTCATGATCAGTATAGCTTGTGAATCTTGCAATTATATTCCGAGGTTTACCCTTCGTTCTCTGTTTTAAGCGGTGTACATTTTTGGAAAGACATTCACGGTAGTGGTATTAATGAAATGAATTGTTTAACAACATCCTTTGTATTCTCATCCCTCCAGCTACTAGGCTTTTGGATTCGGTTGACTGTGTTACAATTAAGTATACATAAGAATATATATGTATATATATATGAATGATTTCTCGCTAAAATCCTGCTTTTAATTTTGAATGTCTATAATATTTCCTGGTAGATGTTTTGCGGTAGTTTCCATATAGTGCAGCCGGAAGGAACAATAAAAATTCCCATTGTTTCTCCCGACTGCACTCCCCGACTTTGGAAAATTATTGGCGTACGGATAAAGTATTTAAGATAATTGGCTAATAAGAATTAAATATAGTCCCTAAATTGTCCTCCCGGTAGGCTATTATAGCAAAGAAACATAGAACAAGGCATGTGCTAGTTAAATACTGTACCAATGCGAGGACGTCTCCAACGATTGATGTAGCAGATAAAGAATCCTTTAAAGGATTGAGATTTTGTAGCCGTTCCTTTTCCATAACGGTCGCGTATATCATTCCGAATAACATTCCAAAGACATACTGGTATTTAATGATTCCTCCGTCCCTGACGAGGAAAACCCACTTCTGTACATGTCATTGAATGGGAAATCACCCCTACCTACACCTTTAGGCGCCTATTTAGCTATATATACATGAATTATATATAAGAGGAAAAAATAGAAAAATATGAAAAAATATTAATAATTATTGTTTGATTTTGTTTTAAGTACAGAAATTATCAGCGAAACAATAGTGCAGGGTTGTGCATGGTTTTACACCAGTAATTTTTGGGGCCCTTTATAGCTTGCTGTTCGGTGTGAGCCAAGGCTCCGTGCAATCTAATTAAAATATAGATCTCGGATTTCGTTATACTACGTTATACTACATGTACAAACGATCTAATTAAAATAGTATAACGAAATCCGAGATCTATATTTTAATTAGATTGGGCTCCGTGTTGAAGACCGTACTTTGACCTATAATGGTTTACTTTTATAAATTTTTACTTGGATGGAGAGTTGTCTCATTGGCACTCATACCACATCTTCTTATATCTATATAATACAATATTCTGTGCGTGTTTGTCTAACTGACAATATCCTCTAGTACAGATTATAGTGACACCGTTATAGCCTGAAAGGATTTAGCACCTGCTTCTGTTCTAAAATATATGAGCTTAATGTGTTTTTAATTTGTTTTTATTATTATTTTCTAATAGTATGACTGTAATTGTCAAGTTTGTGAAAAACTGAGAGTGATATTGTATTTTATTTTGTTCTTACTTTTTCTTTTGTTTTTAACATGTACTGTTAAATTATTAAGACAAATCTTATTAACATGTCATAGAAAAGACTGTTGCAGGTGCTTCTATTCTTAAATATATGAGCTTTTAGTGCGGTGACGGAATAGGAAAAAGTCGAATATTAAAAGAGTTTAATTTCACTTCATAATACACGGCTAAAAATTTGCACAGTCCTAGAAAAATGATTTTACTTGAATTAAAGATTGGTCGTCAAAAAGTCGTAAGGTGCAGTTTTTTTTATTTTAGCGTTTAGCTAGCAAATTTGACTCCAAATGCAGATCATGAGTGGCATACAGTTTGGCTTTTTATTCAAAGGCTGCATTCAAATATATGTCTTTTTTGATTTGTTCAAACAAAACATGTAATGCTTTATTCATTATGTGAAAAAGATAATCGTAAAAGCCTTTTGATAACAAATTATGAAGGTACAAATTACTGTAAACGGGGCCATTTTGTCTTTCACCGTATTCCAACATCATACAATAAAGCGCTTATGAATGAATTATATCGTAACTACTAAAAATTAATAAAACTGCAATTTTTCTTTTCATATACACAAGTTTTTATAAGGTAAGATTTTTTAAAACGATATTTTTTAAACTTTCAAAAATTTCTACTATTCAATTATTATCTTTAAAAAAATTCCGGAAAGTTGTGCCCCGTCCCTGATTGGGCTGAATACATAGTTTCCTCCAAAATTAAGGACTTGATATTACTTGTTTATGTCGATGTTTTATTGTTTCGTTGATTTATTTGGGTGTCTGTAATTTATTTTTGAGGTTGTGTTTATATAGTTTTATTTATATAAGAGGCAAAATGCGTTTTTCGGTTGTTTATTTAAGAAATGGGGATCCGACAAAATCCCCAAAGATGACAAAACTGGGAAGTCCGTTGAAAATTGGCTTTAACATTTCAAAGAAGCAAACATTAAGTTTAATCCTTTAAATAGTGCTATTTTCATAAAAGCAGAAGTAGGATAATTGTTTAATTTCACTTACAATCAACCGCGGTATTTTGATAGTCGATAGGTGTAATGCTGAAATTTGCCCGAAAGTGCGCGGATGATTGTGAATTGATAATTCGTTTGGAAATTGTTTATTATAAAAGTGGACACTAATGATGCACAAGTCAACATAACATAACAGTGTTTACAGTCCATACTGCAATTGGAAATGCAAAACCTTTTCAAAGACCTAAAGAAAACCATTTTGCTTAGTTCTTTGATTTCAAATTCAGATATATTGAAAATTTCCTGTCTCTCTATAATCCACATGTCAGTCAGTACTTAAATTCATATACCCCAGTGACCGGTACCCCAGTGAGCTAGTGATAAAGGACACTACAGAAACTAGAATGTCTGCTTCATATCTTGACCTTTTCTTTGATATTGACACAGCTTGACGACTTCAAACCAAATCTATGACAAACTTTTGATGACAATTTTAACTTTCCAATTGTACTATATCTTTTGCGCCATCGTATGGTGTTTACATATGTCAATTGATGTCTTACGCACGTCCATGTTTAGTCAGTGACTTAATGAACAGGGGTACTCCTAACATTTAACTGCTTAAAAATGGCCGCAGATTTCAAAGGGATACTCAAACTTATTGCCCTTCCCTTCGCCTATATCACCCTGCTCAGTCGCCCGTTATTCTCGTATCACGGCTTTGAGACGAGAGCAGGCATTATCAGCGACGTCACAATGTCTGAGGAGAAAAAGACCAGTAATAGAACGATAAACAGATAATCGGGTTTTCTTCGTATATAGATATCGTAAAATATCAGCCGCTCGACACAATGTGAAGATTTTTAGCTCGTTCGCTGCGCTCACTCGCCAAAAGAGTTCACATTGTGGCTAGCGGCTGATATCTAACGATAGCAATGTATAGAAAACCCGATAATTCGACGACAATATCACAACGTCATGGCAAAAGTCGAAGAACGTCGTAAAGACAAATAAAATTCTGCAAAACACTACATAGAAAACTTAAGATCATCACGAACCTTACTGAAAACCGGGGGTTATCTCGGGTGCCCCCGGAAGGTGTAGCAGATTCTGCTCCACATTTGACATCTGAGTGTCGAACGTGAAAATGCAGATTTGGTGATACGCACTGACTTTTGAGGAAGAACCGGCGACTGAAAAAGACACAAAATAAGTTCTTATGTCACCATCACGAATAATAATGTTCCCTTCAAGCTCTGCCGTGTCTCAACTCACTAGCAGCATCTTTTCGCGGTTGGAGATCTTTAGATACTGAGTATCAGATCAGATCTGAAAATTTGACATTTGACTTGTGTCCCATTCCTGTTTGTAAAATGTTGATAGTTTTGATTCGCATGGCACGTGATGCATGCTGGTGACGCAATCGATCTGAACTATTTTTGAAGTTCTTGGAATTTTTTGTTTGCAAAAATGAACATCGGTAAATTGCTGTTGCCTCTAATCATGCTAATGTTTCTTAGAGACATACAGATAAAATAGCAGCCGGTTTAAGTCAAGAAATCGAAGTCACGGATATCAAAGGTTGTGTTTTGTGTTCTATGGTTTGTCTGTGGGTGTGTTTTTTTCATTGGTCATTGCGTTGTCAGTTTATTTTTGACTTATGAGTTGAAATGTCACTCTGGTATCTTTCGTCTCTCTTTGAAATGGATTTATGTTTTTTTCATATGCTTGCATATATTGTAATAAAAAAAGCTACAACAAAGGCAAGGGATAAAACACTATAAAACAATATATTCAAGTAAAGGCTTTGTAAGGCAAACTTTTCATACAACCACTTTAAACCTTTACGAGGATTAAAACTTTATTCATTTATTACAAAGACAAGTTTACAGAAACAAGTTTTTTTACCACCAGCAACTTGCGATATCAATGCTAACTCTAGTTCAGAAATTGAATCAATTATACAGACCAGACCGTAGGACAGAACGATTACGACAATCGGAAACATTCCACAGACTATAATAATGTGATCATAGCAAGTGTATACTGTCGATCAGAGATGTTTTTTTTCTTGACTTTTGTTGAGAGATATCTAGAGTTGCAAGCAGCAGGCCAAACCATTCTTCTCTGGACAGGGTTCATTTGACATTTGTCCTATTTACTGTTACTGTTGTTTTATGTCCCCCAATTTAAGATTGATATGGCCAAAGTGTATTTTGCAAATACGAAATGTTTTTGAAATGTCCAATGATGCTGGATAAAAGCACGCTACATGTGGTACAAAAACATTTGACCACCACTCTATTCCAATGCACAACAGGTTAAATGTCCGAAGCTTAACATCATGTTCGCAATATTATTATAGGATTTGTGGTTTAAGAAATTTGTCGTGTTCTTTAACCACTTTGGACCAATATTGATACTCGAGATTTGCTAAACCTTCCATGTACGAACATATGTATTCCAGCCAAAAGTCAGAACCTTGTAATAACGTTCCCATAATACAAAAGTCATTTGAGGTCTGAATTACTTATTACAGTTACTATGTTTAGGGCGATGTTAAATCATCCGGCATAGAAGTACATTTCTTATCTGGTGTCACTTAGTTTGGGATTGAATAACCGAAACTTTCTCAATATTTAAACGAATAAAAGGCGGTTCTATCATTAAAAATGTCTCTTTAAAGTTGTTAGTCTATTTTATAATAATTTACATTCCTATTAATACATTTTATTTCATACAAAACCTCATGACATTATTTAAACTCAATTATAAGTCTGTTTTGAAATAATTTTTGTTGCCAGTTTTGCAAGTACCGAATTCAACGTATATGCCCAAAACTCAAGTTTCCACTTTCATTGGGGTATAATAGATAGGTATATTAACAAATACATATTTTTTCATATTTTTCTTTACATTTTGTATAGTTTTGACGGCCTTTGTTCTTTTTTTTTGAAAAGATGCATCTTTTTAAACTGAAAATCAGCCCCCTTTTTGTAAAGTCGCTTACGTTTACTCGGAATTCTCATTTAATGATGTGTTTCCTCTTTTTTGATGAAAAATCGAATAAGGAAGAAGATAGATTCAAGATTTCAATCATTCTACCGCTAAAAGAGTATTTAATTTGGAATTAGATATTCAATTTTGTTTTTCCTTGAAAACGACATGTGACCTTTGATCTTGATTTCTGAAAATCTGCACCATATTTTCTTTTGACGACCAAATTAATCTTAAAGTACACATATTTTCGAATCGAATGGTATATGATATAGCCGTGTACTATTTTTGACGATTAAATTTTTATAATTCCGACTTTGGTCACCGGCCTATTTACCTTAGTGTGATGTTTTGCTTGCTTGTTTTACTTAATATCTAATAATATGACCGTAATAGTCGGTTTGTGAGACTCTTAGAGTGATATTGTATTTTTTTCCCGTTCTTTTTCCTTTTCTTTTTTTTTAACTTAAAATGTTAGATTATTCAGTGTCGGAGTTTACAACTAATCTCCAATAGACCAGAGTGTTCAACTTGAATTTTTGAGGCTTGTTAAAATTAATTGCGTGCATTGCGTGGTCAGTTACGTACAGGTGTTTGAAAGATGGTTGCTTTACTGATGTACAACACAGGTAGAAAAGGTCTATTCGATTAAGCTCAATGGACCGACACAAAGGTTTAGTGTGCAATGCATAATTCTATGGATAATATTAAAAAAAAGCATATGAAGGACATCATTCGTAAATATAAATCAACATGCAGACATCTTATACGTTCAGGTATTTCACATCCAATATTTTATGGTAATATTCTTTACAAAGCACAAAAACGTCGACATTCACCTCAAAAGCTTACCAAACCTTTAAACAGACTTATTCGGAAAGGATATAGTTACGATACTGTTGTCAAGTCATTAAGGATTGCATATTTTGGTATTAATATTGATTCACTCAAAGGGCCTTTCCATCGGAAATAAACACATTTATTCTAAAACCAGTTGTTGGCATGATACGGGTTATGTGTTTCTCATATATTTTATGATGGTATGATACTAAACCCCTAACGGGAGGGATTGTACTTGATTTTCATATGATGAAGACATAATCTTTCAATCAGTTTAATTGAGGTTTGGAGCTGACACGCCAGTAACTGGTAGTAGTCCTTTGTTCATTTATGTATCATTGTCATTTTGCTTAGTTTCTTTTGTTACCTTTTCTGACATCGGACTCTGACCTCTTTTAAACTGGGTTTTACTGTGCGTATTGCTATGTGTTTCTTTTTTTCTACATTGACTAGAGGTATAGGGGGAGGGTTGAGATCTCACAAAACATGTTTAACCCAGCCGCATTTTTGCGCCTGTCCCAAGTCAGGAGCCTCTGGCCTTTGTTAGTCTTGTATGTTTTTTAATTTTAGTTCATTTATATGTTTTGGAGTTTAGTGTGACATCCATGTTCACTGAACTAGCACACAATTTTATTTAGGGGCCAGCTGAGGACCACCTCCGGGTGCGGGATTTTCTCGCTGCATTGAAGACCCATTGGTGGCCTTCGGCTGTTGTCTGCTCTTTGGTCGGGTTGTTGTCTCTTTAACATATTCCCCATTTCCATTCTCAATTTTATTCAGATTCGGGTGAGTTTTTTTTTTTTTTATTGTGCTTGTTTTGTAATGGTGAAATAATTGAACGTGAGAGACTATCTTAGAAAAACATCATGACAAGTTATAAATACGTATTTATTTTATCTAAAGGATATATTCACATGAATATATATTGATGATACTTATTGAAAATCTTCCTTATTTTCTTATAAGTATATTAGTTTCCCGTAAATAGTAATGCTCGTAACTAAAAGTATGTGTGTATCCGGAAAGAAGATGTTTCAATAAGAGATCTATGACTCCTTGATTTTTAAGCGTTTCAAACATCTGTTTCTCTGCGCATCATATTTCAGGGGCGGAACCAGCCATTTTTAAAAGGGGGTTCCAACCATATGCCCCCATTCAAAAGCATTGATCGTCAAAAGGAAGGGGAGTTCCAACCCCCGGAACCCCTCTCGCCTGGATCCGCCACTGTATTTTGAGCAGACTAGAAGAAAGTGTACAACATCGTATGCGACTTTACAGTGTTTACAAATTTCCGACACTGGGACTTTTCCCTTTTTTATAAAGCTATTTATTAACATTAATTTAATAGAGTCAGATCATAATCTGAATATGATTCGTTCATTTTCTCTATTTTCATTTGTGGAATGTAGTAATCCTCCCTTTTGATTGTCTGGCCACTGTATTTTCCATATTTTTTTAAAGATGTTTTTTGTTAAACATTTGATGTCTTCCTTAAATAGAGGAATATGACAATCTATTGTACATTTATTAATAGCCACTTTGGATGTCTGGTCTGCAATTTCATTTCCTAAAATTCCGACGGGGCTTGGGATCCACTCAAATATTGTGTTACTACCTAGTTTGACTAACTGGTTGAATAAAACTGTAATATCGTACAATAAATATTTTTTTACCTTAAAGAAATTACTCTTGGTTTAAATTCTTCTACCCATATAAGAGACAGAAATATTTCCATAAGCTCACAAGTAAAAATTTACATTTTCTCAGGCAGTTTCAAACATTTTTTATTCCCATTTCGGGAATAGCAAATGCACATGCATGAGGTATTATTAGAATTTTGATCTTAAGATCCGTCCGTATATATTTTTAAAAACTGGCGATATTGCGTATCAATCATGAAGTTACTTTCACTTCGCATTAAGTGTGGATTGTCCTTTTTCGAGATAATCATTAAGAATTGTGTACATACACGGGGTTTAAACAAATACCAAAAGGGGGGAGGGGGTGGGGTGGAAAATGTTTGTATCTATATATTTGGTTAACATCTATATCATTTTTGATTAATCATATCTTTTGCAACAGAAAAGTAAAGTTTTCTAGTCTGTTTTATTTCCCCGGAGAAGCAAAGAAAGGTTGCTTTTTTTTGCTAAACTTCCTTAGTTGTATGAGTATCAAGAAAGATGCTGTAATAAGACACTTCCAACGTTCTTCGTAGTGTGGGTCACCCATTTCTACTTGCAGTCCACTAGTGGCTACATTTGTATATGCACCTATACAACTTCACATACGTAGTCTATTTTAGATCTTATCAGTGCAATATATCATAGGTACTTGGGGACAGGACAATTTGTTTTGCCCTCCCCTTTTTTCCAAAATCCGTTTTTTTTTCTATTAATTTCATATTATACGAACATAAATATACTACAAATAACTTGTATTGGCTATTTACTATCAATTCCAAGTTTACTATCAACAGCGGTCACTAATATATTATATATCAGAGAATTGCTATTTACTATCAATTCCAAGTTTACTATCCACAGCGGTCACTAATATATTATATATCAGAGAATTCTCTCGGCTATATGATGTATCAGTGACCGCTGTGGATAGTAAACTTGGAATTGATAGTAAATAGCCAATACAAGTTATTTATAGTATATTTATGTTCGTATAAAACAGAAAAACGCGTAAATAATTGAAATTAATAGAAAACAAAAAAATAACGGATTTTGGTAAAAAGGGGGAGGGCAAAACAAATTGTCCTGTCCCCAAGTACCTATGCAATATAAATGTTTCTAAGAGAATGTCTATTAGTACCAGTTAGAAGTTTCATACAATTTAAGACTTTACTGCATTTATTCTCCATTGAATATAACCAATATTTTTACCACACAACCGTATTGCACCGTGTCGGGAAACAGAACAATTATCAATACATGTGGGGAGATCTTTTACCATAATATTGAATAATGTCAGGCCTTGAGGGGTACCATTTTGATTCGTGCGAGTATCAGAGAGAGTGTTATTTATTTTGACCTGTATGGTTCTGTTAGTAAGAAAACAATTAACCCAACCAGAGACATATATATACATGTGTATTTATGTGTCTGACCCAACCAAACATATGTTTCATAGGTATCGTTACCATGGTTACGAAGTGGACATTTGTGAATAATTTAAAAACGGCTTGTAATATTTTCTAGCAGTTAAAATTGCAAATAAAATAGTTAAACCGTATACAATCATTTACTTTGTCAGATTCTTGAAAAAAAAATACCGTTAAATTCTAATTTCACCACGGTTAGCATGGTAGAGCAGTTTAAGGTTGCATATTTTGTATTTAGTTTATACTGATGTTAAAGTATTGACATGTACAATTAACAGAATCACTTATTTCTCTCTTCTCACCATTATTTGAAAAAGGCCCAGATACTATTTAGAATGAAAAAAGTTTAATTGAACAAATGAAAAAGTATTTCACAAAATTTCATGTAACGAATGAAGAAAATACGTTAACAAATTAAGAAACGGCATTTACACATTTTAAAGAAGTTACATTTCACAAATCAAGAAATGTAGAAATCAGAGTCATGTAACGGATGGAAAAATATGAATGATTCGTTCATTGTTGAAGACCCTACATCAATTGTCAAGATGAAGAACAGGAATAAAAGCCCTGTTCATTGATAATTTTCTATGTTTTCTATGTATTGTGTGCGATTTTGTCCCATGTACATTTACTCCATATCCTTTCATTTTCTATTGATTCTAGAGTTTGTCTCTAGTGCTGTGCGGAGGCAGTAGAACGTTGCCCCGTGCTTGAGGTGTATGCTCTTATAATATTTACAGTTATGGTATGTTTGTTCATGTGAGAATTTCTCATATTAATACACCGTCAAAATTTCATGTTTGGTTGAATTTCTTCAGAATACTGGTCTGGTCATCTGTTTTGTATATTGCCCTGTTCATACTATTTTAAACTGCTACGTTTTCTTACATATATTTCGATATGCCCCGTGCTGTCTATCATTTGTTGTTTAGTTTTTATATGTATTGTTTATCATTTGTTGTTTCGAAATTATTGGTCTTTTGTTGGGTAATGTATGACAAATATATGTTGAAAAACCTCGCCCGTAATTATAAATTATGTAATTCATTAACTGCTCCCGACATGTGTAACTTCAAGGCATATATATTTAAGCGGCGATCGATGTCTTTCAAAATTACTGCACTTTTCTTGTATCCCTGGTGCTTTCGACTGGAGAACCGTCGTACACAAGCATCGCACAAGTTGGCACTCCGAGGCGGGTGGGGAGCAAGAAGCTAAGGTGAACTGTGGTTTATTTTTATCAATAGTACCGCTTAAGTCGACGCTAGGGGCCGTCTTGACCTTGTTGTAGGGTATGAATGATTCGTTCATTTTTGAAGACCCTACATCAGCTGTCAAGATGAAGAACAGGAATAAAAGTCCTGTTCATTGATAATTTTCTGTGTTTTCTATGTATTGTGTGCGATTTTGTTCCATGTACATTTACTCCATATCCTTTCATTTTCTATGTAATGATGTTACCAAGGATTCGTATAGTTACTATAGTTACTATACCTCCCCCCCCCCCCCCCCTCTTTTTTGAATGGGCTTGTACTTGAGGTCAATTTTTTCAGGGATATTGATTCACTTGATGCTTTTGTCCATGTTAACTTTTTTGTAGAACTAATTGTTATTTTCACTGTTTCTCTCTATGCATTATAGTATTTAAAAAATGAAAACAACGTCTTATAAATTTCATGAGTACAAAGCGCTTTTCAGGATTTACTTCCATCAGGAAGCTCAAGGCTGAATATTTGAAAGTCAATGATGTATAATAACTAAAACAGTTCAACAGCTATATGACCAAAAATGACCTAAAAATAATAGAAAAATCCATCTAAGGTTAACTTTAACAGGGGGAGTTGAAACTTTTAAAGTTTCTTGATAATTTTTTAATTCATAAACTGACAATATAAGAAAGTTTTGATATAAATCATGTCAGTATCGAAGTATTGACTACTGAGCTGATGATATCTTTGGGGACTGATAGTCTAACAGCAGCGTTATTGACCCAATACTAGTATAATAACCAAAAAAAATTACATCTTAGCGCAATTACTCCAAATGGGATTGTCTAATTTTTCTGAAAATTACATAGAGATAAATCTGACCAGCTGCATAGGCGGATCCAGGGGGGGGGGGGGGGGGGGGTGGGGGGGGCAGGCCCCCCCCTTTTTGTGGAAAAAAATTTGATTGATTATATAGGGAATCACTGAAGCATGGCTGGAGCGGCCCCCCTTAGGTCAGACAGCCCCCCCCCCCCCCCCCCCCCCCCCCCCCCCCCCCCCCCCCCTTATGAAAAGTTCTGGATCCGCCACTGGGCTGATCATATAATTGAGAATGGAGATGGGGAATGTGTCAAAGAGACAACAACCCGACCATAGAGCAGACAAGAACCGAAGGCTACCAATGGGTCTTCAATGCAGCGAGAAACTCCCGAACCCGGAGGGCGTCCTTCAGCTGGCCCCTAAACAAATATGTATACTAGTTCAGTGATAATGGACGTCATACTAAATTCCAAATTATACACAAGAAACTAAAATTAAAAATTCGTAAGGGTCCCATGGAACCCAGTGTCTCGCCTATTTTTGCTGTTAATCGAAGGCTCAACAAAAATGAGGGAAAAAAAATAAAAATATTCCTCTCGATACTATCTTTTGATTGTAAGAAGCTTCTGTCCAAGTTTAGTAAAAATCCAGGATAGTTTATGAATCTAATAAATGTTTTAAAAACTTTAACTGCAGACTGTATGTAATGCTAACTGGAAGAAAAACTAAGTCCATTTATAAGTAAAATACGGAAAAACAGGAACAAAATTTCCTTCTAGATACTAGCTTTTGATCATTAACAAGCTTCTGTCCAAGTTTGGTACAAATCCAGGATAGTTTAAGAAAGTTATTAAAACAGAGTGAATGTAATGTTTCCTGGCAGAAAAACTAAGTCCATTTATAAGTAAAATACGGAAAAAATGGAATTTTTTTTTACAAAATTTACTTCTGGATACTATCTTATGATCACAAACAAGCTTCTGTCCTAGTTTGGTAGAAATCCAGGATAGTTTAAGAAAGTTATCAAAATTTTAAAAACTTTAACCACAGAGTGAATGTAATGTTTCCTGGCAGAAAAACTAAGTTCATTTATAAGTAAAATACGGAAACAATGGAATTTTTTTTTTATAAAATTTACTTCTGGATACTATCTTATGATCATAAACAAGCTTCTGTCCTAGTTTGGTAGAAATCCAGGATAGTTTAAGAAAGTTATCAAAATTTTAAAAACTTTAACCACAGAGTGAATGTAATGTTTCCTGGCAGAAAAACTAAGTCCATTTAGAGGTAAATTACGGAAAAAATGGAATTTATTTTTTACAAAATTTACTTCTGGATACTATCTTATGATCATTAACAAGCTTCTGTCCTAGTTTGGTAGAAATCAAGGATAGTTTAAGAAAGTTATCAGAATTTCAAAAACTTTAACCACAGAGTGAATATTTGTGGACGCCGCCGCCGACGCCGACGCCGACGGAATGTAGGATCGCTATGTCTCGCTTTTTCGACAAAAGTCGAAGGCTCGACAAAAATGATACAAGACTAACAAAGGCCAGAGGCTGCTGACTTGGGACAGGCGCAAAAATGCGGCGGGGTTAAACATGTTTTTTGAGATCTCAACCCTCCCCCTATACCTATAGCCAATGTAGATCAATGTAGAAAAAACAAACGTACAACAGTACGCACAGTAAAACTCAGTTTAAGAGAAGTCCGAGTCCAATGTCAGAAAAAGAAAAAACAGAAAATAAACAAAATGACAATAATACATAAATAACAACAGACTACTAGCAGTTACTGACATGCCAGCTCCAGACCTCAATTAAACTGATTGAAAGATTATGTCTTCATCATATGAATATCAGGCATGTATTATCAAAAAACGGATGATTTTGTGCATTTTTCAAACGAAAAAGCTTGAGGAAACCCTTGCCGCAAATTAGGATCCAAAATGTTCTGTGGCTAAAAGTTGCCAATGATGAAATTGAATCCCTAGACACAAAAAATTTCTGGATCATGGATGGAGGCCAAAGTAAATTATGTTGGTAAACTGTTGACTTAGAGATATGTCTTGTTTTTTTATTTTTTTTTATAGTATTATGCAAATGTTGAAATCAAAATGGCAATATTTAAACATGTTAACTTTGCAAAATATTCAAGTCAATGAACCTTGACTGCTAAGGAGCAGGGCAAATTAAGCTCCATGGAAATAATATGTGACAATGCTCAAACAACTGCATACCAAATATCATCGACCTACCACTAGCTGTTCCCCATAAACTGACCTAATCGCAAACTAATACATGTTTACTAAGCAAAAATTTCAAAGTCAATAGACCATGACTGAGGGGGCGGGTCAAATAATCTCCATGGAAATAATATGTGACAATGCTTATACAACTGCATACCAAATATCATTGACCTAAACTGGACCTAATCACAAACTAGTATATTGTTGACACCACAACTTATACCACAGCCAGGAACAGTACACCCAAGTCTGTTTTTTTATACTTTGTCAAGGTGAGAAAAAAGCTTTCAAGAATTATTGAAAATTTGACCAAGACTAATAATGCATATTTGAGGGGTCATTCCTTTCTTTTTTAATGTGATGTGTCAAAAAGAAGTTATTTTGTATTAATAGTTATATCCTAACTATTTCTATGTGAAATTTGTAGTATTTTGGCCTGATTAAAAAAAAACATAAAAATTCTGGCCTTATAGTAGTTTCACCAGAGATTTTTTTAAAAAGTTTACAACAAGGATAGCCACGTGACAATAAAAGCTAATTTTCAGCAGAAAATGCACTTCACAATCTATACCTCCAAATTAGCACATGTGAAACCACATAATTATACAAACTGACCACTAAAAACACAGCAAAAAATCTCATTTGTGTACAGAGCGCAGTGTAGCATGAAGGAACATTAACAGACCAAAAAAGAGTTTAAAATAATATTTTAAACCAAATGTACTCATTGTGTGCTTTGAAAAAATTGTACAATGGTTCACAATTTTGTAAAACTTGTCTGATCCTATTTATATTCTGGACCTGAAATAAAATAATCATACACTTAACGTAACCAAGTGATTGAAATAAAATCCTGTGAAACACCCTTCAGAAACCTCTTTCCTGTGACCTGCATTTGCCATCCAGATTTGGCAAACTAGATCTAAGATATCTAGTGATCAGATACACCTAGCTGCTTGCAGAAAACCATCAAAATGAACCTTGAACTGTATTTGATGATCCATGATATTGTGTACAATTTCAAAGCATCAATTTGGCCAAATTATCCAGAAATTAAAGAAATACCATTTTTTAAGGTAATCTAAGGGCATTACTATTGAATGGGAAATGTGAAAAACATCAAAATCTAACTTGACCTGACTTCATGGTCTATATGGCATTGTTTTTTTTTTCAAGTGTTTGTTCTCAAGCAGTATAGTCAGTACCAGAAAACCAAATTTTTAAGGTATCTTGGGGCACATTTCTCTTGAATGGTAAATTCCAAAACCATATTAAAAGCAAACTAGACCTGTGTTCATTTCAACAGATTTGGTAAAGCAGTATTGTCATGGAAACCCAGATTTTAGCGGTAAATAAGGCATTTCTTGTTCAATGTAAATGTCAAAACCATCAAAATCAAACTTTTCCTGCATTTTATGGTCCATGACATTGCCTTGATATATTTTAATATATATATACATGTATATATATATAAAGTGCCTAGAAAATCAACCTAACAATGTTAGAGTAGATCTGATTCTTAACATCCTCCCCGACTGGGTCTGGAACCTGTACTTTTCAGTTCATACTTCTACGACAAAACCGCCTAGCATTACGCAGACGCCTTATCTCCTCATCTAACTATAGCTGATTATATACTATATATAGTATCATAACTTCTTTCCCTCAAATAAATAGGCTCAACAAAACAAATGTTTGAATTGTTTTACAATTGTCATTTCGGGGGCTTTTATAGCTGACTATGCGGTATGGGTTTTGCTCATTGTTGAAGGCCGTACAGTGACCTATAGTTGTTAATTTCTATGTCATTTGGTCTCTTGTGGAGTGTTGTCTAATTGGCAATCACACCAGATCTTATTTTTATATATTCATACTGCCAATAACCCAGACAGCTTGAACTGGACATAGGTTAAATGTATTTAGTGGAAAGAATCCTAACTACTTAAAGAAAAACACAACACAAACTTATGTTTTTTGACTAGCTCGAGTACTGCATATTGTGAGCTGCCGATTTAATAAGACAAATTACACACTATACATTATACAATATGAATTCAATAACTTCTACTAGAAAAATAATCTCATGTCAACCTTTTGCATTTGAAAAACTGAATAATCTCATGTCAACCTTTTGCATTTGAAAAACTGAATAACTACATTTCAATGTTCCGTGGCCAACCAGGAAAAACCCATTTTAGGAAACCTGTGTCCTTTTGTCAATGCCAGCGAAACTCTAAGTGTAGGACCTCACTCCAGGAAATGAGTAAAAGAAAACATAATTTTGTTTGAATATATGTAAGTAAAAAGAAATTTTGTTTGAATATATGTAAGTAAAAAGAAATCTTGTCATTAGGACTACGGCTATAAAAAATTTGGTACAAAAGTCGAAATACGATTACGTTTGTATAGCCATTCCACCTACATGAAAATTAATTTAAAAAATACAAAATTATGCAAATCTTTGTTCTCTTAAAGATCCTTAAAAAAAATACAATGTTCACAGTACAAATTTCAGTTCACTTTACAACCTAATTTTTGGTGCTAAAATTCCTACGCCTACATGTATTACATGTGTGCAAGAAGACAATCAATTCCTGTTATACTTATATGCCTTGGGAATTTTTTATTATTAAAAACAACATACATGAATATAACTCATAAGCATAAAAATATGATAGATAACCTAAATAAAATCATTATAACTGCAGGCGACTTAGCCTTAAAAAAGAAGAAAACTATGAAAAAATATTAAAAGAAAGTTAATAACAGATAGCAAAAGTTATGGTATGATTACAGTCTTAAGAAAATAAAACAAGAACTAGATCATAAATGCAATCGATTGCAAAAGTATAGCAATGACCAATACATTAGAGGGTCATATTTTAAATGCCCAAAACATTACAGAAAAACGAGAAAAGATAAATGTAAGTTAAAGAGTTATTTCGTTAATAAGCTAGATAATCTTAAAAATGAAAATCCTAAAGCCTATTGGAAATTAGTTGAAAAATTAAAAGGAGATTACAATGATAAAAAGGAAACAAATATCAGTTTGGAAGATTGGAAGAATCATTTTAAATCCCTAAATAAAAATACAATTGCTGAAAATTAATCAATTCTACAGGAGCTTAATAATTTAGAAAAAACTAATATTTTTAAAGAATTAAGACTTTCAAGATTACAGAGTCTGAACTTAACTAAAAGCTATTAAATCTTTAAAGAATGGCAAATCCTTTGGATTAAATATGATACTAAATGAAATAATTAAGTACTGCCAATCAATTTTTAACCCACTATTTTTAAAAGCTTTTAATAGATTTTTTTCTGCAGGAATCTATCCTAAAATATGGCCAAAGAGAATATTTCAACTATACATAAAAAGGGGTCAATATATGATCCTTCAAACTATAGAGGTATAACAATAAGTGACACTATTGGTCAACTTTTTAACAGAATATTAAATAATAGACTGACAGCCTTTTTTGAGAAGAAAAAACTCATTTGTAAAGAGCAACTAAATTGGATTTAAAAGAGGATGTCGTACATCTGATCATATGTTTGTAATAAATACTCTTATACAAAAATACATTAGAAATAAATCCCAACCATTATATGCATGTTTTGTAGACATTAAACGTGCATTTGACTCTGTATGGCACCTAGGACTTTTCTATAAGCTTAAAAAAACTGGTGTCGGTTCAAAATCTTATAATATACTTAACAAAACAAAATACATTATATTCAAATATATAAATTTAAAACTCTGACTACATGTTTCGGTTCCTAGTGCACCTTCATCAGGATAAAAACCATAGGCTAGTAAAAAAATGGTGAAGTGATAATTTGCATGTCGCAATGTCAACAAGGTGAGTAATTATAAATAGAAAATAAAAAATGATATGAAAGTAAACTTTAAAAAGAATGTTGAATAAAATTTGTGTATTAATAATGTGTTAAATCAACTTTCCAGAGGTTACTGCTTCCAAGTTGGCTTCACCCAGAGTTACATGCTTCTAATTGGCTTTTGTCTGCCAGAGGTACTACTTCCAATCAGGTTCACCCGACAGAGATGCTCCCAAATGGCTTCGCAACGACAGACGGTACGTGCTTCCAATTAGCTTCACAAATTGTGAAATGCAAATTATCACTTGCGGATTTTGTACTCTTCTGTAGTTTTAGTTCTGATTTAGAATTTATCAAATACATTCTTTAACTGGTTTTAACAAGAGTTATATGAACCATTCCTATTGGAAACCTTTCCCTCAAGTTAGAAAGACCCCAAAGGGTGAATGGGGAATAGAAATATGGTCACGCTTGGTCTTCTTCAGACTGGCAGTGGGGCTTCTGTTTGGAAGTGCAGGATGTATGAATTCGCAGCCATGTCCGGTCAGAATGGGGACGTTAAATCCAATGCCTTGTGTAGAGTGCCAAGCTGTATACATGTTAATAACCTTTGCCACAACTCTGAGGGATACAGAGAATTAATCAAACAATTATTTCCTTCAGCCACAGTAATAGTTATCTGAAAAAGAAATAGACACTTTTCAATTTTCTGTCATATTTTAAGAAACTGAAATAGGCAACAAATAGCAAACTGGGAATTACAATTAAAGGAGAGAAACTTTCCAAAATAATCATTTTTCTCTTCCAGAAAACATTAAATTGTAATAAGATTATAAAAATCATGGGAATTTACAAGATCTTAAATAAAAAAGTTTATAAATCTATATAATAGTTCTTTCTTACCTTTAAAATTCAACTCCAATGGCCATTTCCAACATCAATCTGTAAGGACAAGCTGTAATGCTAACCTGAAATATATAATGCTTAGTCATTCAAAATAGTTAGAAAAGAATCTTTGTTGCTATACTTATGTTCATTATATAGAAATAGGTGATAATAACATATCAAGGTAAAAGACGATGCAGAGAACACATCAATGTGACGAAACCCAACAACACAAACAAATATGACTTCTATGTACCCCCCGTAATCAATTCAAATCTTTTAAATATTTATATGAGGACTTTGTCCCCAATAACAGTGAGAAAATCAATAAAACAAAAAATAAATATAAAAATAAATATACAAATGTAATCAAAATAATTAACTTTTTCAGTTTCCCGCATTTGTGCAGAAATCTTTTCTCTTCTTGTTAACAACTCACAATGGCAAACAATCCTACCAAGTTTGAGAGCTTTCTGTCAAATGGTCTTAGGAGTTGCATTCATAAGGTGACACTGTTACAATACTCAAAATAAATAGTCAAAGTCCCATAGAAATGGCCAGGTCTAAATAATGGTATATGGCATTTTTTAGGCGACCATACAGTATGGGATTTTTCTTATTGTTGAAGGCCATACCGTTGCCTATTATTGCTTTCATCCACTTCATTTGAACTTTGGTGGACAGTTGTCTCATTGGCAATCATACCACATCTCCATATTTTTATTACTATACATGACGGAAACAATCCCATTACGTATGGGAGCTTTCTGTTTTGGTGTTCAGAAGGTGTTTTATGGTCATAATACTTAAAATTGCAATCAACATCCCATCACTTCTTTGATAATAGTCAAATCAAAATAGTGGTATATTATGGTCAACTACACATGATGGAAAACAATTTGACTAAGTATGAAGGCTTTCCGTCTAATCCCATATCCCGCTTATCATTGTAATAATAACCCTTGTAATTTCATGTCCCCTCCCAAACTGTTTCCCGCACAATACTTTCCCATGTCACGGTTATAAAAAATCGGCCAATCCCACTTCAGACTTGGACCCCCATGAGACCACATGCCAGGCTTCTGTCATAAAAACTCACAGGCGTAACAAAATTCAAGGGCATTTACATAATCTGTAATCAACAAGTTCATAAATCTATGCAATGGTTCTTTCTTACCTTAAAAGTCAGCTCCAATGATCATTCTAAACCTCAACCCATACTGAAAAGCAGTAATTATTGCTAGCCTGAAAAAGTAAAATGCTTAGTCAATAAAAATTCTTAAAAAATAAATAGAATCAGTGTTGGAATATTGCTTGCATATTATTGTGGATTTCTTTATTTTCTTGGGCACCAATTTATTTTATATTAAGGAACAATTGTATTTTTGTGGGTACTTCATTTCGTGGTTTTGCCAAAGTCTGCATACAAAAATTAAGTCTTTACAATGACATCCATGTAACCAATTCAAATATTTAGAACATTTAGTCAAGAAAAAAAACAACATTTTACCTCTTACAACTTTAAGCCTTGAGTACATTTTATTTCCTTTTAACTTATTTTATAATAATAAAAGGAGTAGGCTTGGTAAGACCCCTTTTTGGCCCCAAAATATAGCATTTTTACAAATTTGATAAAGTGTAAACTTTTAGCTATTTATTGCAAAGAAGAATACTTCTGTTCCATTAATATGGGCTGATTTTGACAATACAATGCACATGCATCGGGTAATAACATCAGAAATTCATGCAATATTACTGAAATCTTCACAATTTTAGCATTTGTGCTAATTTTACGGTGGTTTTTGTCTAAAATGGAAGTGGCCGCATTTGTGTACTGTCTTAATATTTAAATATATGTTGTATTTGATGATAATACATAACATATATAAAGGTTGAGACTGAACACGAATGCGGCCACTTTCATTTTAGACAAAAACCATCTGAAAAGTGACATTTAATGGATTATTTGATAGATTTTTCGTATTTAAGCCTCTATTTGTGGGTCTTTAATGACCAAATCAGTCCAAATCTTTTATATACACTAATTGAATCGACTGAAGTAGACACTTGCGTGTTTAAAAAATGTCAAAAATCTTTCATTAGATGTACTTCGAATATTAGGCCAAAACAAGCCCTTACCAGACCTTCTCCTTTGTTTAAATAGAGGAATTATATACCTACTTGTATATTAGAAATATTATACCACCAAGTCTTACTCCCCATTCATGAAAACATTGGCACTAATATAACCTAAAAAGGAATTAGAATTGACACAAATTATATATTTTACAAATCTGTTAAATTGCCAACCTAAATTTTTTTTTAAATTCTGTATTCTAATTGCATAATAGTGAGTTATCTCCCACTGAAAGAAACGTGCTTGCTGTTTATTGTACTAGTCTCCCCTTGAAGGATAAAATTCTACCTCAGGATTTACTTTTCACGTTATAAAATTTTATTTGTGTACCTGGAAAACATTTATCAAACTGATAAATTATCTATTTCTGTGTGTTGTAAATGTGCAAAATAAGAAAAATGTGTGTTGCCTTATGTACTTTATCACATTTTTCTAGATAATGTGCAGAAATTGGTTGGCTTAAATATACTTGCCTTATTTCTTTCATGTCATGGCCTCAGACTTGGGTGAAGATTAATGTAATAATTAATCTTCCTTGGAGCTGTAATATAGAAAGAAAAAACTGGCATTAATGGCAGCGAACATCATTGGTCAATTGCCCTTTTAGACTATATATCATTTATTATTTTCATTTTAAATAGTAATGAAGACAGTTAAATGATATAATAATTATTTCCAAAATTAATGTGTGCTTCGAATTATCAGAAAATGGTGGCTAAGTTAACCAAAACAATCTGATGTGTACATTTTGAACAGAAATGATTAAAAATTAACTGAATTTCAAACAACCTAAATCAGGTCATATTTTCCCAATTACTTAAAAAAAAAATGCAGATAAATATGTATATATCCAAATTGTCAATGTTAAGCGACTATTTGTTGTAATAATTATTTCAGAAATTAATCTGATGCATGTTTTATGTCAAATCCTAAATTGGGGTATAAGTATATTTAATATTACAATACATTCTTATTAAAATATATTTGATAAGAGTATAAATTTGACAAGGAAATTTTGGACCATTTTGTAATGAAATTTCAAGCAGTTTTTCCAGGAGAAAACTGATTTTAAATACCTAACAAAAATATTATCATAGTTTAAAGTACAATTGTAATAACCAAATACTAACATGTTACTCATCTCCTATTTCAATGAAATAATCTTCATCTTCTGCGACTGAAACTTGGTAAGGCCTGCTACTTTAAGCATCTTGTCCTGGTCTTCGCCAATGGCTCCATTTTCAGGGTCTATGCTGTAAACATCTTCTTCATAGTATCTGAAACAAAAACAAAATTATTTTAGACAGCTGCTGGTAAACTCAAATAAAAATCTTTATTTTAATCAGTAACGATGACAGTTTGATGATATAATCATTATTTTCGAAATTAATGTGTGCGTCAAATTATCATTAAGTTGGTGGCTATTCAAAACAATCTGATGTTTACACTTGAATATAAATGATTTAAATTCAACTGAATTTCAAACAATCTAAATCAGGTCATATTTTCCCAATTACTTATAGAAAAATGCAGATGAATATGTAAATTTCCAGGGAAAAACTGATTTTAATGACCTAACAAATATGAACATAGTTTTAAGTACAATTGTATAACCAAATACTTACATGCTACTCATTTCCAATCTTCAATGAAACAATCTTCATGTTCTGTGACTGACTGGAACTTGGTAAGGCCTGCTACTGTAATAGAACTAAAATTATAATTAGACTAAAATTAAATATACTTTCCTTTAATTTTCTTGTCCTGGTCTTCATCAATGGCTCAATTTTCTGGGTCTTTGCTGTAAACATCTTCTTCATAGTATCTGAAACAAAAACAAAATTATTTATAGACAGATGCTGATAAACTCAAATAAAATTTACATATATTCAACAGTGAGCCAAAAAAAAAGACAGTTAAAAAATATCAAACCAAATATAAAACTTTTAATAAAGTTTGCTTATTTAAAAAATAAAACTTTTTTC
The DNA here is from genome assembly GCF_021869535.1 of Mytilus californianus. Lineage (NCBI taxonomy): Eukaryota > Metazoa > Mollusca > Bivalvia > Mytilida > Mytilidae > Mytilus > Mytilus californianus. Next base: position 103,559,556 of record NW_026262679.1, read on the forward strand.
AAAATATTTAGAAAGAAAAAACTGGCATTAATGGCAGCCAACATCATTGGTCAATTGCTCTTTTGTCTATATATCATTAACAATATCATTTTAAATCTTTATTTTAATCAGAAATGAAGACGGTTTAATGATATAATCATTATTTTCGAAATTAATGTGTGCGTCAAATTATCACAAATTGGTGGCTATTCAAAACAATCTGATGTATACACTTGAACAGAAATGATTAAAATTCAACTGAATTTCAAACAATCTAAATCAGGTCATATTTTCCCAATTACTTATAGAAAAATGCAGATGAATATGTAAATTTCCAGGGAAAAACTGATTTTAATGACCTAACAAATATGAACATAGTTTTAAGTACAATTATATAGCTTGCATATTATTGTGGATTTCTTTATTTTCTTGGGCACCAATTTATTTTATATTAAGGAACAATTGTATTTTTGTGGGTACTTCATTTCGTGGTTTTGCCAAAGTCTGCATACAAAAATTAAGTCTTTACAATGACATCCATGTTACCAATTCAAATCTTTAGAACATTTAGTCAAGAAAAAAACAACATTTTACCTCTCACAAGTTTAAGCCTTGAGCACATTTTATTTCCTTTAAACTTATTTTATAATAATAAAAGGAGTAGGCCTTGTAAGACCCCTTTTTGGCCCCAAAATATAGCATTTTTACAAATTTGTTAAAGTGTAAACTTTTAGCTATTTATTGCAAAGAAGAATACTTCTGTTCCATTAATATGGGCTGATTTTGACAATACAATGCACATGCATCGGGTAATAATAACATCAGAAATTCATGCAATATTACTGAAATCTTCACAATTTTAGCATTTGTGCTATTTTTACGGTAGTTTTTGTCTAAAACGGAAGTGGCCGCATTTGTGTTCCGTCTTAATATTTAAATATATGTTGTATTTGATGATAATACATAACATATATAAAGGTTGAGACTGAACACGAATGCGGCCACTTTCATTTTAGACAAAAAACATCTGAAAAGTGACATTTTATGGATTATTTGATAGATTTTTCGTATTTAAGCCTCTATTTGAGGGTCTTTAATGACCAAATCAGTCCAAATCTTTTACATACACTAATTGAATCGACTGAAGTAGACACTTGCGTGTTTAAAAAATGTCAAAAATCTTTCATTAGATGTACTTCAAATATTAGGCCAAAACGAGCCCTTACCAGACCTTCTCCTTTGTTTAAATAGAGGAATTATATACCTACTTGTATATTAGAAATATTATACCACCAAGTCTTACTCCCCATTCATGAAAACATTGGCACTAATATATCCTAAAAAGGAATTAGAATTGACACAAATTATATATTTTACAAATCTGTTAAATTGCCAACCTAAATTTTTTTTTAAATTCTGTATTCTAATTGCATAATAGTGAGTTATCTCCCACTGAAAGAAACGTGCTTGCTGTTTATTGTACTAGTCTCCCCTTGAAGGATAAAATTCTATCTCAGGATTTACTTTTCACGTTATAAAATTTTATTTGTGTACCTGGAAAACATTTATCAAACTGATAAATTATCTATTTCTGTGTGTTGTAAATGTGCAAAATAAGAAAAATGTGTGTTGCCTTATGTACTTTATCACATTTTTCTAGATAATGTGCAGAAATTGGTTGGCTTAAATATACTTGCGTTATTTCTTTCATGTCATGGCCTCAGACTTGGGTGAAGATTAATGTAATAATTAATCTTCCTTGGAGCTGTAATATAGAAAGAAAAAACTGGCTGGCATTAATGGCAGTGAACATCATTGGTCAATTGCCCTTTTAGACTATATATCATTTATTATTTTCATTTTAAATAGTAATGAAGACAGTTAAATGATATAATAATTATTTCCAAAATTAATGTGTGCTTCGAATTATCAGAAAATGGTGGCTAAGTTAACCAAAACAATCTGATGTGTACATTTTGAACAGAAATGATTAAAAATTAACTGAATTTCAAACAACCTAAATCAGGTCATATTTTCCCAATTACTTAAAAAAAAATGCAGATAAATATGTATATATCCAAATTGTCAATGTTAAGCGACTATTTGTTGTAATAATTATTTCAGAAATTAATCTGATGCATGTTTTATGTCAAATCCTAAATTGGGATATAAGTATATTTAATATTACAATACATTCTTATTAAAATATATTTGATAAGAGTATAAATTTGACAAGGAAATTTTGGACCATTTTGTAATGAAATTTCAAGCAGTTTTTCCAGGAGAAAACTGATTTTAAATACCTAACAAATATTATCATAGTTTAAAGTACAATTGTAATAACCAAATACTAACATGTTACTCATCTCCTATTTCAATGAAATAATCTTCATCTTCTGCGACTGAAACTTGGTAAGGCCTGCTACTTTAAGCATCTTGTCCTGGTCTTCGCCAATGGTTCCATTTTCAGGGTCTATGCTGTAAACATCTTCTTCATAGTATCTGAAACAAAAACAAAATTATTTTAGACAGCTGCTGGTAAACTCAAATAAAAATCTTTATTTTAATCAGTAACGATGACAGTTTGATGATATAATCATTATTTTCGAAATTAATGTGTGCATCAAATTATCATTAAGTTGGTGGCTATTCAAAACAATCTGATGTATACACTTGAATAGAAATGATTTAAATTCAACTGAATTTCAAACAATCTAAATCAGGTCATATTTTCCCAATTACTTATAGAAAAATGCAGATGAATATGTAAATTTCCAGGGAAAAACTGATTTTAATGACCTAACAAATATGAACATAGTTTTAAGTACAATTGTATAACCAAATACTTACATGCTACTCATTTCCAATCTTCAATGAAACAATCTTCATGTTCTGTGACTGACTGGAACTTGGTAAGGCCTGCTACTGTAATAGAACTAAAATTATAATTAGACTAAAATTAAATATACTTTCCTTTAATTTTCTTGTCCTGGTCTTCATCAATGGCTCAATTTTCTGGGTCTTTGCTGTAAACATCTTCTTCATAGTATCTGAAACAAAAACAAAATTATTTATAGACAGATGCTGATAAACTCAAATAAAATTTACATATATTCAACAGTGAGCCAAAAAAAAAGACAGTTAAAAAATATCAAACCAAATATAAAACTTTTAATAAAGTTTGCTTATTTAAAAAATAAAACTTTTTTCAAAATATTTAGAAAGAAAAAACTGGCATTAATGGCAGCCAACATCATTGGTCAATTGCTCTTTTGTCTATATATCATTAACAATATCATTTTAAATCTTTATTTTAATCAGAAATGAAGACGGTTTAATGATATAATCATTATTTTCGAAATTAATGTGTGCGTCAAATTATCACAAATTGGTGGCTATTCAAAACAATCTGATGTATACACTTGAACAGAAATGATTAAAATTCAACTGAATTTCAAACAATCTAAATCAGGTCATATTTTCCCAATTACTTATAGAAAAATGCAGATGAATATGTAAATTTCCAGGGAAAAACTGATTTTAATGACCTAACAAATATGAACATAGTTTTAAGTACAATTATATAGCTTGCATATTATTGTGGATTTCTTTATTTTCTTGGGCACCAATTTATTTTATATTAAGGAACAATTGTATTTTTGTGGGTACTTCATTTCGTGGTTTTGCCAAAGTCTGCATACAAAAATTAAGTCTTTACAATGACATCCATGTTACCAATTCAAATCTTTAGAACATTTAGTCAAGAAAAAAACAACATTTTACCTCTCACAAGTTTAAGCCTTGAGCACATTTTATTTCCTTTAAACTTATTTTATAATAATAAAAGGAGTAGGCCTTGTAAGACCCCTTTTTGGCCCCAAAATATAGCATTTTTACAAATTTGTTAAAGTGTAAACTTTTAGCTATTTATTGCAAAGAAGAATACTTCTGTTCCATTAATATGGGCTGATTTTGACAATACAATGCACATGCATCGGGTAATAATAACATCAGAAATTCATGCAATATTACTGAAATCTTCACAATTTTAGCATTTGTGCTATTTTTACGGTAGTTTTTGTCTAAAACGGAAGTGGCCGCATTTGTGTTCCGTCTTAATATTTAAATATATGTTGTATTTGATGATAATACATAACATATATAAAGGTTGAGACTGAACACGAATGCGGCCACTTTCATTTTAGACAAAAAACATCTGAAAAGTGACATTTTATGGATTATTTGATAGATTTTTCGTATTTAAGCCTCTATTTGAGGGTCTTTAATGACCAAATCAGTCCAAATCTTTTACATACACTAATTGAATCGACTGAAGTAGACACTTGCGTGTTTAAAAAATGTCAAAAATCTTTCATTAGATGTACTTCAAATATTAGGCCAAAACGAGCCCTTACCAGACCTTCTCCTTTGTTTAAATAGAGGAATTATATACCTACTTGTATATTAGAAATATTATACCACCAAGTCTTACTCCCCATTCATGAAAACATTGGCACTAATATATCCTAAAAAGGAATTAGAATTGACACAAATTATATATTTTACAAATCTGTTAAATTGCCAACCTAAATTTTTTTTTAAATTCTGTATTCTAATTGCATAATAGTGAGTTATCTCCCACTGAAAGAAACGTGCTTGCTGTTTATTGTACTAGTCTCCCCTTGAAGGATAAAATTCTATCTCAGGATTTACTTTTCACGTTATAAAATTTTATTTGTGTACCTGGAAAACATTTATCAAACTGATAAATTATCTATTTCTGTGTGTTGTAAATGTGCAAAATAAGAAAAATGTGTGTTGCCTTATGTACTTTATCACATTTTTCTAGATAATGTGCAGAAATTGGTTGGCTTAAATATACTTGCGTTATTTCTTTCATGTCATGGCCTCAGACTTGGGTGAAGATTAATGTAATAATTAATCTTCCTTGGAGCTGTAATATAGAAAGAAAAAACTGGCTGGCATTAATGGCAGTGAACATCATTGGTCAATTGCCCTTTTAGACTATATATCATTTATTATTTTCATTTTAAATAGTAATGAAGACAGTTAAATGATATAATAATTATTTCCAAAATTAATGTGTGCTTCGAATTATCAGAAAATGGTGGCTAAGTTAACCAAAACAATCTGATGTGTACATTTTGAACAGAAATGATTAAAAATTAACTGAATTTCAAACAACCTAAATCAGGTCATATTTTCCCAATTACTTAAAAAAAATGCAGATAAATATGTATATATCCAAATTGTCAATGTTAAGCGACTATTTGTTGTAATAATTATTTCAGAAATTAATCTGATGCATGTTTTATGTCAAATCCTAAATTGGGATATAAGTATATTTAATATTACAATACATTCTTATTAAAATATATTTGATAAGAGTATAAATTTGACAAGGAAATTTTGGACCATTTTGTAATGAAATTTCAAGCAGTTTTTCCAGGAGAAAACTGATTTTAAATACCTAACAAATATTATCATAGTTTAAAGTACAATTGTAATAACCAAATACTAACATGTTACTCATCTCCTATTTCAATGAAATAATCTTCATCTTCTGCGACTGAAACTTGGTAAGGCCTGCTACTTTAAGCATCTTGTCCTGGCTCCATTTTCAGGGTCTATGCTGTAAACATCTTCTTCATAGTATCTGAAAAAAAACAAAATTATTTTAGACAGCTGCTGGTAAACTCAAATAAAAATCTTTATTTTAATCAGTAACGATGACAGTTTGATGATATAATCATTATTTTCGAAATTAATGTGTGCGTCAAATTATCATTAAGTTGGTGGCTATTCAAAACAATCTGATGTATACACTTGAATAGAAATGATTTAAATTCAACTGAATTTCAAACAATCTAAATCAGGTCATATTTTCCCAATTACTTATAGAAAAATGCAGATGAATATGTAAATTTCCAGGGAAAAACTGATTTTAATGACCTAACAAATATGAACATAGTTTTAAGTACAATTGTATAACCAAATACTTACATGCTACTCATTTCCAATCTTCAATGAAACAATCTTCATGTTCTGTGACTGACTGGAACTTGGTAAGGCCTGCTACTGTAATAGAACTAAAATTATAATTAGACTAAAATTAAATATACTTTCCTTTAATTTTCTTGTCCTGGTCTTCATCAATGGCTCCATTTTCTGGGTCTTTGCTGTAAACATCTTCTTCATAGTATCTGAAACAAAAACAAAATTATTTATAGACAGATGCTGATAAACTCAAATAAAATTTACATATATTCAACAGTGAGCCAAAAAAAAAGACAATTCAAAAATATCAAACCAAATATAAAACTTTTAATAAAGTTTGCTTATTTAAAAAATAAAACTTTTTTCAAAATATTTAGAAAGAAAAAACTGGCATTAATGGCAGCCAACATCATTGGTCAATTGCTCTTTTGACTATATATCATTAACAATATCATTTTAAATCTTTATTTTAATCAGAAATGAAGACGGTTTAATGATATAATCATTATTTTCGAAATTAATGTGTGCGTCAAATTATCACAAGTTGGTGGCTATTCAAAACAATCTGATGTATACGCTTGAACAGAAATGATTAAAATTCAACTGAATTTCAAACAATCTAAATCAGGTCATATTTTCCCAATTACTTATAGAAAAATGCAGATGAATATGTAAATTTCCAGGAATAACTGATTTTAATGACCTAACAAATATGAACATAGTTTTAAGTACAATTGTATAACCAAATACTTACATGCTACTCATTTCCAATCTTCAATGAAACAATCTTCATGTTCTGTGACTGACTGGAACTTGGTAAGGCCTGCTACTGTAATAGAACTAAAATTATAATTAGACTAAAATTAAATATACTTTCCTTTAATTTTCTTGTCCTGGTCTTCGTCAATGGCTCCATTTTCAGGGTCTTTGCTGTAAACATCTTCTTCATAGTATCTGAAACAAAAACAAAATTATTTATAGACAGATGCTGATAAACTCAAATAAAATTTACATATATTCAAGTGAGCCAAAAAAAAAAAAGACAGTTCAAAAATATCAAACCAAATATAAAACTTTTAATAAAGTTTGCTTATTTAAAAAATAAAACTTTTTTCAAAATATTTAGAAAGAAAAAACTGGCATTAATGGCAGCCAACATCATTGGTCAATTGCTCTTTTTGACTATATATCATTCACTATTTTCATTTTAAATCTTTATTTTAATCAGTAATGAAGACGGTTTAATGATATAATCATTATTTTCGAAGTTACTGTGTGCGTCAAAATGTCACAAGTTGGTGGCTATTCAAAACAATCTGATGTATACACTTGAACAGAAATGATTAAAATTCAACTGAATTTCAAACAATCTAAATCAGGTCATATTTTCCCAATTACTTATAGAAAAATGCAGATGAATATGTAAATTTCCAGGGAAAAACTGATTTTAATGACCTAACAAATATGAACATAGTTTTAAGTACAATTGTATAACCAAATACTTACATGCTACTCATTTCCAATCTTCAATGAAACAATCTTCATCTTCTGTGACTGACTGGAACTTGGTAAGGCCTGCTACTGTAATAGAACTAAAATTATAATTAGACTAAAATTAAATATACTTTCCTTTAATTTTCTTGTCCTGGTCTTCGTCAATGGCTCCATTTTCGGGGTCTTTGCTGTAAACATCTTCTTCATAGTATCTGAAACAAAAACAAAATTATTTATAGACAGATGCTGATAAACTCAAATAAACTTTACATATATTCAACAGTGAGCCAAAAAAAAAAAGACAGTTCAAAAATATCAAACCAAATATAAAACTTTTAATAAAGTTTGCTTATTTAAAAAATAAAACTTTTTTCCAAATATTTAGATAGAAAAAACTGGCATTAATGGCAGCCAACATCATTGGTCAATTGCTCTTTTTGACTATATATCATTAACTATTTTCATTTTAAATCTCTATTTTAATCAGTAATGAAGACGGTTTAATGATATAATCATTATTTTCGAAATTAATGTGTGCGTCAAATTATCACAAGTTGGTGGCTATTCAAAACAATCTGATGTATACACTTGAACAGAAATGATTAAAATTCAACTGAATTTCAAACAATCTAAATCAGGTCATATTTTCCCAATTACTTATAGAAAAATGCAGATGAATATGTAAATTTCCAGGGAAAAACTGATTTTAATGACCTAACAAATATGAACATAGTTTTAAGTACAATTGTATAACCAAATACTTACATGCTACTCATTTCCATTCTTCAATGAAACAATCTTCATGTTCTGTGACTGACTGGAACTTGGTAAGGCCTGCTACTGTAATAAAACTAAAATTATAATTAGACTAAAATTAAATATACTTAATTTCCTTTAATTTTCTTGTCCTGGTCTTCGTCAATGGCTCCATTTTCGGGGTCTTTGCTGTAAACATCTTCTTCATAGTATCTGAAACAAAAACAAAATTATTTATAGACAGATGCTAATAAACTCAAATAAAATTTACATATATTCAACAGTGAGCCAAAAAAAAAAAGACAGTTCAAAAATATCAAACCAAATATAAAACTTTTAATAAAGTTTGCTTATTTAAAAAATAAAACTTTTTTCAAAATATTTAGAAAGAAAAAACTGGCATTAATGGCAGCCAACATCATTGGTCAATTGCTCTTTTTGACTATATATCATTCACTATTTTCATTTTAAATCTTTATTTTAATCAGTAATGAAGACGGTTTAATGATATAATCATTATTTTCGAAATTAATGTGTGCGTCAAATTATCACAAGTTGGTGGCTATTCAAAACAATCTGATGTATACACTTGAACAGAAATGATTAAAATTCAACTGAATTTCAAACAATCTAAATCAGGTCATATTTTCCCAATTACTTATAGAAAAATGCAGATGAATATGTAAATTTCCAGGGAAAAACTGATTTTAATGACCTAACAAATATGAACATAGTTTTAAGTACAATTGTATAACCAAATACTTACATGCTACTCATTTCCATTCTTCAATGAAACAATCTTCATGTTCTGTGACTGACTGGAACTTGGTAAGGCCTGCTACTGTAATAGAACTAAAATTATAATTAGACTAAAATTAAATATACTTTCCTTTAATTTTCTTGTCCTGGTCTTCGTCAATGGCTCCATTTTCGGGGTCTTTGCTGTAAACATCTTCTTCATAGTATCTGAAACAAAAACAAAATTATTTCTAGACAGATGCTGATAAACTCAAATAAAATTTACATATATTCAAGTGAGCCAAAAAAAAAAAAGACAGTTCAAAAATATCAAACCAAATATAAAACTTTTAATAAAGATTGCTTATTTAAAAAATAAAACCTTTTTTCAAAATATTTAGAAAGAAAAAACTGGCATTAATGGCAGCCAACATCATTGGTCAATTGCTCTTTTTGACTATATATCATTAACTATTTTCATTTTAAATCTCTATTTTAATCAGTAATGAAGACGGTTTAATGATATAATCATTATTTTCGAAATTAATGTGTGCGTCAAATTATCACAAATAGGTGGCTATTCAAAACAATCTGATGTATACACTTGAACAGAAATGATTAAAATTCAACTGAATTTCAAATAATCTAAATCAGGTCATATTTTCCCAATTACTTATAGAAAAATGCAGATGAATATGTAAATTTCCAGGGAAAAACTGATTTTAATGACCTAACAAATATGAACATAGTTTTAAGTACAATTGTATAACCAAATACTTACATACTACTCATTTCCATTCTTCAATGAAACAATCTTCATGTTCTGTGACTGACTGGAACTTGGTAAGGCCTGCTACTGTAATAGAACTAAAATTATAATTAGACTAAAATTAAATATACTTTCCTTTAATTTTCTTGTCCTGGTCTTCGTCAATGGCTCCATTTTCGGGGTCTTTGCTGTAAACATCTTCTTCATAGTATCTGAAACAAAAACAAAATTATTTCTAGACAGATGCTGATAAACTCAAATAAAATTTACATATATTCAAGTGAGCCAAAAAAAAAAAGACAGTTCAAAAATATCAAACCAAATATGAAACTTTTAATAAAGTTTGCTTATTTAAAAAATAAAACCTTTTTTCAAAATATTTAGAAAGAAAACACTGGCATTAATGGCAGCCAACATCATTGGTCAATTGCTCTTTTTGACTATATATCATTAACTAATTTCATTTTAAATCTTTATTTTAATCAGTTATGAAGACGGTTTAATGATATAATCATTATTTTCGAAGTTAATGTGTGCATCAAATTATCACAAGTTGGTGGCTATTCAAAACAATCTGATGTATACACTTGAACAGAAATGATTAAAATTCAACTGAATTTCAAACAATCTAAATCAGGTCATATTTTCCCAATTACTTATAGAAAAATGCAGATGAATATGTAAATTTCCAGGGAAAAACTGATTTTAATGACCTAACAAATATGAACATAGTTTTAAGTACAATTGTATAACCAAATACTTACATGCTACTCATTTCCATTCTTCAATGAAACAATCTTCATGTTCTGTGACTGACTGGAACTTGGTAAGGCCTGCTACTGTAATAGAACTAAAATTATAATTAGACTAAAATTAAATATACTTTCCTTTAATTTTCTTGTCCTGGTCTTCGTCAATGGCTCCATTTTCGGGGTCTTTGCTGTAAACATCTTCTTCATAGTATCTGAAACAAAAACAAAATTATTTATAGACAGATGCTGATAAACTCAAATAAAATTTACATATATTCAAGTGAGCCAAAAAAAAAAAAAGACAGTTCAAAAATATCAAACCAAATATAAAACTTTTAATAAAGATTGCTTATTTAAAAAATAAAACCTTTTTTCAAAATATTTAGAAAGAAAAAACTGGCATTAATGGCAGCCAACATCATTGGTCAATTGCTCTTTTTGACTATATATCATTAACTATTTTCATTTTAAATCTCTATTTTAATCAGTAATGAAGACGGTTTAATGATATAATCATTATTTTCGAAATTAATGTGTGCGTCAAATTATCACAAATAGGTGGCTATTCAAAACAATCTGATGTATACACTTGAACAGAAATGATTAAAATTCAACTGAATTTCAAATAATCTAAATCAGGTCATATTTTCCCAATTACTTATAGAAAAATGCAGATGAATATGTAAATTTCCAGGGAAAAACTGATTTTAATGACCTAACAAATATGAACATAGTTTTAAGTACAATTGTGTAACCAAATACTTACATGCTACTCATTTCCATTCTTCAATGAAACAATCTTCATGTTCTGTGACTGACTGGAACTTGGTAAGGCCTGCTACTGTAATAGAACTAAAATTATAATTAGACTAAAATTAAATATACTTTCCTTTAATTTTCTTGTCCTGGTCTTCGTCAATGGCTCCATTTTCGGGGTCTTTGCTGTAAACATCTTCTTCATAGTATCTGAAACAAAAACAAAATTATTTCTAGACAGATGCTGATAAACTCAAATAAAATTTACATATATTCAACAGTGAGCCAAAAAAAAAAAGACAGTTCAAAAATATCAAACCAAATATAAAACTTTTAATAAAGTTTGCTTATTTAAAAAATAAAACCTTTTTTCAAAATATTTAGAAAGAAAACACTGGCATTAATGGCAGCCAACATCATTGGTCAATTGTTTTTTTTGACTATATATAATTAACTATTTTCATTTTAAATCTTTATTTTAATCAGTAATGAAGACGGTTTAATGATATAATCATTATTTTCGAAGTTAATGTGTGCATCAAATTATCACAAGTTGGTGGCTATTCAAAACAATCTGATGTATACACTTGAACAGACATGATTAAAATTCAACTGAATTTCAAACAATCTAAATCAGGTCATATTTTCCCAATTACTTATAGAAAAATGCAGATGAATATGTAAATTTCCAGGGAAAAACTGATTTTAATGACCTAACAAATATGAACATAGTTTTAAGTACAATTGTATAACCAAATACTTACATGCTACTCATTTCCATTCTTCAATGAAACAATCTTCATGTTCTGTGACTGACTGGAACTTGGTAAGGCCTGCTACTGTAATAGAACTAAAATTATAATTAGACTAAAATTAAATATACTTTCCTTTAATTTTCTTGTCCTGGTCTTCGTCAATGGCTCCATTTTCGGGGTCTTTGCTGTAAACATCTTCTTCATAGTATCTGAAACAAAAACAAAATTATTTATAGACAGATGCTGATAAACTCAAATAAAATTTACATATATTCAAGTGAGCCAAAAAAAAAAAAGACAGTTCAAAAATATCAAACCAAATATAAAACTTTTAATAAAGATTGCTTATTTAAAAAATAAAACCTTTTTTCTAAATATTTAGAAAGAAAAAACTGGCATTAATGGCAGCCAACATCATTGGTCAATTGCTCTTTTTGACTATATATCATTAACTATTTTCATTTTATATCTCTATTTTAATCAGTAATGAAGACAGTTTAATGATATAATCATTATTTTCGAAATTAATGTGTGCGTCAAATTATCACAAATAGGTGGCTATTCAAAACAATCTAATGTATACACTTGAACAGAAATGATTAAAATTCAACTGAATTTCAAATAATCTAAATCAGGTCATATTTTCCCAATTACTTATAGAAAAATGCAGATGAATATGTAAATTTCCAGGGAAAAACTGATTTTAATGACCTAACAAATATGAACATAGTTTTAAGTACAATTGTATAACCAAATACTTACATGCTACTCATTTCCATTCTTCAATGAAACAATCTTCATGTTCTGTGACTGACTGGAACTTGGTAAGGCCTGCTACTGTAATAGAACTAAAATTATAATTAGACTAAAATTAAATATACTTTCCTTTAATTTTCTTGTCCTGGTCTTCGTCAATGGCTCCATTTTCGGGGTCTTTGCTGTAAACATCTTCTTCATAGTATCTGAAACAAAAACAAAATTATTTATAGACAGATGCTGATAAACTCAAATAAAATTTACATATATTCAACAGTGAGCCAAAAAAAAAAAGACAGTTCAAAAATATCAAACCAAATATAAAACTTTTAATAAAGTTTGCTTATTTAAAAAATAAAACCTTTTTTCAAAATATTTAGAAAGAAAACACTGGCATTAATGGCAGCCAACATCATTGGTCAATTGCTCTTTTTGACTATATATCATTAACTAATTTCATTTTAAATCTTTATTTTAATCAGTAATGAAGACGGTTTAATGATATAATCATTATTTTCGAAGTTAATGTGTGCATCAAATTATCACAAGTTGGTGGCTATTCAAAACAATCTGATGTATACACTTGAACAGAAATGATTAAAATTCAACTGAATTTCAAACAATCTAAATCAGGTCATATTTTCCCAATTACTTATAGAAAAATGCAGATGAATATGTAAATTTCCAGGGAAAAACTGATTTTAATGACCTAACAAATATGAACATAGTTTTAAGTACAATTGTATAACCAAATACTTACATGCTACTCATTTCCATTCTTCAATGAAACAATCTTCATGTTCTGTGACTGACTGGAACTTGGTAAGGCCTGCTACTGTAATAGAACTAAAATTATAATTAGACTAAAATTAAATATACTTTCCTTTAATTTTCTTGTCCTGGTCTTCGTCAATGGCTCCATTTTCGGGGTCTTTGCTGTAAACATCTTCTTCATAGTATCTGAAACAAAAACAAAATTATTTATAGACAGATGCTGATAAACTCAAATAAAATTTACATATATTCAAGTGAGCCAAAAAAAAAAAAAGACAGTTCAAAAATATCAAACCAAATATAAAACTTTTAATAAAGATTGCTTATTTAAAAAATAAAACCTTTTTTCAAAATATTTAGAAAGAAAAAACTGGCATTAATGGCAGCCAACATCATTGGTCAATTGCTCTTTTTGACTATATATCATTAACTATTTTCATTTTAAATCTCTATTTTAATCAGTAATGAAGACGGTTTAATGATATAATCATTATTTTCGAAGTTAATGTGTGCATCAAATTATCACAAGTTGGTGGCTATTCAAAACAATCTGATGTATACACTTGAACAGAAATGATTAAAATTCAACTGAATTTCAAACAATCTAAATCAGGTCATATTTTCCCAATTACTTATAGAAAAATGCAGATGAATATGTAAATTTCCAGGGAAAAACTGATTTTAATGACCTAACAAATATGAACATAGTTTTAAGTACAATTGTATAACCAAATACTTACATGCTACTCATTTCCATTCTTCAATGAAACAATCTTCATGTTCTGTGACTGACTGGAACTTGGTAAGGCCTGCTACTGTAATAGAACTAAAATTATAATTAGACTAAAATTAAATATACTTTCCTTTAATTTTCTTGTCCTGGTCTTCGTCAATGGCTCCATTTTCGGGGTCTTTGCTGTAAACATCTTCTTCATAGTATCTGAAACAAAAACAAAATTATTTATAGACAGATGCTGATAAACTCAAATAAAATTTACATATATTCAAGTGAGCCAAAAAAAAAAAAAGACAGTTCAAAAATATCAAACCAAATATAAAACTTTTAATAAAGATTGCTTATTTAAAAAATAAAACCTTTTTTCAAAATATTTAGAAAGAAAAAACTGGCATTAATGGCAGCCAACATCATTGGTCAATTGCTCTTTTTGACTATATATCATTAACTATTTTCATTTTAAATCTCTATTTTAATCAGTAATGAAGACGGTTTAATGATATAATCATTATTTTCGAAATTAATGTGTGCGTCAAATTATCACAAATAGGTGGCTATTCAAAACAATCTGATGTATACACTTGAACAGAAATGATTAAAATTCAACTGAATTTCAAATAATCTAAATCAGGTCATATTTTCCCAATTACTTATAGAAAAATGCAGATGAATATGTAAATTTCCAGGGAAAAACTGATTTTAATGACCTAACAAATATGAACATAGTTTTAAGTACAATTGTGTAACCAAATACTTACATGCTACTCATTTCCATTCTTCAATGAAACAATCTTCATGTTCTGTGACTGACTGGAACTTGGTAAGGCCTGCTACTGTAATAGAACTAAAATTATAATTAGACTAAAATTAAATATACTTTCCTTTAATTTTCTTGTCCTGGTCTTCGTCAATGGCTCCATTTTCGGGGTCTTTGCTGTAAACATCTTCTTCATAGTATCTGAAACAAAAACAAAATTATTTCTAGACAGATGCTGATAAACTCAAATAAAATTTACATATATTCAACAGTGAGCCAAAAAAAAAAAGACAGTTCAAAAATATCAAACCAAATATAAAACTTTTAATAAAGTTTGCTTATTTAAAAAATAAAACCTTTTTTCAAAATATTTAGAAAGAAAACACTGGCATTAATGGCAGCCAACATCATTGGTCAATTGCTCTTTTTGACTATATATCATTAACTAATTTCATTTTAAATCTTTATTTTAATCAGTAATGAAGACGGTTTAATGATATAATCATTATTTTCGAAGTTAATGTGTGCATCAAATTATCACAAGTTGGTGGCTATTCAAAACAATCTGATGTATACACTTGAACAGAAATGATTAAAATTCAACTGAATTTCAAACAATCTAAATCAGGTCATATTTTCCCAATTACTTATAGAAAAATGCAGATGAATATGTAAATTTCCAGGGAAAAACTGATTTTAATGACCTAACAAATATGAACATAGTTTTAAGTACAATTGTATAACCAAATACTTACATGCTACTCATTTCCATTCTTCAATGAATTAATCTTCATGTTCTGTGACTGACTGGAACTTGGTAAGGCCTGCTACTGTAATAGAACTAAAATTATAATTAGACTAAAATTAAATATACTTTCCTTTAATTTTCTTGTCCTGGTCTTCGTCAATGGCTCCATTTTCGGGGTCTTTGCTGTAAACATCTTCTTCATAGTATCTGAAACAAAAACAAAATTATTTATAGACAGATGCTGATAAACTCAAATAAAATTTACATATATTCAAGTGAGCCAAAAAAAAAAAAGACAGTTCAAAAATATCAAACCAAATATAAAACTTTTAATAAAGATTGCTTATTTAAAAAATAAAACCTTTTTTCAAAATATTTAGAATGAAAAACTGGCATTAATGGCAGCCAACATCATTGGTCAATTGCTCTTTTTGACTATATATCATTAACTATTTTCATTTTAAATCTCTATTTTAATCAGTAATGAAGACGGTTTAATGATATAATCATTATTTTCGAAATTAATGTGTGCGTCAAATTATCACAAATAGGTGGCTATTCAAAACAATCTGATGTATACACTTGAACAGAAATGATTAAAATTCAACTGAATTTCAAATAATCTAAATCAGGTCATATTTTCCCAATTACTTATAGAAAAATGCAGATGAATATGTAAATTTCCAGGGAAAAACTGATTTTAATGACCTAACAAATATGAACATAGTTTTAAGTACAATTGTATAACCAAATACTTACATGCTACTCATTTCCATTCTTCAATGAAACAATCTTCATGTTCTGTGACTGACTGGAACTTGGTAAGGCCTGCTACTGTAATAGAACTAAAATTATAATTAAGACTAAAATTAAATATACTTTCCTTTAATTTTCTTGTCCTGGTCTTCATCAATTGCTCCATTTTCGGGGTCTTTGCTGTAAACATCTTCTTCATAGTATCTGAAACAAAAACAAAATTATTTATAGACAGATGCTGATAAATTCAAATAAAATTTACATATATTCAACAGTGAGCCAAAAAAAAAAAGACAGTTCAAAAATATCAAACCAAATATAAAACTTTTAATAAAGTTTGCTTATTTAAAAAATAAAACCTTTTTTCAAAATATTTAGAAAGAAAACACTGGCATTAATGGCAGCCAACATCATTGGTCAATTGCTCCTTTTGACTATATATCATTAACTATTTTCATTTTAAATCTTTATTTTAATCAGTAATGAAGACGGTTTAATGATATAATCATTATTTTCGAAATTAATGTGTGCGTCAAATTATCACAAGTTGGTGGCTATTCAAAACAATCTGATGTATACACTTGAACAGAAATGATTAAAATTCAACTGAATTTCAAACAATCTAAATCAGGTCATATTTTCCCAATTACTTATAGAAAAATGCAGATGAATATGTAAATTTCCAGGGAAAAACTGATTTTAATGACCTAACAAATATGAACATAGTTTTAAGTACAATTGTATAACCAAATACTTACATGCTACTCATTTCCATTCTTCAATGAAACAATCTTCATGTTCTGTGACTGACTGGAACTTGGTAAGGCCTGCTACTGTAATAGAACTAAAATTATAATTAGACTAAAATTAAATATACTTTCCTTTAATTTTCTTGTCCTGGTCTTTGTCAATGGCTCCATTTTCGGGGTCTTTGCTGTAAACATCTTCTTCATAGTATCTGAAACAAAAACAAAATTATTTATAGACAGATGCTGATAAACTCAAATAAAATTTACATATATTCAACAGTAAGCAAAAAAAAAAAAGACAGTTCAAAAATATCAAACCAAATATAAAACTTTTAATAAAGTTTGCTTATTTTAAAAATAAAACTTTTTTCAAAATATTTAGAAAGAAAAAACTGGCATTAATGGCAGCCAACATCATTGGTCAATTGCTCTTTTTGACTATATATCATTAACTATTTTCATTTTAAATCTTTATTTTAATCAGTAATGAAGACGGTTTAATGATATAATCATTATTTTCGAAATTAATGTGTGCGTCAAATTATCACAAGTTGGTGGCTATTCAAAACAATCTGATGTATACACTTGAACAGAAATGATTAAAATTCAACTGAATTTCAAACAATCTAAATCAGGTCATATTTTCCCAATTACTTATAGAAAAATGCAGATGAATATGTAAATTTCCAGGGAAAAACTGATTTTAATGACCTAACAAATATGAACATAGTTTTAAGTACAATTGTATAACCAAATACTTACATGCTACTCATTTCCATTCTTCAATGAAACAATCTTCATGTTCTGTGACTGACTGGAACTTGGTAAGGCCTGCTACTGTAATAGAACTAAAATTATAATTAGACTAAAATTAAATATACTTTCCTTTAATTTTCTTGTCCTGGTCTTCGTCAATGGCTCCA
Organism: Mytilus californianus; assembly: GCF_021869535.1. Taxonomy (NCBI): domain Eukaryota; kingdom Metazoa; phylum Mollusca; class Bivalvia; order Mytilida; family Mytilidae; genus Mytilus; species Mytilus californianus. The sequence continues at coordinate 103,577,772 of NW_026262679.1, forward strand.
TTTTCGGGGTCTTTGCTGTAAACATCTTCTTCATAGTATCTGAAACAAAAACAAAATTATTTATAGACAGATGCTGATAAACTCAAATAAAATTTACATATATTCAAGTGAGCAAAAAAAAAAAGACAGTTCAAAAATATCAAACCAAATATAAAACTTTTAATAAAGATTGCTTATTTAAAAAATAAAACCTTTTTTCAAAATATTTAGAAAGAAAAAACTGGCATTAATGGCAGCCAACATCATTGGTCAATTGCTCTTTTTGACTATATATCATTAACTATTTTCATTTTAAATCTCTATTTTAATCAGTAATGAAGACGGTTTAATGATATAATCATTATTTTCGAAATTAATGTGTGCGTCAAATTATCACAAATAGGTGGCTATTCAAAACAATCTGATGTATACACTTGAACAGAAATGATTAAAATTCAACTGAATTTCAAATAATCTAAATCAGGTCATATTTTCCCAATTACTTATAGAAAAATGCAGATGAATATGTAAATTTCCAGGGAAAAACTGATTTTAATGACCTAACAAATATGAACATAGTTTTAAGTACAATTGTATAACCAAATACTTACATGCTACTCATTTCCATTCTTCAATGAAACAATCTTCATGTTCTGTGACTGACTGGAACTTGGTAAGGCCTGCTACTGTAATAGAACTAAAATTATAATTAGACTAAAATTAAATATACTTTCCTTTAATTTTCTTGTCCTGGTCTTCGTCAATGGCTCCATTTTCGGGGTCTTTGCTGTAAACATCTTCTTCATAGTATCTGAAACAAAAACAAAATTATTTATAGACAGATGCTGATAAATTCAAATAAAATTTACATATATTCAACAGTGAGCCAAAAAAAAAAAAGACAGTTCAAAAATATCAAACCAAATATAAAACTTTTAATAAAGTTTGCTTATTTAAAAAATAAAACTTTTTTCAAAATATTTAGAAAGAAAAAACTGGCATTAATGGCAGCCAACATCATTGGTCAATTGCTCCTTTTGACTATATATCATTAACTATTTTCATTTTAAATCTTTATTTTAATCAGTAATGAAGACGGTTTAATGATATAATCATTATTTTCGAAATTAATGTGTGCGTCAAATTATCACAAGTTGGTGGCTATTCAAAACAATCTGATGTATATACACTTGAACAGAAATGATTAAAATTCAACTGAATTTCAAACAATCTAAATCAGGTCATATTTTCCCAATTACTTATAGAAAAATGCAGATGAATATGTAAATTTCCAGGGAAAAACTGATTTTAATGACCTAACAAATATGAACATAGTTTTAAGTACAATTGTATAACCAAATACTTACATGCTACTCATTTCCATTCTTCAATGAAACAATCTTCATGTTCTGTGACTGACTGGAACTTGGTAAGGCCTGCTACTGTAATAGAACTAAAATTATAATTAGACTAAAATTAAATATACTTTCCTTTAATTTTCTTGTCCTGGTCTTCGTCAATGGCTCCATTTTCGGGGTCTTTGCTGTAAACATCTTCTTCATAGTATCTGAAACAAAAACAAAATTATTTATAGACAGATGCTGATAAACTCAAATAAAATTTACATATATTCAAGTGAGCAAAAAAAAAAAAGACAGTTCAAAAATATCAAACCAAATATAAAACTTTTAATAAAGATTGCTTATTTAAAAAATAAAACCTTTTTTCAAAATATATAGAAAGAAAAAACTGGCATTAATGGCAGCCAACATCATTGGTCAATTGCTCTTTTTGACTATATATCATTAACTATTTTCATTTTAAATCTCTATTTTAATCAGTAATGAAGAAGGTTTAATGATATAATCATTATTTTCGAAATTAATGTGTGCGTCAAATTATCACAAATAGGTGGCTATTCAAAACAATCTGATGTATACACTTGAACAGAAATGATTAAAATTCAACTGAATTTCAAATAATCTAAATCAGGTCATATTTTCCCAATTACTTATAGAAAAATGCAGATGAATATGTAAATTTCCAGGGAAAAACTGATTTTAATGACCTAACAAATATGAACATAGTTTTAAGTACAATTGTATAACCAAATACTTACATGCTACTCATTTCCATTCTTCAATGAAACAATCTTCATGTTCTGTGACTGACTGGAACTTGGTAAGGCCTGCTACTGTAATAGAACTAAAATTATAATTAGACTAAAATTAAATATACTTTCCTTTAATTTTCTTGTCCTGGTCTTCGTCAATGGCTCCATTTTCGGGGTCTTTGCTGTAAACATCTTCTTCATAGTATCTGAAACAAAAACAAAATTATTTATAGACAGATGCTGATAAATTCAAATAAAATTTACATATATTCAACAGTGAGCCAAAAAAAAAAAGACAGTTCAAAAATATCAAACCAAATATAAAACTTTTAATAAAGTTTGCTTATTTAAAAAATAAAACTTTTTTCAAAATATTTAGAAAGAAAAAACTGGCATTAATGGCAGCCAACATCATTGGTCAATTGCTCCTTTTGACTATATATCATTAACTATTTTCATTTTAAATCTTTATTTTAATCAGTAATGAAGACGGTTTAATGATATAATCATTATTTTCGAAATTAATGTGTGCGTCAAATTATCACAAGTTGGTGGCTATTCAAAACAATCTGATGTATACACTTGAACAGAAATGATTAAAATTCAACTGAATTTCAAACAATCTAAATCAGGTCATATTTTCCCAATTACTTATAGAAAAATGCAGATGAATATGTAAATTTCCAGGGAAAAACTGATTTTAATGACCTAACAAATATGAACATAGTTTTAAGTACAATTGTATAACCAAATACTTACATGCTACTCATTTCCATTCTTCAATGAAACAATCTTCATGTTCTGTGACTGACTGGAACTTGGTAAGGCCTGCTACTGTAATAGAACTAAAATTATAATTAGACTAAAATTAAATATACTTTCCTTTAATTTTCTTGTCCTGGTCTTCGTCAATGGCTCCATTTTCGGGGTCTTTGCTGTAAACATCTTCTTCATAGTATCTGAAACAAAAACAAAATTATTTATAGACAGATGCTGATAAACTCAAATAAAATTTACATATATTCAAGTGAGCAAAAAAAAAAAAGACAGTTCAAAAATATCAAACCAAATATAAAACTTTTAATAAAGATTGCTTATTTAAAAAATAAAACCTTTTTTCAAAATATTTAGAAAGAAAAAACTGGCATTAATGGCAGCCAACATCATTGGTCAATTGCTCTTTTTGACTATATATCATTAACTATTTTCATTTTAAATCTCTATTTTAATCAGAAATGAAGAAGGTTTAATGATATAATCATTATTTTCGAAATTAATGTGTGCGTCAAATTATCACAAATAGGTGGCTATTCAAAACAATCTGATGTATACACTTGAACAGAAATGATTAAAATTCAACTGAATTTCAAATAATCTAAATCAGGTCATATTTTCCCAATTACTTATAGAAAAATGCAGATGAATATGTAAATTTCCAGGGAAAAACTGATTTTAATGACCTAACAAATATGAACATAGTTTTAAGTACAATTGTATAACCAAATACTTACATGCTACTCATTTCCATTCTTCAATGAAACAATCTTCATGTTCTGTGACTGACTGGAACTTGGTAAGGCCTGCTACTGTAATAGAACTAAAATTATAATTAGACTAAAATTAAATATACTTTCCTTTAATTTTCTTGTCCTGGTCTTCGTCAATGGCTCCATTTTCGGGGTCTTTGCTGTAAACATCTTCTTCATAGTATCTGAAACAAAAACAAAATTATTTATAGACAGATGCTGATAAATTCAAATAAAATTTACATATATTCAACAGTGAGCCAAAAAAAAAAAGACAGTTCAAAAATATCAAACCAAATATAAAACTTTTAATAAAGTTTGCTTATTTAAAAAATAAAACTTTTTTCAAAATATTTAGAAAGAAAAAACTGGCATTAATGGCAGCCAACATCATTGGTCAATTGCTCCTTTTGACTATATATCATTAACTATTTTCATTTTAAATCTTTATTTTAATCAGTAATGAAGACGGTTTAATGATATAATCATTATTTTCGAAATTAATGTGTGCGTCAAATTATCACAAGTTGGTGGCTATTCAAAACAATCTGATGTATACACTTGAACAGAAATGATTAAAATTCAACTGAATTTCAAACAATCTAAATCAGGTCATATTTTCCCAATTACTTATAGAAAAATGCAGATGAATATGTAAATTTCCAGGGAAAAACTGATTTTAATGACCTAACAAATATGAACATAGTTTTAAGTACAATTGTGTAACCAAATACTTACATGCTACTCATTTCCATTCTTCAATGAAACAATCTTCATGTTCTGTGACTGACTGGAACTTGGTAAGGCCTGCTACTGTAATAGAACTAAAATTATAATTAGACTAAAATTAAATATACTTTCCTTTAATTTTCTTGTCCTGGTCTTCGTCAATGGCTCCATTTTCGGGGTCTTTGCTGTAAACATCTTCTTCATAGTATCTGAAACAAAAACAAAATTATTTATAGACAGATGCTGATAAACTCAAATAAAATTTACATATATTCAAGTGAGCCAAAAAAAAAAGACAGTTCAAAAATATCAAACCAAATATAAAACTTTTAATAAAGTTTGCTTATTTAAAAAATAAAACTTTTTTCAAAATATTTAGAAAGAAAAAAACTGGCATTAATGGCAGCTAACACCATTGGTCAATTGCTCTTTTTGACTATATATCTTTAACTATTTTCATTTTAAATCTTTATTTTAATCAGTAATGAAGACGGTTTAATGATATAATCATTATTTTCGAAATTAATGTGTGCGTCAAATTATCACAAGTTGGTGGCTATTCAAAACAATCTGATGTATACACTTGAACAGAAATGATTAAAATTCAACTGAATTTCAAACAATCTAAATCAGGTCATATTTTCCCAATTACTTATAGAAAAATGCAGATGAATATGTAAATTTCCAGGGAAAAACTGATTTTAATGACCTAACAAATATGAACATAGTTTTAAGTACAATTGTATTAATTACCAAATACTTACATGCTACTCATTTCCATTCTTCAATGAAACAATCTTCATGTTCTGTGACTGACTGGAACTTGGTAAGGCCTGCTACTGTAATAGAACTAAAATTATAATTAGACTAAAATTAAATATACTTTCCTTTAATTTTCTTGTCCTGGTCTTCGTCAATGGCTCCATTTTCGGGGTCTTTGCTGTAAACATCTTCTTCATAGTATCTGAAACAAAAACAAAATTATTTATAGACAGATGCTGATAAACTCAAATAAAATTTACATATATTCAACAGTGAGCCAAAAAAAAAAAAGACAGTTCAAAAATATCAAACCAAATATAAAACTTTTAATAAAGTTTGCTTATTTAAAAAATAAAACATTTTTTTCAAAATATTTAGAAAGAAAAAACTGGCATTAATGGCAGCCAACATCATTGGTCAATTGCTCTTTTTGACTATATATCATTAACTATTTTCATTTTAAATCTTTATTTTAATCAGTAATGAAGACGGTTTAATGATATAATCATTATTTTCGAAATTAATGTGTGCGTCAAATTATCACAAATTGGTGGCTATTCAAAACAATCTGATGTATACACTTGAACAGAAATGATTAAAATTCAACTGAATTTCAAACAATCTAAATCAGGTCATATTTTCCCAAATTACTTATAGAAAAATGCAGATGAATATGTAAATTTCCAGGGAAAAACTGATTTTAATGACCTAACAAATATGAACATAGTTTTAAGTACAATTGTATAACCAAATACTTACATGCTACTCATTTCCAATCTTCAATGAAACAATCTTCATGTTCTGTGACTGACTGGAACTTGGTAAGGCCTGCTACTGTAATAGAACTAAAATTATAATTAGACTAAAATTAAATATACTTTCCTTTAATTTTCTTGTCCTGGTCTTCGTCAATGGCTCCATTTTCGGGGTCTTTGCTGTAAACATCTTCTTCATAGTATCTGAAACAAAAACAAAATTATTTATAGACAGATGCTGATAAATTCAAATAAAATTTACATATATTCAACAGTGAGCCAAAAAAAAAAAGACAGTTCAAAAATATCAAACCAAATATAAAACTTTTAATAAAGTTTGCTTATTTAAAAAATAAAACTTTTTTCAAAATATTTAGAAAGAAAAAACTGGCATTAATGGCAGCCAACATCATTGGTCAATTGCTCCTTTTGACTATATATCATTAACTATTTTCATTTTAAATCTTTATTTTAATCAGTAATGAAGACGGTTTAATGATATAATCATTATTTTCGAAATTAATGTGTGCGTCAAATTATCACAAGTTGGTGGCTATTCAAAACAATCTGATGTATACACTTGAACAGAAATGATTAAAATTCAACTGAATTTCAAACAATCTAAATCAGGTCATATTTTCCCAATTACTTATAGAAAAATGCAGATGAATATGTAAATTTCCAGGGAAAAACTGATTTTAATGACCTAACAAATATGAACATAGTTTTAAGTACAATTGTGTAACCAAATACTTACATGCTACTCATTTCCATTCTTCAATGAAACAATCTTCATGTTCTGTGACTGACTGGAACTTGGTAAGGCCTGCTACTGTAATAGAACTAAAATTATAATTAGACTAAAATTAAATATACTTTCCTTTAATTTTCTTGTCCTGGTCTTCGTCAATGGCTCCATTTTCGGGGTCTTTGCTGTAAACATCTTCTTCATAGTATCTGAAACAAAAACAAAATTATTTATAGACAGATGCTGATAAACTCAAATAAAATTTACATATATTCAAGTGAGCCAAAAAAAAAAAGACAGTTCAAAAATATCAAACCAAATATAAAACTTTTAATAAAGTTTGCTTATTTAAAAAATAAAACTTTTTTCAAAATATTTAGAAAGAAAAAAACTGGCATTAATGGCAGCTAACACCATTGGTCAATTGCTCTTTTTGACTATATATCTTTAACTATTTTCATTTTAAATCTTTATTTTAATCAGTAATGAAGACGGTTTAATGATATAATCATTATTTTCGAAATTAATGTGTGCGTCAAATTATCACAAGTTGGTGGCTATTCAAAACAATCTGATGTATACACTTGAACAGAAATGATTAAAATTCAACTGAATTTCAAACAATCTAAATCAGGTCATATTTTCCCAATTACTTATAGAAAAATGCAGATGAATATGTAAATTTCCAGGGAAAAACTGATTTTAATGACCTAACAAATATGAACATAGTTTTAAGTACAATTGTATTAATTACCAAATACTTACATGCTACTCATTTCCATTCTTCAATGAAACAATCTTCATGTTCTGTGACTGACTGGAACTTGGTAAGGCCTGCTACTGTAATAGAACTAAAATTATAATTAGACTAAAATTAAATATACTTTCCTTTAATTTTCTTGTCCTGGTCTTCGTCAATGGCTCCATTTTCGGGGTCTTTGCTGTAAACATCTTCTTCATAGTATCTGAAACAAAAACAAAATTATTTATAGACAGATGCTGATAAACTCAAATAAAATTTACATATATTCAACAGTGAGCCAAAAAAAAAAAAGACAGTTCAAAAATATCAAACCAAATATAAAACTTTTAATAAAGTTTGCTTATTTAAAAAATAAAACATTTTTTTCAAAATATTTAGAAAGAAAAAACTGGCATTAATGGCAGCCAACATCATTGGTCAATTGCTCTTTTTGACTATATATCATTAACTATTTTCATTTTAAATCTTTATTTTAATCAGTAATGAAGACGGTTTAATGATATAATCATTATTTTCGAAATTAATGTGTGCGTCAAATTATCACAAATTGGTGGCTATTCAAAACAATCTGATGTATACACTTGAACAGAAATGATTAAAATTCAACTGAATTTCAAACAATCTAAATCAGGTCATATTTTCCCAAATTACTTATAGAAAAATGCAGATGAATATGTAAATTTCCAGGGAAAAACTGATTTTAATGACCTAACAAATATGAACATAGTTTTAAGTACAATTGTATAACCAAATACTTACATGCTACTCATTTCCAATCTTCAATGAAACAATCTTCATGTTCTGTGACTGACTGGAACTTGGTAAGGCCTGCTACTGTAATAGAACTAAAATTATAATTAGACTAAAATTAAATATACTTTCCTTTAATTTTCTTGTCCTGGTCTTCGTCAATGGCTCCATTTTCGGGGTCTTTGCTGTAAACATCTTCTTCATAGTATCTGAAACAAAAACAAAATTATTTATAGACAGATGCTGATAAATTCAAATAAAATTTACATATATTCAACAGTGAGCCAAAAAAAAAAAGACAGTTCAAAAATATCAAACCAAATATAAAACTTTTAATAAAGTTTGCTTATTTAAAAAATAAAACTTTTTTCAAAATATTTAGAAAGAAAAAACTGGCATTAATGGCAGCCAACATCATTGGTCAATTGCTCCTTTTGACTATATATCATTAACTATTTTCATTTTAAATCTTTATTTTAATCAGTAATGAAGACGGTTTAATGATATAATCATTATTTTCGAAATTAATGTGTGCGTCAAATTATCACAAGTTGGTGGCTATTCAAAACAATCTGATGTATACACTTGAACAGAAATGATTAAAATTCAACTGAATTTCAAACAATCTAAATCAGGTCATATTTTCCCAATTACTTATAGAAAAATGCAGATGAATATGTAAATTTCCAGGGAAAAACTGATTTTAATGACCTAACAAATATGAACATAGTTTTAAGTACAATTGTGTAACCAAATACTTACATGCTACTCATTTCCATTCTTCAATGAAACAATCTTCATGTTCTGTGACTGACTGGAACTTGGTAAGGCCTGCTACTGTAATAGAACTAAAATTATAATTAGACTAAAATTAAATATACTTTCCTTTAATTTTCTTGTCCTGGTCTTCGTCAATGGCTCCATTTTCGGGGTCTTTGCTGTAAACATCTTCTTCATAGTATCTGAAACAAAAACAAAATTATTTATAGACAGATGCTGATAAACTCAAATAAAATTTACATATATTCAAGTGAGCCAAAAAAAAAAAGACAGTTCAAAAATATCAAACCAAATATAAAACTTTTAATAAAGTTTGCTTATTTAAAAAATAAAACTTTTTTCAAAATATTTAGAAAGAAAAAAACTGGCATTAATGGCAGCTAACATCATTGGTCAATTGCTCTTTTTGACTATATATCTTTAACTATTTTCATTTTAAATCTTTATTTTAATCAGTAATGAAGACGGTTTAATGATATAATCATTATTTTCGAAATTAATGTGTGCGTCAAATTATCACAAGTTGGTGGCTATTCAAAACAATCTGATGTATACACTTGAACAGAAATGATTAAAATTCAACTGAATTTCAAACAATCTAAATCAGGTCATATTTTCCCAATTACTTATAGAAAAATGCAGATGAATATGTAAATTTCCAGGGAAAAACTGATTTTAATGACCTAACAAATATGAACATAGTTTTAAGTACAATTGTATTAATTACCAAATACTTACATGCTACTCATTTCCATTCTTCAATGAAACAATCTTCATGTTCTGTGACTGACTGGAACTTGGTAAGGCCTGCTACTGTAATAGAACTAAAATTATAATTAGACTAAAATTAAATATACTTTCCTTTAATTTTCTTGTCCTGGTCTTCGTCAATGGCTCCATTTTCGGGGTCTTTGCTGTAAACATCTTCTTCATAGTATCTGAAACAAAAACAAAATTATTTATAGACAGATGCTGATAAACTCAAATAAAATTTACATATATTCAACAGTGAGCCAAAAAAAAAAAAGACAGTTCAAAAATATCAAACCAAATATAAAACTTTTAATAAAGTTTGCTTATTTAAAAAATAAAACATTTTTTTCAAAATATTTAGAAAGAAAAAACTGGCATTAATGGCAGCCAACATCATTGGTCAATTGCTCTTTTTGACTATATATCATTAACTATTTTCATTTTAAATCTTTATTTTAATCAGTAATGAAGACGGTTTAATGATATAATCATTATTTTCGAAATTAATGTGTGCGTCAAATTATCACAAATTGGTGGCTATTCAAAACAATCTGATGTATACACTTGAACAGAAATGATTAAAATTCAACTGAATTTCAAACAATCTAAATCAGGTCATATTTTCCCAAATTACTTATAGAAAAATGCAGATGAATATGTAAATTTCCAGGGAAAAACTGATTTTAATGACCTAACAAATATGAACATAGTTTTAAGTACAATTGTATAACCAAATACTTACATGCTACTCATTTCCAATCTTCAATGAAACAATCTTCATGTTCTGTGACTGACTGGAACTTGGTAAGGCCTGCTACTGTAATAGAACTAAAATTATAATTAGACTAAAATTAAATATACTTTCCTTTAATTTTCTTGTCCTGGTCTTCGTCAATGGCTCCATTTTCGGGGTCTTTGCTGTAAACATCTTCTTCATAGTATCTGAAACAAAAACAAAATTATTTATAGACAGATGCTGATAAACTCAAATAAAATTTACATATATTCAACAGTGAGCCAAAAAAAAAAAAGACAGTTCAAAAATATCAAACCAAATATAAAACTTTTAATAAAGTTTGCTTATTTAAAAAATAAAACATTTTTTTCAAAATATTTAGAAAGAAAAAACTGGCATTAATGGCAGCCAACATCATTGGTCAATTGCTCTTTTTGACTATATATCATTAACTATTTTCATTTTAAATCTTTATTTTAATCAGTAATGAAGACGGTTTAATGATATAATCATTATTTTCGAAATTAATGTGTGCGTCAAATTATCACAAGTTGGTGGCTATTCAAAACAATCTGATGTATACACTTGAACAGAAATGATTAAAATTCAACTGAATTTCAAACAATCTAAATCAGGTCATATTTTCCCAATTACTTATAGAAAAATGCAGATGAATATTTAAATTTCCAGGGAAAAACTGATTTTAATGACCTAACAAATATGAACATAGTTTTAAGTACAATTGTGTAACCAAATACTTACATTCTACTCATTTCCATTCTTCAATGAAACAATCTTCATGTTCTGTGACTGACTGGAACTTGGTAAGGCCTGCTACTGTAATAGAACTAAAATTATAATTAGACTAAAATTAAATATACTTTCCTTTAATTTTCTTGTCCTGGTCTTCGTCAATGGCTCCATTTTCGGGGTCTTTGCTGTAAACATCTTCTTCATAGTATCTGAAACAAAAACAAAATTATTTCTAGACAGATGCTGATAAACTCAAATAAAATTTACATATATTCAACAGTGAGCCAAAAAAAAAAAGACAGTTCAAAAATATCAAACCAAATATAAAACTTTTAATAAAGATTGCTTATTTAAAAAATAAAACCTTTTTTCAAAATATTTAGAAAGAAAACACTGGCATTAATGGCAGCCAACATCATTGGTCAATTGTTTTTTTTGACTATATATAATTAACTATTTTCATTTTAAATCTTTATTTTAATCAGTAATGAAGACGGTTTAATGATATAATCATTATTTTCGAAGTTAATGTGTGCATCAAATTATCACAAGTTGGTGGCTATTCAAAACAATCTGATGTATACACTTGAACAGAAATGATTAAAATTCAACTGAATTTCAAACAATCTAAATCAGGTCATATTTTCCCAATTACTTATAGAAAAATGCAGATGAATATGTAAATTTCCAGGGAAAAACTGATTTTAATGACCTAACAAATATGAACATAGTTTTAAGTACAATTGTATAACCAAATACTTACATGCTACTCATTTCCATTCTTCAATGAAACAATCTTCATGTTCTGTGACTGACTGGAACTTGGTAAGGCCTGCTACTGTAATAGAACTAAAATTATAATTAGACTAAAATTAAATATACTTTCCTTTAATTTTCTTGTCCTGGTCTTCGTCAATGGCTCCATTTTCGGGGTCTTTGCTGTAAACATCTTCTTCATAGTATCTGAAACAAAAACAAAATTATTTATAGACAGATGCTGATAAATTCAAATAAAATTTACATATATTCAACAGTGAGCCAAAAAAAAAAAGACAGTTCAAAAATATCAAACCAAATATAAAACTTTTAATAAAGTTTGCTTATTTAAAAAATAAAACTTTTTTCAAAATATTTAGAAAGAAAAAAACTGGCATTAATGGCAGCTAACATCATTGGTCAATTGCTCTTTTTGACTATATATCTTTAACTATTTTCATTTTAAATCTTTATTTTAATCAGTAATGAAGACGGTTTAATGATATAATCATTATTTTCGAAATTAATGTGTGCGTCAAATTATCACAAGTTGGTGGCTATTCAAAACAATCTGATGTATACACTTGAACAGAAATGATTAAAATTCAACTGAATTTCAAACAATCTAAATCAGGTCATATTTTCCCAATTACTTATAGAAAAATGCAGATGAATATGTAAATTTCCAGGGAAAAACTGATTTTAATGACCTAACAAATATGAACATAGTTTTAAGTACAATTGTATTACCAAATACTTACATGCTACTCATTTCCATTCTTCAATGAAACAATCTTCATGTTCTGTGACTGACTGGAACTTGGTAAGGCCTGCTACTGTAATAGAACTAAAATTATAATTAGACTAAAATTAAATATACTTTCCTTTAATTTTCTTGTCCTGGTCTTCGTCAATGGCTCCATTTTCGGGGTCTTTGCTGTAAACATCTTCTTCATAGTATCTGAAACAAAAACAAAATTATTTATAGACAGATGCTGATAAACTCAAATAAAATTTACATATATTCAACAGTGAGCCAAAAAAAAAAAAGACAGTTCAAAAATATCAAACCAAATATAAAACTTTTAATAAAGTTTGCTTATTTAAAAAATAAAACATTTTTTTCAAAATATTTAGAAAGAAAAAACTGGCATTAATGGCAGCCAACATCATTGGTCAATTGCTCTTTTTGACTATATATCATTAACTATTTTCATTTTAAATCTTTATTTTAATCAGTAATGAAGACGGTTTAATGATATAATCATTATTTTCGAAATTAATGTGTGCGTCAAATTATCACAAATTGGTGGCTATTCAAAACAATCTGATGTATACACTTGAACAGAAATGATTAAAATTCAACTGAATTTCAAACAATCTAAATCAGGTCATATTTTCCCAAATTACTTATAGAAAAATGCAGATGAATATGTAAATTTCCAGGGAAAAACTGATTTTAATGACCTAACAAATATGAACATAGTTTTAAGTACAATTGTATAACCAAATACTTACATGCTACTCATTTCCAATCTTCAATGAAACAATCTTCATGTTCTGTGACTGACTGGAACTTGGTAAGGCCTGCTACTGTAATAGAACTAAAATTATAATTAGACTAAAATTAAATATACTTTCCTTTAATTTTCTTGTCCTGGTCTTCGTCAATGGCTCCATTTTCGGGGTCTTTGCTGTAAACATCTTCTTCATAGTATCTGAAACAAAAACAAAATTATTTATAGACAGATGCTGATAAACTCAAATAAAATTTACATATATTCAACAGTGAGCCAAAAAAAAAGACAGTTCAAAAATATCAAACCAAATATAAAACTTTTATTTAAGTTTGCTTATTTAAAAAATAAAACTTTTTTCAAAATATTTAGAAAGAAAAAACTGGCATTAATGGCAGCCAACATCATTGGTCAATTGCTCTTTTTGACTATATATCATTAACTATTTTCATTTTAAATCTTTATTTTAATCAGTAATGAAGACGGTTTAACGATATAATCATTATTTTCGAAATCAATGTGTGCGTCAAATTATCACAAGTTGGTGGCTATTCAAAACCAACGGTCTAATCGATATAAAAAAGGAGAAACGAGAAACACTTATGAACCACATCAACAAACGACAACTACTGAACATCAGATGTATGCATTGGTTCAATAATTTCTATAACATAAAAATTTCAAGAAACTCATATCATAGGACTTTAACATTATCAATGTTCTATGATGAGGTCATGGTCAGATGAACAATGCCAGAAAGACATGTACACCTTACAATCATTCCATACACCAAATATAGTTGACCTGTTGCTCATGGTATCTCATAAACTGACAAAATTACAAAAACTTATCATTGACCAATGAACCATGAAAATGAGGTCAGGGTCAGATAATACATGTCAGACAGAAATGTGCATCTAACAATTGTCCCATACACCAAACATAGCCGACATATTGCTATAGTATTTGGAAAACCAACAAAAACACAAAAATCTAGCATTCACCAATAAACCATGAAAATGAAGTCAAGGTCAGATGATACCAGCTAGACCGACATGTACACCTTACACATTCCATTCACCAAATATAGTTGACCTATTACTCATAGTATCTCATAAACTGACACAAGAGTGCACACGCTGAAATGTCTCGCCTTCTTTTCTAATCATTGATATTATGTTGATAGTCCTAAATATAAAGCTTTATTACAACTGTCACATAAGTTTAACTTTAACCAAGTAAACTAAACATTGACCAATGAACCATGAAAATGAGGTCAAGGTCAGATGAACCATGCTAGGCAGGCATGTACAGCTAACAATTCTTCCATACAACAAATATAGTTGACCTATTGCTTATAGTTTAAGAAAAACAGACCAAAACACAAAAACTTAACACTGAGCAATGAACCTTGAAAATGAGGTCAAGGTCAAATAAAACCTGCGTGACTGCCAAATAGATCATAAAATATTTCCATACACCAAATATAGTTGAACTATTGCATATAGTATTAGAAAAAAAGACCAAAACTCAAAAAACTTAACTTTGACCACTGAACCATGAAAATGAGGTCATGGTCAGATGACACCTGCCCGCTAGACATGTACACCTTACAATCATTCCATACACCAAATATAGTAGACCTATGGCATACGGTATAAAAAAACCAGACCAAAACACAAAAACTTAACTATAACCACTGAACAATGAAAATGAGGTCAAGGTCAGATGACACCTGCCAGTTGGACATGTACACCTTACAGTCCTTCCATACACCGAATATACAAGACCTATTGCTTATAGTATCTGAGATATGGACTTGACCACCAAAACTTAACCTTGTTCACTGATCCATAAAATGAGGTCGAGGTCAAGTGAAAACTGTCTGACGGGCATGAGGACCTTGCAAGGTACGCACATACCAAATATAGTTGAACTATTGCATATAGTATTAGAAAAAAAGACCAAAACTCAAAAACTTAACTTTGACCACTGAACCATGAAAATGAGTTCAAGGTCAGATGACACCTGCCAGCTAGACATGTACACCTTACAATCATTCCATACACAAAATAAAGTAGACCTATGGCATACAGTATAAGAAAAACAGACCAAAACACAAAAACTTAACTATAACCACTGAACCATGAAAATGAGGTCAAGGTCAGATGACACCTGCCAGTTGGACATGTATACCTTACAGTCCTTCCATAAACCGAATATACAAGACCTATTGCTTATAGTATCTGAGATATGGACTTGACCACCAAAACTTAACCTTGTTCACTGATCCATGAAATGAGGTTGAGGTCAAGTGAAAACTGTCTGACGGGCATGAGGACCTTGCAAGGTACGCACATACCAAATATAGTTATCCTATTACTGATAATAAGAGAGAATCTAACATTACAAAAAATCTGAACTTTTTTTTCAAGTAGTCACTGAACCATGAAAATGAGGTCAAGGACATTGGACATGTGACTGACGGAAACTTCGTAACATGAGGCATCCATATACAAAGTATGAAGCATCCAGACCTTCCACCTTCTAAAATATAAAGCTTTTAAGAAGTTAGCTAACGCCGCCGCCGCCGCCAGATCACTATCCCTATGTCGAGCTTTCTGCGACAAAAGTCGCAGGCTCGACAAAAATTACAAAAAAAACTTATCACTGACCAATGAACCATGAAAATGAGGTCAAGGTCAGATAATACATGTCAGACAGAAATGTGCACCTAACAATTGTCCCATACACCAAACATAGCTGACATATTGCTATAGTATTTGGAAAACCAAACAAAAACACAAAAATCTAACATTGACCAATAAACCATGAAAATGAAGTCAAGGTCAGATGATACCAGCTAGACTGACATGTACACCTTACATACATTCCATACACCAAATATAGTTGACCTATTGCTTATAGTATTTGAAAAACAGACCGAAATACAAAAACTTAACATTGACCAATGAACCATGAAAATGAGGTCAAGGTCAAATTATACCTGCCAGACTGACATGTACCCCTTACAATCATTCCATACACCACATATAGTTGACCTACTGCTTATAGTATCTGAGAAACTGACCTAATCACGTAACTTTAACCTTGATCACTGATCCATGAAATGAGGTCTAGGTCAGGTGGCCAGGTGAACCCTGTCTGACAGACATGTAGGCATTGCAAGACACCCATATACCAAGTATAGTTATCCTACGTCATGTACTCATAATAAGTCAGAAATTCACATGACAAAAAAACTTTTTTTTTCAAGCAGTTGCTGAACCCTGAAAATGAGGTCAAGGACAATGGACATTTGACAGACCGAAGCGTTGTAACATAAGGTATCTACATACAAGGTATGAAGCATCCAGATCTTCTACCTTCTGAAATATATAAAGCTTTACACAAATGGTTTACGCTGTTGGATAGTTATACCTATGCCTTGCATACTGTGACGAAATATTGCGACTTTTTTCGCAGGTGAGACAAAAAGCACAAATTTACCAAACAATGCTACTCGTGCTACTAGCAATATGATGCTAGGTGTTTTTTTTTTTTTAAATTTTATACATCTGTACTATCTACTGATGACGCACGAGTGTAAATGTTTGTTCACTTATACATTGTTTATTTATGAATGTAAAAGAAAGGACAAAATTCATAATGTCTATCTGGCTTAATCAATTTCTAAAATTATCTTTCATTCTTCAACATTTATCATTTTTTCGTTAATTTCTTCATTTGTGTAAATGTTAATTACAGCACTGTTCACTTTTATACCACAACAAATCTGCATCTTACTGTACTGGTATCACTTATATTTTTTTCTGTATAACAAAAATCTTGAAACAAGAATAATTTTGCAATACCTTTTTCATTTCAAATATTAAAAAATCATAGTTCGTATTTCTTCAAGTCTACACTATTTGTCGTAATTTATTTCTAAAAATTTAGAATCATAAACAAATTCATTGGATTTACCAAGTTATTATACCCCACACAACAAAGTAAACAAGTATAATGTTTTTGACCCGTCAGTTTGTTTGTCCATCAGTCCTGTTCTTTTCATAGCAACTCCTCTGAAACCATACAACAAAATTTCGGGAAACTTTGTACATGTAGATAATTAGAACATGTTATGTAGATGTTCATATTCCACAAGAATGTTAACTTAGTGATTCAACCCCAAGCAGAGAGTGCATATATATACCAAATAGTTAATAATCGAGTTGTTCAATGTATGTATATCTGAATACTACAACGCAAAAATAAGCATGCTATAGATGTCTTTCTATGGCATTATGATAACTTCCTGGCATAGATCATTATATGGATTTTTTTTTAATTTGGAAAGACGTTATTCTACAATAAGCTATAGCGCTGTAATAAAAAATAAAGGAACAGTTTTAAGGAATGTTATGGCGTGTGTTTTTACGGTATGATCACGGAAGGCTTGTCTGTCACAAGTTTACTTTTTTACCTGCATGCAGCCTTGATACAAATATTGTAGTTTCAGATATCACTGGGTATTGTACATTTTTGTATGATTAAACCATTTTTTAGAAAGAAGTTACCAAACAATGCTACTCGTGCTACTAGCAATATGATGCTAGGTGGTTTTCTTACACTTTTTTTTTAGCATGCACTAGATAAATAAAATTCAAATGCATTGTATGTTTAAGAAAATTTAAAACTTAACTGGATTTTGCAGTGCACTTTTTTTCGTCCCTGCAGAAGAGGACAAAATTAACAAACATTTGAGTTTCACTTGATATGGTCCACTCAGGTACACAGTTTAAATCACTAATTATTGTCAGGTAGCTATTGGTCCGAGTACACAGTTATCGTCCTTTGATTTTCGTTGTCCACGAATATAGTCCCTAGTGTGGACAGTGTGTTACTTGCCAATTTTTTTTATACCCCTTCCAAATTTATTTCTCCATGTTTTATGACTCAAATAGCAAGTAGGGGGGTGAAATGACACTTTAAAAAAATTTGGGTCATGAATTTTAAAGTAAAGTAATGATTTGGTCCAGCTGAAAAATGTTAAAAATTAGCACTTCGGAAGCTGTCAAAAGATTTGAAGACCCCTTTAACATAAAATTGTCCATATTTTGAGTTAGAGCCGATGAAGTTTTCTATAATTTTGATATAATTTGTCCCAAAAGTAGTACAACACACTGTAAAAATATTATTGAGAAAGCGCAGGTGGGATTTTTTTAATTTTCATTTATTGTCTAAAAGAAATGCACTACGAAATAACTGTGTACTCGGACCTAAGAGGTGAAATCAGGAAATATAGAATCTGTACTTTGGCAACTTCCCTGAATGATTTGATGGTGTCAATTTGTCAAATAGCATAAAACTAAAGGATTTAAACTTTTATGTGATAGAATTTCTGCAAAAATGACCAATTTGGGCATATTATGGTCAAAATAAGCATTTCATAGCTTTTTCAATTTTGATGCATAAGTGGCATTCTGACTTTCTATCTGACAGGTTTTTATGTGTCAATATTTGTGTTTCTATGCTTCAATCCAGTTGTATTACTCATTTGTGAACTCTGAATCTACAGAAAAGAAGATTATTTCAGACAATATGTGCAAAATGTGTTGTATATAATGACCCTCATCTAACGCCCTGTTTGGATCAAGTTAAATGTGAGGAGCTTGGAACATAAAAGTTGAAGTCCATAATAAAGACCTCACTAAATTTGTATAAAAAGCACTTTACAATGTCTTCTGTACCTGTTTCATTTCACATAATATCTTTCTTTTCTTCTGTATGATAGCAAGTGGTTCAAATATAAGCCTGTTGAGACTAAAATTGCATGCATGTTTTTCACTAAAAAGTGAAAAATCTTTGTATCAGACCATACTGTCTGCAAAAAAAGTTGAATGCAAGAGTCTTTTTGTGCTCAGATTTATTGTATCATGTCACCTGAGTATAGAAATGATAGAAAAGACACAAATTTTTATTTCCTATAGCTTCAATATACATTTTTAAATGTAACAAGAAATGATTGTAACAGGATGCTGTTACGAAGTCTCCCAAACGAAGCTCCCATAATTCGAAATTCCCAGTGTTGCCCGACATTGGACAAAGTCCAGTGAAAATTGGTTTGGTCCAGTAAACTATATGCATAAGTGATGCCTGAGGAATAACCCTGTATATCATTCAAATCATCTTGGCATGACAAACCAGAATATATATGGTTTAGGGGTGGGGATCTCGACCATTTACAAGATACTAGAACATTAGGGGTGGGGGGAACCCCTGGGGACTGACCCTATACATCATTCAAATGTTCGAGACACGACGAACAGGAATATATGTTTCCACCATTTACAACATATTAGAACTTTCTCAAATGGCAGGGGGTAGGGATGACCCCTGGGGACTAACCCTGTATATCATTCAAACCATCTTGGTATGACAAACCAGAATATATATAGTTTAGGGGTGGGGATCTTGACCACTTACAAGATATTAGAACTTTCTTAAATAGCAGGGGGTGGGGGTGACCCCTGGGGACTAGCCCTGTATATCATTCAAACCATCTTGGTATGACAAACCAGAATATATATGGTTTAGGGGTGGGGATCTTGACCACTTAAAAGATATTAGAACTTTCTTAAATAGCAGGGGGTGGGGGTGACCCCTGGGGACTAGCCCTGTATATCATTAAAACCATCTTCGCATGACAAACCAGAATATATATGGTTTAGGGGTGGGGATCTTGACCACTTACAAGATATTAGAACTTTCTTAAATGGCAGGGGGTGGGGATGACCCCTGGGGACTAACCCTGTATTTCATTTGATGTGCTTTATCATGACAAACCAGAATATATATGGTTTAGGGGTGGGGATCTTGTCCATTTACAAAGATATTAGAACTTTCTTAAATGGCAGGGGGTTGGGATGACCCCTAGGGACTAACCCTGTATATCATTCAAACCATCTTAGCATGACAAACCAGAATATATATGGTTTAGGGGTGGGGATCTTGACCACTTACAAGATATTAGAACTTTCTTAAATGGCAGGGGGTGGGGGTGACCCCTGGGAACTAACCCTGTATTTCATTTGATGTGCTTTAGCATGACAAACCAGAATATATATGGTTTAGGGGTGGGGATCTTGACCATTTACAAGATATTAGAACTTTCTCAAATGGCAGGGGGTCGGGATGACCCCTGGGGACTAACCCTGTATATCATTCAAACCATCATAGCATGACAAACCAGAATATATATGGTTTAGGGGTGGGGATCTCAACCATTTAAAAGATATTAGAACTTTCTTAAATGGCAGGGGGTGGGGGTGACCCCTGGGGGACTAACCCTGTATTTCATTTAATGTGCTTTATCATTTAGAACATTTTCAATTAAAAAGATTGTGTCTATCACAAACGGTTTTCAATTTATAATCATTTGAAAATTTTAAAAAATAAAATCCCATTGGGTTCTATAGTAAAACCCTCCTTTCTTTTTGCCCCTCAAAGTACCCCTTTATAAACTCCAATGCACAAACAAAACCCTGATTGCACCACTAGACATGTTAGTCTAGCATATTGTGAAACCCTAAGTTAATCTGACAAGCGGTTTTGGAGAACGGGTGCGGACAAGTTCAAATTTAAAAGCGGCGGAAGAGGAAGAAGAAGAAGAAGAAGAAGAATAATAATAACTGAGCAAAACCAATAAGTCTTCCCAAACTTCGTTTGGGAGACTTAAATATGTGCCACGGCCTAAATTGACCCTAAATTATTTTCAGTCCCACTTGGCCTAAGACCCTTTTAAACTAATATGATATGTTATTTGCGAGTTTTCTTTCCATTTAAAGTACATTAAATACATATAAAAGGATTTTTTATAACCAAAAAGCTTAACAAATTTAAAATTGCTGGAAAATATTACATCTTCATGTAAGGCCCCCCTTCATTGGAAAACCTCCATTTTTAGGCACAGGCTCATATAAATTTGAGTTTTTAATAATTATGATAAGTCTGATAAATCAAATGAGTACTCAATTGCTTTTAATACATAATATATTATATATTAAGGCATTTCAAAAGTACTTTTTTGCAATATTTTAATTTTTTAAGCCCCAGATGTTGATAGTTGAAATTTTTCAATTTTAACGTCTAAATTTAACACGCAAAGTTGAATATAGAATTAGTCATTTTGTCTATAATATATATTCTATTGCCATGAAACTTTGTAAGCAGTGTTATAATTTATTAAGCTTTGGTCATACCAAGTTTCATTAAGATTGGTCAACTTTTTCTACCCTATTAGGTCCGAGTACACAGTTATCGTCCTTTGATTTTCGTTGTCCATGAATATAGTCCCTAGTGTGGACAGTGTGTTACTTGCCAATTTTTTTTATACCCCTTCCAAATTTATTTCTCCATGTTTATGACTCAAATAGCAAGTAGGGGGGTGAAATGACACTTTAAAAGAATTTGGGTCATGAATTTTAAAGTAAAGTAATGATTTGGTCCAGCTGAAAAATGTTAAAAATTAGCACTTCGGAAGCTGTCAAAAGATTTGAAGACCCCCTTAACATAAAATTGTCCATATTTTGAGTTAGAGCCGATGAAGTTTTCTATAATTTTGATATAATTTGTCCCAAAAGTAGTACAACACACTGTAAAAATATTATTGAGAAAGCGCAGGTGGGATTTTTTTAATTTTCATTTATTGTCTAAAAGAAATGCACTACGAAATAACTGTGTACTCGGACCTATTGTCCATCTATTGTCCATGTCAATCAATACAGTTCACTTCAATTATTACCTGTGCAGAAGTTCTCAAACCAGTTTATTTTGCCACCTTCTGGAGGAATGAAAAAAAGTGCACTGCAAAATCTATTAAGTTTTTTGATTTTCAAAAACATAAAATATATTTGATTTTATTTATCTAAGGCATGCTATGCCTTAAAACTTTTCCAGATACACAGGTTTGTCTGTACTCGAGTAAATTTTGAGGTGAAAATGCAGCCATTTTAGTCAAAGGGTCCACATGAACCTTAAGTGGTTTTTTAATCCTTTTGTTGCATCTTTCATGTCTTTGGTAAGAATTCTTCTATATACCTATGCAACAAAAACGATTGACTACATCTATAAATTTCTGTAAAGCATAGTTTATGGTTTATACTATGAAATACTCTAATCAACTTTATTTTTTATTTCTCTTTATTTCTATGACATGTTATTTCAAATCGATTTACACAAAGTAGCATTCATGCCGGTCTACTCGATTGGTTATATAAAACACAGGCTAAATATAGTAGTATAAAAAATTCAAATAGATTACTGAATTATGAAAATCTTCTTTCCTGATTGTCTTTTTATAAGCTCGTTTTCGACAGTCACCAAAATAAACTTGACATCAATTTTATGTAACCGTGACAACTATTACTAGACCATTAATTTGTTATCAATAAAGAAAGAATAAAACCTACCTTATGTAAGAGACTTTCCAACCAAAGTGATATTTAACCTTTGTGAACAGCCAGTTCAGTGTAACGAGTAATTCAAAATGAACTCCCTCGTGATAAGTGTTGAAAAATTAGAACAAAAGAAATATCCCGCCAAAACATGCTTATAAAAAATAGCCGTGAGGTATTGTGGTCTAATGGACCGTGAAATCTACTACAGTAAAATCAAATCTATTCAAAACACACGTTTAACTTTTCTAAAGCCATATCAAAAATTAACATCAACCTTTGTTTTTGTGTGTTTTTTTTTTAGTGCAAACCCATTAGAAAATAATGATTTTTTTTTATTTCGTCAGTATTAATTAGTTTTCTGGTCATTTTTTGGGGGGTTTTAGTTACCGATGTAATCATGACCGTGATTACTCAGAGGCGAAGGGGCTCATGCCGTTACCCCCTCCTGTGAATATTCAGCTAAAATACTTTGTCCCAGCCTACTCCAACTTCTTCCACAAACATATTTTTTTTTAGGCCAGAAGAAATAAAATATATGCGTTTGACTGAACTTTACATATTTCATAATAGGGCTGTCAAATGAAAGAAACAAAAACTTATTGATCAGGTAGCCGATATAATGCTTAACTTAAAGTCTTTGGACAATAATATTCACACGGGTATCTTGAACCGTCTATTATTATAACTGCACAACCCAGAGTTGAGACGAAGTATAAAAGAGGATGGGAACTATTCAATTGCCGGTAATGAATTGATATCGGCAACTCTTCGAAAACGTCATTTCTAATAGCTGTCTTCGAAATTAAAAAAAAACAACGAAAAATTCGTTTTACGACATCATAGCATTATTAATTCGACGCTTTGAGTATATTTTTTTTAGGCTAAAGAACTTCCGAATTTGAGGGAATTTATACGTATACAGTGGCGGATCAAGAGGAGGGGTTCAGGGGTTGGAACCCCCCTTTTTTGACGATCAATGCATTTGAATGGGGACATAATATAGTTGGAACCCCCCCCTTTTTATCCTGGATTGGGAACCCCCCCCCCCTTTTAAAAATGGCTGGATCAGTCCCTGGTATATATAAACACACACACACAAACAACAAAGTCGGTAATTATATTTTTTGTATAAACCCTAGATAACACACACAAAAAATGAAGTTTTTTCGAAGATATGCATTTTTAAGATCCAACTTAAAAGTCTGTCTTCAAGTATTTTTAGTAAAAATTTGCTATTCGAACACACCTATTCTGTTTCTGTGATTCATTAGAAAGGTATTTCACTTGACCCATATATTTCATTTTTTTAGTACTGTGAATTTTCGATGTTATAAAGTCAACCTGTAGCCTTGATATATAAAAATGATAGAATCTGAAGCGAGATGATGTATCAAATACTTTTGCTTTTTACGTTTTCAAGACAAAATATTCAACTCAAACAGGCCCTAACATAAAAAGGTGCACTCGATTTTCTCTTTTCGGTGCAATTGTTTCCCATTTTTGGAATTATTTCTTGAGTCACATAATGGAAGGGCAGAAACGAAAATTAAGGAACAAATAGATTGATATGTTCTCTGTCCGTGGTATTTTTATTTTTTAAATTGGAGGTTATGCATTTTTTAGATCCAACTGAATAGACACCCATGTCGTGGACTTGCTATCTAATTGTTCTGCTTAATTATGTAATAGATAAATTGAAAACTTATGCAAATGGTGTTTTTATGATAAAATACTTCGTAATTTAGCCGAAAACTGTCATTTTATTTGTTTCTATTAACTTTTAAAATTTTTGTTACTATAGTAAACATTACAGTAAGCATTTATCGCCTTCTTTAACAAAGAGCTTCGATTCTTTTGTTCTATTTGAACTGGGTTTCCGCCTGGTAGCTCAATCTTTATTATCCTTGTATAAGTGTTTTATCATTATTGTTTGTCATTTCGTTGTTTTTCTCTAGTTTGGCCATGGTGTAGCCTGTTTTTATATAAGACTTATGATTTTTTATATCTTCTTTGGTATCTTCTCTCTTTCTCTACATATTTTTAAGATTTCCACCAGCATCCGCATATTTTGATTATCTGATATACCATGCGATGAAATATTTTAGGATTCAACGCCTTTTCAAAGGAATTTATCAAAAATATCGCAAAGAAGGTCAAAGGAAAAATACTAAAAATAGCGATAACTATAGGTAACATATTAAAGGTTTTTATGTTATGTCTTAAAATATGGATGGAAAATTCTATTCAAAATTTTGAAAATTAGTTACTTACTTTTATCTCTTTTAGAGACATGTGTACATTTAAAGAAAAAAAAGAATCACACACAGAATTATTACAATTTGATAAATGTTCGAAAATTTCTGCAAAATGAATACTTATTTGAAGAACGTAAATTCTACTGTGAAATTTGTCCTTACCCTATGTGCCATCAGGCATAGCGGGGACTAAGTAAGCAAGTAAATTCAACGGTCACTTTAAGCGACATTTTCAAGTAAAAAGCTTGTACGCTTGAAACGTTCTTTGGAACAACGTCAAAATCCTCGCTTTATTGGGAACGTCGTGTAACACTCAGTGGTACCAATACCGTGCTCATACTTTTTTATTATGTTTGTGAAATTATAGTATTTTGGCAAAGTATGGAAAAAAACTACCCCTTTTTATATAGACCCAAATCTACCTTAACCACTATTTGATCAATAGCAGACCGAAATCCGATTTTAAAAATATTTTCATTTTGTTTTGACAAGCTATATATTTTTTAAGTAAATGCTCTCGTCAATATAAAAATAAGAAGATGTGGTATGATTGCAAATAAGACAACTCTCCACAAGAGACCAAATGACACAGAAATTAACAACTATAGGTCACCGTACGGCCTTCAACAATGAGCAAGGCCCACACCGTATAGTCTGCCATAAAAGGCCCCGAAATGACAAATGTAAAACAATTCAAACGAGAAAACTAACGACTTAATTTATGTACAAAATAATGTGACCCATCAACATACGACAACAACTGAATTACAGGCTCCTGACTTGGGACAGGCACATACAGAATGTGGCAGGGTTAAACTAGTTAGATGGCGCTAAATATACATATATATAATAGAGAATGGAAACGGGGAATGTGTCAAAGAGACAACAACCCTGCCAAAGAGCAGAAAAAATTCCCAAAATCAATGTTTTCTGAAAGGAAGTACTATTGACCAGGAATGCATTTAATGTACTTTTTATACAATGAATTGTTTATTTTCAAGCGCTTGCAATTTCAACATACAACTGGGTATCGGTTTACACTAAAGTTTCTCTGACATTTTTAAACCTTTTTCAAACGGGTTATTTTCGGATTTTCAATTTCAGTGTTTTTGATTTTGTTTTAACAAGTATAAAAAAAAAATATTCAAGCCATCTTTTGTGACGTTCTGCGAAGATAAACATAAAAGATCTGAAATACAAAAGAAAAATGTATATTTCCCCACATCAGATTGGCTATTTCGTGGTAATCCGTTTTTATTGGTGGAGGAAGACGGGATACTTAGAGAAAACAACCGATTCATACAGCAGACATTTTGTGGTTGATTTAGTGGTAAAAAAGAAGAAAATATGATGTCAATGTATTATACATATATACAGTGTGTTCAATGTAGTATATTTATCAGTATTTGATATTAATCCTAACTTTTTCTATAAATTGGCCATACATGCAAAGAATTTTCAACTTCTCGCAAAATATAAGCGTTAAAAAAATATGAAAAGAAAGAAATTTTGGTATGTGGGATAGAGAGCTTGGTTACTTTTTTCGATAGGCATCTGGCGACAGTTACATGATTGTGTGCAATCCATCATATTTGTCAAACAACTGTTACCCTCACACTGAACGCATATTTTATTTTCTCTCTCTCAAATGAATGTATATAAAAGAAAGTTTCAATTAAAATATTAATACTCGTCGCATCGCATGCCTATGAAGCAGGCTCTTTGCTACAACACATTAATTCTGGATTCAATTACCTTATTTTTCATACACATCATGCTAGTTAGATGCATGACTAAAGAGATTGTTCTACTCACAGTAAACATCAGCGACTGATTTTACAAAAAGCCTTACGAGAAAAAATACTCGTTAGTCATTAACATTTCGGTATAACTTACGATTAATTTTTGTCGTATTTTTGTGGAAAGAGCCAAGGCATTTTGTACTATTACATTGAGCTTAGAATACAAGTATGGAAACAACATGCCGACTCTGTAAATTGGCTGAATACATTTGATTCGTTTATATAGTTTCGATTCTGTTCATAGCAACGCTAGGAATAAAGGCCAGGGTGTATAGCTTGATTTTGAACCGTTTATAATCTGGCTAAAGGGGGGAGCGGGATAAATAAGATGAGCCCACTTTTGATCGCATTTACAATTTCACTGTATGTTCCTTTTTCTAATTTTTTTATACAATGCAAATTTCTTAGATGCATATTAAACAAGAATTTTATTTTATATAGGTCAGATTATTTCATGAATTCGATTTGATGTGAAATATATGCAAGAAAAGTCGTATACAGTTTAGCGTTATCATGACGCGAACGTCAAATTACAGTTATTGTGGGACATGTCATTGGACATCTTAGATCGTTTCTTTTTTTCTACCTGCAGCTCAAACAAAAATATATATCATATTCTTTCACAGGAAAATAAATGTATTTTCCATTCATATCAGTTAAAAGGTGTTGAAAATTGGCGATCAAGTACAATTTCGTTTAAAAACAGCCTCCGAATTATTCTATGTGTCATTTTGTCCATCGGGATATTTTATTGGACACGGGAAAACTGATGATGTTTTGAAAGCAAGACCGCAGTTATATAGTTTTGACTTCAGATAGCTTCTTAAGGACATGTAGAAATTTTCTGATACTATTAAAAGTCACTAACATTTGTTATATCTTATGATAGTGAAGGCAGAAAGTTTTTATATGAGCTGAGCAGTAAAATGGGACATTTTTTCTGTTCCTTATCTCAACGCTTCTGGCAATCTTCTTTCACTCACAGTTAAAAAACATTGATGACGCCATTTTTCGTCAATGGTATACAATACTGTTGTAACATTTTATCACATTTAACCCACTAACTAATCTGCACTGCGATTTCAAAGACGTGCACAAAACAAAAATGTAACAGCGGGACAACCGTAAAATGACGTTGCAGGCATCGAAATGAGCAAAGTTTTCCTTTACATAATATAAAAAAACACAAAATCATCTATTGTAATGATTCCTTTAGTTTATTTCCTTTCGGATGATATGCAGAACATTGATATTTATTGGATAGGAACAAGCTTGAAATGGAATAACCTGCTATCTACCGCATTATTTAAACGTATCAAGTACTATTATACGAAATTAGTTTTCCCCTATATATAAAGGAAGAGGAAAGTAAATCACATAACTTAATTTCCTACTATTATTCTCATAAGCTCATATGAAAATGAATACAAGTTACACGTACGTGTGAAAATAATAGTCTGTAAGTATGCGAAATTACCATCTAATCTTAAAGGGACATTAGCTGTCAAATTCATGTTCACCGATTTGACTCAAATTCTCATATTCGACTTATAACATACCAAAACGTATATCCAAATAATAAAAAGTCTAAAACAAACAATTTACGATGCATGAATTCGATAATGTGTATCACCATTTCGTGTGTATTTAGTCTAGACGACATCTAATTAACCATCGAGGTGACCTCCGAAGACTGTCGATGGTGATAACCTAATGTAAACATAAATAAAAATATAAATATAGATAGCGAACTAGCCTGGCATCCTGACCCAATCTAATATCAGTCTACTATCGAGCAGTGCTCTAGGATCCCAGGCTAATAGCAAACGCGTGCAATTGGATTTTTCTAGGTCTGTTTGATTTCATATTATAGGTTAAAAAATATGTTAATAATTCTTTTTATCTGTATATGAATGAGTTTTTTGTAGATCGAATCAGCCAACCAATTGGGTAACAATCTGTTCTATCACCCTCTCAGCTATGTGTTATTCATATATTAACAGTGGCAATTTTCCCCCTCCCCTCCCCTTCAACAGGATTGACATCGTCACTGCACCACATATCCTGTGTCCAGCATTTCAACCAACTTTGTCAGCACAACAGGCTATATCAAAATATATATATATATATATATATATAGCTTTTGATTGGTTGAGTGATACAAATTTCAGACGTAGTATAGGATATTTGTTGGATAATATCTACCATAGAATTGCTGCATATTGATAGACTCATTAAATAATTAAAACGCAGTGGCTATTTTGCCGGCACCGGCAAAATAGAAAATATGCTAAAATATGGTTAAAATATCTTAATTCAAGCCGGCAAAATAGCATATTTCATATGGCTATGTATAGAAATGGCTACTTTACTGGCATCGGCAATATAGTGAATTTGTTATTTTGCCGGTCCGTATTAAGAGTGATATTTAATTATTTTTACTTTTGAAAAGTACTACGAAAACTTGCACTGCCAACATAAAAGAATCAAATAATTACTGATGCATGTACTGTAGTTAAATGAAAAAAAAAAACAGGTAACAATATTTGAGAAACATATAATCGTTTAAAAACATTTATCAGTCAAAGTGAAAATAAGAATTTATAACAAGAAATAAAAATAAAAATATTGAGCATACATTTGTTGCAATGAAATCATATCAAAACATGTAGTTGAAATTATTTCTTAAATCAGTCACGGTCTAATGCTACATGCACTGTAAATCTAAGTGTTAATAAATAGAACACTGTTTGAACGCTTTTTTGTAACACTTTTTGAACGTGTAATGGTGTTCCAAATGTTTACACTAGTGTTCATCAATTGAATGTGTGGTGTTCAGTTTTTAATGCCTTTGTGTTTCATTTTTGAAAACTTGATGTTAGAGTTCTTAACACTTATAGTGTTCAGCTAATGTATGTGGATGTCGAAAATCATCCTTTATTCTGTATAACAGACAGACTGTTTATTTAATACGTCGACACGTTCAACAGCCATGTAACACTTTTTGAACACATAGAACATGTTTAAAGCCAAAGTGTTAAGATTCAGAACACCAGACGTTAACTTTCAGAACAGTTGACATAAGTGTTCAAAGTGATGGTGTTCAAATGTGGAACATGTTCTATTTTCAAGCGTTCATAATTTTCCATAAGTACTCAACATAAATAAACTGTTATAAAAACTATATTCAATCAGGCAAAATATAACAATAAAACATATTTTAACAAGTTATTCTTTATGTAATCAAATGAGCATATTATATGTAAGAAAAGTACACCAGATACCTTATGATATCACAAGTAACAGTCAGTGAAATCACATACATAATGTTTTTAAACTGACTTAATATATATCACAAATAATGATTTTCCCCTACATGACTAGATAGTTGCAACATCATTTGTATCCTAACCAAAAAAGTATGTCAATGTGATAATTAGATAGTTTATGATATAGGTATTTGTCACAATGAAAGTTTAAAAGTTTGCAAATTCCAACAGTTCTTGTACGATTACATACAATGTACGCTCCACTTTTCAGTGCATCTTCACTTAAAGCTATCAACTGGGTGGCATTTTATGTGTTGTTATCAACTTCCAATGTCAAAATCCTCCACAACAAGGAATGTCTATGAGCCTATATATCCTGCAAAATAAAAAAAATAAAAATTAATAGAAGAGAGTTTTTCATAAAGCATCAAATTATGCAATGCTTGTTATGCTTTAATGTCGATATATACTAGTGTACAAATTGATATTCTATAGCAATGAAATGCAAGTTTGACATTATAAATTACAAAAGTCGATTTCTTGACCTAAGGTGAACAGATAGAAATGATACACCCACATAAGCTATTAATATACATATATTGTCATACCTTTTTTCGACATCTTTCTTTTTTCCACCACTTTATAGCATGCAGAAATGACCTTTTTGGGATTATTGGCTACCGGTTCCTAATTCAAACATTTTAATCTAACGATTCCTGCAAATAAAAAAAAACAAATGCATTTTCTAAGTCAAAAATGGTGTTCCAAATGTTTGCACTAGTGTTCATCAATTGACTGTGTGATGTTCAGTTTTTAATGCCTTTGTGTTTCATTTTTGAACACTTGATGTTAGAGTTCTTAACACTTAGTGTTCATCAATTGAATGTGTGGTGTTCAGTTTTTAATGCCTTTGTGATTCATTTTTTTACACTTGATGTTAGAGTTCTTAACACTTATAGTGTTCAGCTGATGTATGTGGATGTCGAAAATCATCCTTTATTCTGTATAACAGACAGACTGTTTATTCATCAGTCTAGGAAATCATCAGAACAAAGCTGACAGTTATTTTCAAGAGGATAATCCCATTAGTTAAAACTAATCTTCCTGAGAGTCCTCAAAATAATAATAACATATTTATAAGTACATACAATATTATAATGATATATTATACACAATATACAATTGTATCTAGATAATAATGAAAAAGCATATTAATTTGCACAATTGATGAAAAATTTGTAACATTTTGTTTTAAAAGATACAAGTGTATTACTTATTTTTACTTCATTTGGTAAACTGTTCCATATTTGAGAACCTGAATATGTAAATGTTTTCTTTAAAAAGTTTGTTTTTGGTTTCGGAAGATTTAATAGTTTTTCATCAGCCGAACGTAAATTATAATTCTGATTACCAATAAAATGAAAGTTTTCTTGTAAATAGTTAGGAACCATATCATTTAATGATTTAAATACAAGTATTGCCTTTTGATATTGAATGCGTTTTTCCACATTTAACCAGTTTAAACTATTAAACAACAAACTGGATGATGTCATTATGTCAGCTTCTACTATAACCCTAGCAGATTTCTTTAATAACTTATTAAGTTTATTTATTCCACTTTCATAGCAACTTCCCCAAATATTGCAACAATAATCAAACAATGGCAGAATATAAGCATTAAAATAAATAATACGTATATGCATAGGTAAATATTTTCTTATCTTTTTTAATAAATTGATTCTATTTGATATTGTACATGACATTTTATCTATTTGCTCATTCCAATTTAGGTTTTTGTCGATATATAAACCGAGAAGTTTTTCACAATCTACATTCTCTATTTGTTCATCTGAAATTTTGATATCTAAACTGTTCCCAGTTGAATAAAGCCTCTGTTTTGAACCAATAATCATTGATTTACACTTTTTGGCATTTAGTTTCATACAATTTTGCGAACACCAGTTTTCAATTACATGAATATCATTTTGAAGGTTAGCAGTTAACTGAAGTACATTATTACCTTTACTATGTAATGTAGAATCATCTGCATATAAATCTATTAATGAATTTTTTATGTTCAGTGGTAAATCATTGATATATAAAATAAATAACAGAGGGCCAAGGATAGAGCCTTGTGGTACACCAGTTTTTATGCATTTAGTATTAGACATGACGTTATTGACCTTAACTTGTTGACTTCGTTCAAACAAGTATGACTTAAACCAGTCTAGTGTACAGTTTGAAACATTATAATATTCAAGCTTTTTTAATAAAATAATATGATTAACCAGATCAAAAGCTTTCTTTAAATCTAAAAATATAACTCCGTTTATTTCTCCATTATCTATATTTGCTAACCATTCATCTACTAATTTAGTAAGTGCAGTTGTGCACGAATGTTTAGGTCTGAAACCTGACTGTGTAGTATTAAGAAGGTCATTACTATTTAAATATATATACAAACTATCAGCTATATGTCGTTCTATGATTTTGGAGAGACAAGGCAATACTGCTGTTGGTCTATAATTATCAGGATTACAAGCATCGCCACTTTTAAAAATTGGGCAAACTCTTGCAGTTTTAAAAATACTTGGAAATTTACCACATTTGATAGAAGTCCCATCTCCAGTTCTCTTTCTTATGTGTATCCATTCTTCGTTTAACCGCCTAAATCGCCAGCCGATATCTGTTTCCGGTATTTGGTATCCTGGTATATTTTATTTAACTCGAGGTGTTCAAAATTTCGAGCGATTTGAACACTGATTGAACATGCAATGTTAATAAAATGAACGGATCATGAAATAAGATAAACATCGACATATTTTTATTACGATATTATCATAACAGGCCTCATTGATATGCATAATTATGTCACTTATAAGTAAAACTAGTATATATAAATAAATAATAAAATAAATTCATAAACTATACATATATGCCAGCTTGGAAGTTTAATATTTCACAATTACTAAAATATTAGCCAAAAATTCACAAGATCATCATCCTGCGTATACATTCATATTTTTTAAAGAATTTCTTTTTGAATTTGCCAATTGGAAGGATAGAAAATCGGACAAACGACTATCTTCTTTTTTAGATCAGAATTTGAACACCGGTGTTCACTGCGTCTGAACACACATGTTAATATTTTTAACACAAACGTTAAAACTTTGAACACGTCTCTAAGCATGAACATATGACGTTAAAATATTGAACATTCGGTGTACAAATTTTGAACGCGTCCGGACGCGTCAGGCGTCAGGTATATTTACAGTGTGTATGTATGTATAAGAATAAAATCTTAGAATTTTTAACTAGATATAAGAAGATGTGGTATGAGTGCCAATGAGACAACTCTCCATCCAAGTCACAATTTGTAAAAGTAAACCATTATAGGTCAAAGTACGGCCTTCAACACGGAGCCTTGGCTCACATCGAACAGCAAGCTATATAAAGGGCCCCAAAAATGTCTAGTGTAAAACCATTCAAACAGGAAAACAGACGGTCTAATGTATATAAAAACGAGAAACGAGAAACACTTATGAACCACATCAACAAACGAGAACCACTGGACACCAGGTTCCTGACTTAGGACAGGTGCAAACAAATGCAGCGGGTGTAAACGTTTTAATAGGCGCCAACCTTCACCCTAACCTGAAACAATAGTGTAACATCAAAACATAGAAAGACACTGTATGTTATAAAGAAATAAAAGCTGAAAATCTCATTGCATCATAAATTTGATAAAACATTATACAATCTAACAAAATCAATCACATAGCTTAAAAAATCAAAAATGTTTAAATTAAATTTGCTTTTGAAATAATAGTCAGTTCTTTAAATTGTATATATGTAAACAAAATAGTTTTTAACTTGGCGTCCGCTTACCTTAAGCCAGCAAAATAGCACGATGTATTTTCTATTTTTCCAGCGCCGGCAACAAATTCACTATAATTATATTGCCGGTGCCGATAAAATAGCCATTTCTTTAGAAATATGCTATGTTTCCGGCTTGAATTAAGATATTTTAATGCTGGGGCGTATGACATTTGCGCCGATTTTATAAATTTTCAATCTTTCATTTGCGCCGATTTGGTTGTTTCATCTGCGCCGATTCAATAATTTCAAGTTTCATTTGCTCCTTTTTGCGTTTTAGTGCTGTGCTTTTTTAATCAGAGCCGGCAAAATAGCATATTTTCTATTTTGCCGGCACCGGCAAAATAGCCGCTGCCTAATAAAAAAAAATATATCGATGTGACTGCATGGTATAAGTATTACCATCCTTGACGACTGATGAAAACCGCTAGCATGGAATTCTATATCATACCACCATACATCGTGCACTGTGTTCATACTCTAGATGTAGCTAACGAGGTAGAATATGCATGACTTGACTAACTCAAGCTATATTTGTATAAAGCATATGTAGTCAAGTAGTATTGGTCGTTGCAAAAGGGGAAGGGGTGCCACTATGTCACAGACGCATGGATTCAAGCCTTGTCTAGAAAAGGAACAAAATTGCGTTAATCTAAAAATATTGCTGGGCTGGATATCATACGAATTTTCTGTTAATTATGGTGTTAGCTCTGTATAACCCTAGAATACCCGATCTATACGATAGATTATGTCTATATAATAGTCAACGATTGCTTCTAAGTCATCTGTTGGTATAAGAATGAGCAACGGTACAGTACTTAAAAAAAGTATACACTTGTGCAAAAGTGCACAACACCAAAAATAATTTAATAAAAGAACGTCAAAAATACAAAATGCAATTAAAAAAAATGCCCGTCATCCAAAGCGAACTCCCGATATAAAATGGCAAATGATATTTTACATTACACAACTAATCGGCACTGACCCTGATAGATATTTGTGTCATGATTTATTTTTTCATGACGCAATTGATAGCGTCTATTTACCACCACAATTACCGTCCACACACAGTTCATTGTTGTTTCCACCTTCAATACAATAGTTCCTTTCCCATGCGCTCTTCTTTGCATAGACTGTCTGAGGCTTAGGCTATATTACAGAGGATTTTTGAGAGGAATAAAAAGAAATAGATACGCATAAAACACTGTCAGAAGTAAAGTTTTGAATGGTTGTCTCTTTGGGATATGTCTTAACAGCATGTGTGTTCCGTTTTTTTTTACAGAATGTCAATGTTCCTTTGGAAACAACTATTCTTACAAACTTTTCTTTTTTTCCTTTTTGAGACAGACTACATGCAGCGAATTCTGTTAATTTACATTAGGATAATCGTCAAATGACGCATGCAGAGATTAGCTCGTGGCTCCCCTTTTATGTATTCGTTATTATTAGACCTTGTAAAATATTGTTTTATAATTTAGAAATGTGAATAAAAAAAGCTATTCTTTTAGAGGCATTTATTTGATAAAAACTATATGGCATTGTTGAAAAAAACCACTCATATGGTGTGGCTGTATTCTAGAATTTTTGTTTAAATAATTGAAATTATAATCATTTCTTAAAAACTAAAAAGGTTGATAGCCAACCATTTTATTTAAGTTAGCCGGGTTATTAAAACAGAAAATTGTCTCAAAATTTATGTATGTACGTCTAAACAAGTGACAACTCTACGACAGATCCATCCATTGGATCACCAGTGAAGGTGATATACGGCTGAAAACACATATTATATGCATAATTACCGTCTAAATATCAGCACAACAATGTTAAATCTGCAAATTTGCGGAAGCAAATTTTTATTCTTCCCTCGCCGGGATTCGAGCTCATGCATGCTATTGTGATATCGTGACAACACCGCCTGCACTGTGTCTAGCGCTCTAGACCACTCGGCCACCTAGACTGAACTAAAAATTCAGCTTTCGGTTGTCTAGTGTTACCTTTCCTCGTCAGTAGAATCTATCTAGTTGTAACACAGTACATGATATATTAGGCATGAAGATGGAATTGATTGCAGACTAGCTAAATTATCTGTCGTAAAGGATCGTAAGATGCAGTCACAGAAATAATTATTTGATAAGTACGTCTAAACAAGTGACAACTCTACGATAGATCAATGCATTGGATCACCAGTGAAGGTGATACACGACTGAAAACACATATTATATATATTCATAATTACTCTAAATATCAGCACAACAATGTTAAATCTTCGGAAGCAAATTATTTTTCTTCCCTGGCCGGGATTCGAGCTCATGCTATTGGGATATCGTGACAACACCGCCTGCACTGTGTCCAGCGCTCTGGACCACTAGGCCACCTAGATGAACTAAAAATGCAGCTATATGTATATAAAAAAATAATCTGAAGAGACATTAATTGTCGAAATCCGGATATGGTGTACAAAAACCTTCGCACCTTTTGTTTGCGGTATACCATCTTTTCCGCAAGTTTATATTTTTCTGTTTAGTATTAAATTTATATTTAAGATCCATTTATTACATCGGTGATCCGTTTATTTGGCAATCGCCAATGACAGTCAGCAGGGTTTAAGAACATTTGTTGTTCGACCTGTTAGTCAAATGCGTTTTGTTAAACAGAAAACAATAAACTTGCGGAAAAGATGGTATACCGCAAAAATGAGGTGCAAAAATTTGTACACCATATCCGGATTTCGATAATTAATGTCTCTTCAGTGATGTTAGGAATCGAAACGGTATTTGGAAGGCCATATAATTTACCTCAATTTAGGATAGACTCTTGAATTTTGAAAGAGTCAAAATAGGATGAACGGGTCATATAAACCCGAAGGCAAATATAATACAAGCCCAAACGAAAAAATGTATATAAGTCTAAATTGAAAATAACGTTCAAACCTATAATTGCGTTGGATAAAAACCGCAATTTTTATACGTGTGCATGCAAAACAAATTTCTTGTTAGAGGGGTCTAAATACAGCACAAACAACATTTTTCAAAAGACCGAAAAAGTGAAAAAGTATATATATGGAAATTTAACGTATTTAATGTTCAAAGAAAAGTCCAAACCGTAACTAGCAACACACTGAAAGCCTATAGCACATTTAAATCTAGTTTAATAGGGTCCTTATTTAAATCTAGTAAATCTTCAGTGAGTGATGGCTCGTCTAGTGGATCCCGCTTTGAAGTGTTAGCAGATATGCACACAGGTCCAGACTAGGACACATCGAGAAGCATCTCCTTTATTAACTTTTTGTATTGGAACATTAATGGTGGTTTACATGATAAACTTAATGAGCCAAATTTTTTATCTTACATTAAAACATATGATATTGCTATTTTGTCTGAGTGTTGGATCGATAAGTCATTTAATGATATTGTAGATGGTTATATTTGTAAGCCAGTCCCATTACTAAAAAGTAAATATAAACAAGGCGGTGGACTATATTTGTTAATAAAAAACTGTTTTGCAAAGTATGTTGAAGTTGTTGATATTCAGAACGATACAATTATATGGCTCAAGTTGTCAAAGGATATATCAACTTGTGGGTTTGATTATTTTATTGGATGTGTATATTTGCCTCCTGCCTATTCAAATTATTATAAAATGTATAATTGTGATTTATTCTATGATTTGTTAAATTCTGTTGAAAAATATTCATCAGAAACGTCAAGAGTATTTTTACTAGGTGATATGAACGCAAGAACTGCTATAGTTAATGATTTTATAATAAATGACAATGTATGTGGCCCAATTTTTGATAGTTTCAACCATATTTTTGGGTATTTAAGTGACACAAATCTACCAGTAAGAAGAAATCCAGATCAAAGTACTAATGAGTTCGGGTTAAAATTGTTAAATCTGTGTAGAAGCACTGGTCTACGTATTTTGAACGGTCGGCATATAGATGGCTTAGCTAATGACTATACATTTTGTGGTTCCCGGGGAATGAGTGTTGTGGACTACTTATTGGCTCAATATGACTTTTTACACATTATAGACCAGTTTATTTTTTGTAACTTCACTTCTTTTAGTGACCACGCGCCTTTACATGTTCGCTTGCGGTGCATATTGCACGATTCACAAGAGCCCGAGCGTAATAGTGATACGTCAAACAACTCATATAATAGTTACCGATGGAAGGAAGAGCTAAAAGATCAGTGTTATGAGTCTTTAACTTTAAACAGTGGTTCACTTAGCCAGATAGTATTTTCTGATATTGAAAAATCCCAAGATGGTATTGACAATTATGTTGAATCGTTTACTTCCAATTTGATGGGCATTATTTCACCAT
This sequence comes from Mytilus californianus, assembly GCF_021869535.1. Classification (NCBI taxonomy): domain Eukaryota; kingdom Metazoa; phylum Mollusca; class Bivalvia; order Mytilida; family Mytilidae; genus Mytilus; species Mytilus californianus. Next base: position 103,616,182 of record NW_026262679.1, read on the forward strand.
TCTTTTGTAACTCACATAATTCAAATAATACTTGTGATCGTACCCGTAGTAAGACGACCCGATATAAAGATGACAAACCATAGTTTAACTACGAGTGCAAAAGACTTCGATCTATCTATATTAGTTCTTTGTATACATTTAATAGAGACAAAAATGTTGAAAATCATCAAACATTAATTATGTCTAAAAGACAATACAAGCGTTTAGAAAATAAACTAAAACGAAAATATAAGCGTCAAGAGGGTGATATGATAGCTACATTGCGTAAAAGCGACCCAAAGAAATATTATAAACTGTTTCAAAAGAAGAGAGCCAAAACTTCTGATGTGTCACTTTCAGAAATCTTCGAACATTTTAGAATTTTGGTCACAAATGATGGTATTAATGTGACAGTCGATACTCCAGAGACCGTTTCCGACACAACATATGATGAACTTGATCAAACTATTACACAAGATGAAATTTTGAAGTGTATTTCTAACCTTAAACGTGGTAAAAGTCATGGTATTGATGGTACATTTAACGAGTTATTCATTGAATTTAAGGATATTCTGCTACCATTCCTAGAGGAAATATTCAATAAGATATTAGCATCAGGACATTTTCCGAAATCTTGGGCACTCGCAGTGTTAATTCCTGTTTTTAAAAAAGGCGACTCGTCCCATCCAGCGAACTATCGTGTAATCAGTTTAGTCAGTAATTTAGCGAAACTGTTTACATCTATTATAAATTCAAGACTAATAAAATGGTCTGAGAATAATGATATTATTACAGATGCGCAATTTGGATTTCGCCCGGGTAGCAGCACTGTTGATGCAATTTATTCTTTGTTGATACTCGTTCAGAAAGCACTTTTCAAGAAAAAACGTTTGTATTGCTGTTTCGTTGACTACAAACAGGCATTTGACTCCGTAACCAGACTTAACTTATGGTTGAAACTATCAAGAGTTGGTATAACAGGCAAATTACTGTCTGTTTTAAAATCAATGTATTCTACAGTAAAAGTATGTGTGAAAGTTGATGGTTTTTATTCTGAGCAGTTTACAAGTTCAGTTGGTCTTATGCAAGGGGAAGTTCTTTCTCCTATACTATTTTCGTTATATGTAAATGACTTTGAAATGGAATTTCTACGTAATAGTAATATACCATATGAAGTGCAAGACTTGTCATTGTTTTTACTTATGCATGCTGATGATATGATTTTATTTTCTGATTCAGTTATTGGCTTGCAAGATATGTTAGACACATTATTATTATATACTTGTAAATGGGGTTTGACTGTAAATATTGCCAAAACAAAAATTATGGTATTTAGAAACGGAGGTTTTGTAAAAGACGAAGAAATTTGGTATTATGATGGCAATACTATTGACATAGTGGATAAATTTTGTTACCTTGGTGTACTGTTAAATTTTAACGGTAAATTTGTTAAAGCTCAAAAACATTTAGCTGAGCAAAGTAGAAAAGCTGTTTTTGGTTTAAAGTCGAAGGTTTCGTCATTGTATTTGAATGTTTTTACATATTTGAATTTATTTGATACTTACATTAGCAGTATTTTATGTTATGGTTGTGAAATATGGGGCTTCCATAAAGCTCCAAATATTGAAAAAATACAACTTGATTTTTGCAAAAACATATTAGGTGTCAAACAATGTACAACAAATGTTATGGTTTATTTTGAATTGGGTAGATATCCTTTGATATATTTTAGAATGTACAAAATAGTGAAGTACTGGTTAAAATTGTTATCCACAAGCAACTGTATTCTTAAAAACTGCTACAGGGAACAACTGTATAATTTCTGTAATATTAGAAGCAGTTGGATTTATCAACTACAACAATTATTATTTAACTTAGGTTTAAATGAGATCTGGTATAACCAAGACAATTTGATTATTGATACAAATTTATTATTATTTGTAAAAACAAGGATATATGATCAAGCAAAACAGACTTTGAATGATCAACTGAACGTTTCATCTAAGTGTTATTTATATAAATATATTGTCAATAATGTATGTTTACAGAATTATCTAACCAAACATATGAATTTTAGAGTGTATTTAACTCGCCTTAGATTGTCATCTCATAATTTGTTTGTTGAAGTAGGCCGTTATCATGGAGTAAATAGGTTAGATAGAAAGTGTACTCTTTGTACTTTGAATATCACTGAAGATGAGGTGGGGGTAAAATATATATGGTTTAGGGAGACTTAATTACCTACAAAATGTCTAATAATGAACAGTAAATTTCAAACTTCATTTATACAGTCCTACTAGTAAATTTCAAACTTTATATATCCAGTCCTACAGATCTTATCAGGAAACAGAAAATTTTCAAATAAATCTGTCACTCCAATGATTATCATATGCTAAGATATTTCCCAGATCTAATTAATAATGAAAATCATACTTGCAAATCTGAAGGGTTATTTCCCTTTGAACAGAACTATGGTTTAATATAGTACGCTAACATTACATATATAATAATTAATAATGTAATTAACTTCAAAATGTCTAATAATATAGCTTATAATCATCACCACTTAGGAAATAGAAAATTTTCAAATAAATCTGTCACTCCAATTTTTATTGTGAGATAAGACATTTACCATAGGCTTAGTTATGTTAATCATAATATGATAACAAGAGAAAAATATTTAAAAATACCACTTTTGGATATTAAAAATAGTGATAACTCAAAAAGGAGAAATACTAAAATCGTGAAAATTGAACTTGACCTTCATTTAGTCACAAGAAACAACATATCTAAATTTGAAAAAAAATCATCACAGCGTTTTCATGTTATTGAAGAGACACTGTTTGGCAGCCGCCCGTCCGTCCGCCCGCCATACATCTCCAAATCAATAACAAATATTTCCTTCGAAAATCCGGTTAATAAAATGCTACGCAGGATGCAGCTTGATACAACCACAGAGGATGAACTCTGAACAGTTGGGGCAAGTATGGACACAACATTCAAGCTTGATGCAGCTCTGAATTTGGATTATGATTAAATATTTGACACGGCATAGGTTTGTGACACAGAATGAATGTGGTCTAAGAACTTAAAAATTTGAAATTGGACATTTACCTTTTATGGTCTAATATCCAAAATCTAAAAAAAAGTGGTTAGATTCAGCATATCAAAGAACCCCAAGAATTCAATTGTCGATGAAATCAGATAAAGTTTTATTTTCAACCCTTTGGACCTCAATGTGAACCAATTTGAAAACCGGGGCCAAAAATAAAAATACACGGTTATATTCAGCAAATAACTCCATATATTTATTTTATGTTAAAATATTGGGCCCAACTTCCTAAACAGTTTGGGCCATAACCTTGGAACCTTGTGGTACAATTTCATAGAAATCTATACACAAGTTACTGTCCTGAAACAAGACAGATGCTTGTTTTTGGTCCCTAATTCTAGGACAATTACCCCTATGTCAGATGTCTTGGACGACGATGAAGCTGACAACATTGCCATACCATTATACAGCTGCAAAAATTTTACAGTCGTATAAAAATAGAACAAAAACCTGTGACCTCGTTTAGTTCATTAAATCATTTTCTGTTTTGTTCCCTTAACTTTTGCAATTGGTGTTAATTGTTTTACTATAAAAATCCTACCCACCAGTTGAGCTGGACAGAATTTATTGGTTGTTTAATGTGCATTTGCAGTAGAAAATTCAGAAACCACAAAAACGTCCAATTTTGGGGGAAAAAGAGTGCCTAGATAAGTTTACTATAAGTTAGTGAAAATGAAGAAAATCAAGTCCAACTTTTATTTGATTTCTTTTTATTAAGATTTCAGTCCATTTCATTTGGCTCTCAGTTTGTCATCTTTAAACTGCAAAATTTACAAATTTTGGGTGAAATTAAGCACTATTTCTCAGGACCTGTAACCATAATAACTGTATGTTGTCAAAGCAATGCATTTACATTTCAATCCATTTATCCCAGCATTAGCTTTTCATCCAAACTGACAGGTTGTTCCACATGCATGTGTAGTACAATTCAACTCTTTTTGCAACAACAAAAAACCTTTTCCAGGATTTGCAAGGACATTCAAGTATTTTCAAGCAATGTTCAATGCAGGATTTAAGGGTAGAGGGTCCAGTTTTAAAATGAAGGGCACATTAGCACAAGTTCTTGTCAGAAAGGAAAAACTTTATCTATCATGTTTACAGTTAAAAAATTATAATTTTACACAGCTGGCATATGATTATGTGTCCCTGGAGTGTTGAGATGGAGTGGTTTTTCATTGGTGTCATATAAGCTATTTTATTAGTCAACTATATTGGCCATTTTTCTGCTTCATAGATTGTTTCAATGTCATCAAGATTTCCTTATACATGTATCTTTCATTGTGTTTCTGCTTTACCTCTGTTTACTCCACATCCTTTTCTAATGGACCATACATTTACTATGTGGATTACTATTAATAATTCTCTCTTAGGGCTTGAGGAGACATAGAAAAAGATAAATGCATCCACTGCAAAGGGTCCATCGTTTCTGGGTATCCAAACACATTTTCAACATAATTTAGACTAAATACCATTGCATAGAGAGGATGACCTCTATGATCTTTAAATTCAATGGCTATACAGAGCTCCAGATAAGAATTCACAAATTGGGGTTTTTACCCACCATTTTTTTTTATGTAATTGGGTGATAAAGTTTTTAAAGAATTCCAATTCACCCCTCAAGCAAATATCAAATTGGGTTTTTCACCAACAAGCTCCTTAATGTGTTGGGTTTTTTCATCAACACAATATTGAATGTTTAGGCATGTTATAATCACATTATATCAACCCCATGCAGATGTTTTTCCATCTTAAATGTGTTTCTTTCTTTGTATATATGCTAGCTGTTTTATTTGGTTTATTCACTGACGAGCAATTGTACGTTTAATTTGTGTCCGATTTTAAACGTTCTGCCAGTTTTGTATTTTCTCACAACTTATATAAACTGCAGCTGGTGTCACTAGTTGGACAGTTACTAATTACCTTTCTAGATCCCATATGATCACCCTACAGTTTAGTTGGGGTAGGCGTGGCTAAGTGTTTAGATTTTTATGTAATATATGTGAAATTTAGGTGCTGTAAGAAAGTTTTGCCAGTCCTTTCACCTATTTGCCAGATCTACTTTTTAATAAAAATAATAAGTAGTTCCCAGATTTAAGATATACCCCAAAACCTTGACCAGGTTTACAGGTTTAATGACGGAGACCACATTCAAATGACAATGTTAAACTGCACTTGCCAATAAGACAACTATCATAAGCATACAGAACAATAAGACCAAAACAAAGAAAGTGTCAAGATGCATTGACATAAAAAACAGATATGTGTATTCACTCATCAACTAAAATGAAAAAAATAATATATAAACTAAAATTATACTTGAATGTTTTTGTTTAATTTAATTTACATAAATCTGGGTTTAGTTGTCCCAGCTGATTAGAACTTTTGGTTTCTGATGCTTTCCAACTACATATATCATGTCATAATTGATTTGGCCTTTCACTTTTTCCAACTGATTTCGTTCTTGACAAAACCCCGTGTTTATCGTTCTAGCAATGTTCTCGTTAAGGTACGCAAACGGGTCTTGTTATCATCATAATAACTTTCCCTAAAGTATCAAAAAGAAGCTGAAAACATGCTTCTATTCAATATTTTTATCGGATATTTACTTTCGTTTTAATTCATTGTATGTTATGATAAATCCCGAGCAATTTGAAAAAAATATGACAACAAGACAAACGCTAATTGGATAAACGCCGAGAAGATTGAAATGTTTTCATAAACATGAGTACCTTTTGAGCAACGGAAAATTCCAACAGGGACCCATTTCGGCTACTTGATGCAGGGCTCTATTTTTAGAACGAAAGGACATTTCCAATTATAAATATTATAAAAATAGATTTACGCGACGACTGTAATCAGATAAGGGTAAATAACGCAAACGATAGCGAATAAAAGCGTTAAGAACTCATGGTTTTGGCATATAATTGGGTTTTCCTTTGAATGAATTGGGTTTTTGAACCCTGCAATGGGCAATTGCATTGGGTTTTTAATTATTTGTATTGCGTGATCAGTACTGATCACGCAAATACGCAGCTTATCTGGAGCTCTGGGCTATAAAAAAATATATTAGAATTTTGCTTAAATGGTCCAATTTTAATGGTAATCATTTACTAAGCAGGCCTCATGACATCTACATAAATAGTCTTAATTGTTTGGTGTTATATAACATATAATGTTAAAAAGACACTATAACTGCTACATTTTGTAACATACTTCATCCGCATATGCATATGAAAGTCAGATATGGAAATAATTCTAAATAATAATGCTTTAATGTATTTTGCCTGTAGTTTGCAAATCAGTATTTGTACAGTGTACACACAATATGAATGAAAATATCTACAACATATGCACACAATGTAAATAATGTACACAATCAAATCATATTTTATTCTAACCCATATTTTTGATATTATTAACTGTAAGTGTGCACTTTTATGAATTATTGTTAAAACACATGAAAAAATAATTTTAAAGCCGCAAAACTTATGTTAGCCAATCACAAAAATACTTATAGAAATCTACAACTATCCATTTACTTTTTCTTAAAATTAAGTGATTGAACAAAAGTCATTTATTTGTTCATTATTTTTTTTTTGGTTCTAGAGAAACATGTTTTGTACTTAATTTAATTTTATCATTATATAAGAATATGATGTGGTATGACAGATTGCCCAGATTGAGACAACTATCCACCAGAGACCAAATGAAGTAGATGTAAACAACAGTAGGTCACTGTACAGCCTTTACTCTTTTTATGAAAAAGAGCTAAATGATTCAGAAATACAAAATTGTTCCCATTAAAATTACTTTCAGAAAAAAAAAATTTTTTTTGTTGCACTGAAACTGATTATCTGTCTAGTTCTGAATCCAAGCTGATAACAACAATATATTTCAATTGCATCTTGTTTGTAATTTCATATTTATGGTATGATTTTGAAACAACTGGTGAAAAACCTTGTTTCTGTGACATATTTCTCTTATCAAAGCCCTTTTTCACGACCAATTTCTAAACATACTGCTTTCTCTTGTTATCTAAACCAATAGAATACGGTAATCTTATTGACATGTTTGAAATACATGAAAAATTAAAAAGTTTCAACTTAAATATATCAATGATGACTTAACCTTACAATATCACATGACTTATGCTTTAAATACTCCTACAATTGCTGGTCGTATTGTTCTTTCTTTCAACTTGTACCCTATTTTATTGACAACAGCAACATTTGAGTTCGATTCTTTGTTCTCTGTGGGTACTTGAAACATGGCTTCATGTACATAAGGATCAAATTTGTCTCCTACTTTTGGTTCAATTTTCACCAAGCCATGCTTGTTAAACGCTTTCTGTAACTGTGATTCTGTCATTGTTAAACCATCGAATAAGTTTTTCAAATGAACATTTTTAGGTACTTCTTCTTTTGGAACATTGTCAACTGCCATGTTTAAAACATCAGCCACCTCAAGTAAATCCTTACAAAACCCTTGTATTCCAAATGCTTTAGCATCCTCTATTTGTTTGATCATCCTCTGTCTCACATTCTCTGTTTCTGCTAACGACCGTACATATTTGTCCTACAAAAGTAAGATATATAATAAACGTACAATTTTTTTCCATAGCAATTTCAAAGTAAAATTTAACTCGATTTGCCTGAGATCAAATTATTAAAAAAATCATTAATTGCAGAATTAGAGGTTTAAACTTTTCATTCTAGTGTTTCCCACAAACTGTTTTCCAGTCTGCTATACAATTATATAAAAGACAAATAAAACCACATCAAATAAACAATAAAGGAAATAAACATTTGTAATTTACAAATCTTTTAGACAAACTCTTCATATAAAGAAATAATGACAGTCTTGTTTTGAAATTTTATTATTCCTGACAGAAATTTCAATTGATTGTTGTTTGCTTTATGTCAAGTAGAATTCTTTAAACAACATCTATTTTTCATAACTTGTGATCATCCATAACATCTATAATGCAATAGAACAGTTGACTTTGTCCAATGAACCTTTTTTGTTAATCTTGAATTGCTGATAATTTTGTTCAGTTTATCTCGGTCTACTAGATTGTTTGCCAATCACACAAAAATAGGTCGAAATTATCATTCAAGTGCAATAACTTTTATAAGAAGTGGACTGAGAATTTCAGCTTTGATGACCTATTTCGTGTATGCCAAATGATTAGAACAGCTCACTTGACCAATGACCTTAAAAAAAGAAAGCAAATGCTAACAAGAGTGCACACGCTGAAATGTCTCGCCTTCTTTATTAATCATTGATATTATGTTGATAGTCCTTAATATAAAGCTTTACTACAACTAACACATAAACTTAACATGATCCAAGAAAATGAGGTCAAGGTGATATAAACCAAACATGAAATACATGTACACGTTACAATCATTCAATACACTAAATATAGTTGACCTTTTGCTTATAGTTTCTAAGATACAGACTTAACCAAGAAAACTAAACATTGACCAATGAACCATGAAAATGAGGTCAAGGTCAGATGAACCATGCCAGGCAGACATGTATAGCTTGCAATCCTTCCATACAACAATGAACCGTGAAAATGAGGTCAAGGTCAAATAAAACCTGCCAGACTGACATGTACATCATAAAATATTTCCATACACCAAATATAGTTGACTTATTGCATATAGTATTAGAAAAAAAAACCAAAACTCAAAAACTTAACTTTGACCACTGAACCATGAAAATGAGGTCAAGGTCAGAAGACACCTGCCAGCTAGACATGTACACCTTACAATCATTCCATACACCAAATATAGAGACCTATTGCATACAGTATAAGAAAAACAGACCAAAACTAAAAAACTTAACTATAACCACTGAACCATGAAAATGAGGTCAAGGTCAGATGACACCTGCCAGTTGGACATGTACACCTTACAGTCCTTCCATACACCAAATATGCAAGACCTATTGCTTTTAGTATCTGAGATATGGACTTGACCACCAAAACTTAACCTTGTTCACTGATTCCTGAATTGAGGTCGAGGTCAAGTGAAAACTGTCTGATGGGCATGAGGACCTTGCAAGGTATGCACATACCAAATATAGTTATCCTATTATTCATAATAAGAGAGAAATTAACATTACAAAAAATCTTAACTTTTTTTCAAGTAGTCACTCAACCATGAAAATGAGGTCAAGGACAATGGACATATGACAGACGGAAACTTCATAACATAAGGCATCTATATACAAAGTATGAAGCATCCAGGTCTTCCACCTTCTAAAATATAAAGCTTTTAAGAAGTTAGCTAATGCTGCTGGATCACTATCCCTATGTCGAGCTTTCTGCGACAAAAGTTGCAGGCTCGACAAAAATGTATATCTATCCTATAGCTATTATTCCTCTGGATAAGTGGATAATAAACTTACTTTAAATGACTTTAAATCATCTTCTAGTTTTGATTTTTCTTCTTTCCATTTTAACTCTATTTGTGCAATCTCTGATTTAGTCGCATCATTAGATTCAGTATTTTCTGATGTCTTTGGTGTATCATTTGTTTGACTGTTTGTATCTGTTGCAGTTGTTGACCAAAATCTTGACCTGTGTGCACTGTAAATTGAGTATTATACACACTTTATAAACATATTTAGAACAGGGAACAAAACACATAAATATTTCAGATGTTTAATATCATATCAATGAAAAACAAAATCTGTACCTGTAAAAACCTATATAATTGTCTATACAGCTGGTAATTTCAGATCTATATATAAGCCATTTATAGTCCATAGAAAGTGTTGAATGATTTAAATAGTAAAGACCTTGTTGTAAGTGGTTAAAATATTTCTCTTCAGACAATCATGACAATCCTATTGACTTATTTAACTTGAGTATCTAATCAGTTTTAGTGTTCTATAAGGAGTTGACGGATGATTTATAATTAGTCCGTGTTGATTTATTTGTAGATCTTACATTGTATTTTGCAGATCATTTTTACTGTGTTCAATAATGCAATTCTTCAACAGATTGTATTTTGTTTAGGTCCAATTCTTTCAAATATGAATGCAACTAATAGCCCATGTAGAGGTCATATAATATTTATTATTCATGTAATCAAAACTATGTCCGTGTGAGCTTTTGCTTCTGCAGTTTGGCAGCTAGTAAAATTTGTTATTAGGCACTGGCTACGATTACCTGCAAAAAGTAACAATACAAAATAATTATTATTACTTCCAAGACTAATTGCAGAAAAGTATTTACGGACAGGGACCCGGTTTCATACGGAAATTGCAGGTAACAATCATATCATTTTTTATTGTTACCCGCAAATTATATTCAGGATGGCACTAATTTAAAAAAATGTTTCTTTTGCAATCAATCTGTGAAATAAGTTTAAACAATTATAATTTCCAGATGTATTGACAACATGACGTTCACTTTGCCGTAAGGGGTCAATTAAAACAAGTCACCATTCTTAATAGATATAAGAAGATGTGGTACGAGTGCCAATGAGACAACTCTCCATCCAAGTCAAAATTTATAAAAATAAAACCAATATCGGTCAAAGTACCGGTCTTCAACACAGAGCCTTGGCTCACACCAAACAGCAAGCTACAAAGGACCCCAAAAATAACCAGTGTAAAACCATTCAAACAGGAAAACCAACGGTCTAATCTATATAAAAAACGAGAAACACTTATGAACCACATCAACAAAACACAACTACTGAACATCAGATTCCTGACTTAGGACAGGTGCAAACAATTGCAGCGGGTTAACCGTTAAGTATAGATACGAATGAACAAGATGTCCAATTCGTGGTCAGTGAAAAGTTTATATCCTTTTAAGATTCTAATGCAACAGTTCCAAGATGCTAATTATGTGTAGTTATCGCTAAAGAAGGTTATAGTAAAATGGAACTGTTAGGGTATAGAAGTGCATATATGATATATGGCTCTATATAGTTTGCGATGGGTGTCTGGAGTGATATCACCTGAAATGTGTTGGCCTCAAAATGCTACCTAAAAGTTATATACAGGATGTGCAGAAAGTGCAACCATGGGTAAAGAGCTAAAAGAATTCTAAATATGTAGCTTTCATTTTATCATTGCTATGTTCAATTACTAAATTTTATTCAGACATATAAATTTGTTCAAATATGTAAAACAACGTATACAGGGCAATTGTAACAGTAAATTTGGTCCCGTAGTAAAATTTGTCCGCCAGACTTTTTTTCCTAGTTAATCAAGTCCTAATCAAGTCCAATGTCCTGGGACTTAAGTCCCAGGACAAATTTTCCTAGGAAAATAAGTCCATAGCTAGTAATATATGTCTGGCACTTATTTTCCTAGGAAAAATTGTCCTAAGACTTGTAATTCTAGTAATGTTTATTATATTTTAAAAATTATTGAAAATAAAAAAAAACCAACATATTTTCTTAGTAAAGATTGGAAAGTTTCATTAATTCTTCCTAATAAAATAAAGGACATGACCGGACGTTATAACCTAGGCATGTTACGGACCAAGGCTTCCAAAACGGTCATATATGCCAGACATTTGTATAATGTCCGGCTGGGCAAAGCATGAAACGGTCATCTACTTTTTAGTTTTCAAGGCTTTCTTGCTTAAAAGACGGTCATTTTAACATAATTCACGATCTTTTTGACCCAACCTTTTGCCTTTAACAGCCACACATTTCCGGTCATAAAAGTGACATGATCATTAAGTACTATCAAAACAACCCCTACTTTAATACCTTCTCATTTTAATCAAGGCTAATTAGTTGTTGAACAGCTGAAATTTACCTGTTCAGGTGACAGGTAAACTGTTTTGAACCGGATATTGATCGGTCTATTCAAAGTTATTTTCTTATATTTCAGCGTTTTGCTTCTAATTAATTTAGCCAAAAAGATTTAAATTATCAGAAATAGGTTAGCAAATATGATTTGATGAAAAAATTTAAAAGGTGAAAATGAAAAATCCTCATAACCACGTTGTTTGAACCAGAGACATGTCTCTGTTTTAACTAGTACACGTGTGCGCAAGTGTGAAATTTAATTATGCATCCTTATTTCTTCAAAAAATGCTTAAATTGTCATTGAAACCTTTATCTCACTTTTATTTCGAATATTTTCTTGAAGAAATAACGTAGAAAGAGCTACTTACACACATTCATGCTTTGCAAACGTACACGGAATTTACGTATCCGTCTCTGGTCCATGTTTTACCATTGTCAAGATAACATCTGCTTTTAGATTTAAAAACGAAAGTAAAGTTTTTGACAACGTTATTTTGCACAAATAAAGAGTCTAAGGCAGATACAAATGTATAAGTACGCTGATGTTGCACACTTCAAATGATGCACTGCCAATTTAACAGTTTACGTCAGAACTTCAAATTTGAATCAAAGAAAGTTTAATATTGTTTTTTTGTCAATCATTGGGATGGCCAACTCGGCAACTGATTACCATTATTGTCTTTTGTTAATTTTATCTTAAGGGATTAAAATCGGGATAATATATAAAATGTCCGGCTGGCTAAAAATAATTTTGGAAGCCCTGTTAAGGACATGATGTCCTAGGAAAATTAGTCTGGGGACATTCATTTTATTAAAATATTAATACACAACTCTAAAACAATATTTAAACATAACGTTTAAATTAAACTTTCAAAATAAAGGGAATGGACGTTTTTACCTAGGAATATTAATGACATGGACATGATTTCCTAGGAAAATTAGTCTGGGGACATGAATTTTATTAAAAATATAAATACACAACTCTTAAACAATATTAAAACTTAATATTTAAATTTCCAATATTGTTTAAATGTAAATGATTTGATTCATCAATATTTTTCCTATAAAAAAAAAAAGGACATGGACGTTTTTACCTAGGAATATTAATGACATGGACTTGAATTCCTAGGAAAATTAGTCTGGGGACATAAATTACTAACATCGGACTAAAAATACTAGTAAATTCTGTAAACATGGACTTTTAATACTAGTAATATGTGTCCGCCGGGACATATTTTACCAGGACAAATTTATCTCTTACATTTGTATTATAATTAAATAACAAAACAAAAAATTCACTGTACAAATGTCTGGTACAGAACAAAATTTGCAAGTAACAACAAACTGATTTATATTTAAGCAAGTAACTGAGCCGTGAAAGATTCAAGACTCTTGGCCTGGCATTAATATCGTAATATTAGTGGGCAGCTAGGGCATTCCAGTCTTGATATTGATTGAATAGCTGTGATAACATCTACTGGCGTACTGCTTCTAAATGGTTTGTTTTGACGAAGGCAATTATTAATAAGAAAGCTCAAGTTGATCATTGGATGGCTTATGTCACACATTAATATCTTCCTTTTATTCATGAACAACACAAACGGAGATCCTTAATAAAGAAATTATGTAAACGTCAAAAGGGCATTACATCATTTAACTTGTGCATTTTTTTTAATGTCCTATCTTCAAAATGATAGTTCAAATATACGTAAATATTAATATGTCTCTTAAAAAGCTATTTTACCTTCTTAAAACCTGTCTAGTCGCATGAATTTGAGTAATATTCGAAAGTCTTTGAGCTGACCGTATCCACATGTTCGCCATTGTCGCCATCCTCAAAGTAATACAAAAATGATTTCCGGATAGGTAGGTTACAATTTCCGGATTTTATCTCCCTATGAGACAGCGAATAATTTAGTGAGTTTGTTAATGTGATGAAATATTGAACTCAATTTACAAAACCAGAGACTATGGCAATAGTATTGATATAGTAAATTATTTTCATTTAGAAAAACTAAAAAATGAAAACGACAACTTTTAAACTTTTAACGACGATCTTGCGAATCCCAACTATAAATCATCACCATTCATGATATTGCATCAAAATTAAAAAGTAACAACCAGGTAGATATCATCCTACTAGATTTTTCAAAAGCGTTTGATGAAGTGCCACACCATCGCCTTCTACATAAACTTGATTATTACGGAGTAAACCCTAAGACAAACAAGTGGATAAGATCATTCCTACAAAACAGAATGCAAAGCGTTATCCTAGAAAGAGCTGTCTCTGAACAAGTACCAGTACTCTCTGGTGTACCTCAAGGCACAGTTCTTTGACCTCTACTGTTCCTGGCCAACATAAACGACATGCCAGAAACAGCAACATCATCAGAGACCAAACTTTTGCAGACGACAGCCTCCTCTATAGAACCATAAGCAACCAAGCAGAAAGTGGCCTACTGCAGAAAGATCTAACATCATTAGAGGACTGGGAAAATAACTTAATAAGTGGCAAATGAGCTTCAATGCGAAAAAATGCATTGTAATCCGAATACAACCTATAAGAACCGTCCTGTAATACCAACAAATTACAAATTACATGGACACACACTATAGACACCATTGAAGCTAGCAAATACCTGGGAGTAACAATCAGCGATAATCTAACCCGGGACAGACATATTGACAATATAGTGGATAAAGGGAACAAAACACTAGGCTTCATAAGACGTAACCTAAAAGCTTGCACTAAATCGGTTAAAGCAGCAGCATACTGACAACGCCATGGCCAAAAACAAAAAGACAAACAGATAAACAATAGTACAGATGACACAACAAACGTTCATCTAAAAAAATATCACGGTCCCGTTCCCGGAAATATGGGTTGGTTTTAACCTGTGCTAAATTCATTATTACAGAAAGACAAAATGGCGACAGATATTGGCAGCATTCCTTTCACCGAAAATGGTTTTACGTTAGATGAAGAGGTATAATTTGTCATAAACATTAGTTTAAAAGCAAAGTTCAATCGGCATCTGGTCAAATCGGCACCCGATGTAGTCATTTCGGCACATATGTTAAATATGTTGAATATATATCTTTTTAAAAAACATATTAGTACTATTGTTAATAAAGCACAGAGAATTTTATCTCTTATTCATCATTCCTTTGACTACATGGATCAGGATATGTTTCTTACTCTTTATAAGTCAATTGTTCGTCCACTGTTGGAATATGCTACATGTGTTTGGTCTCCGCACCTTAAAAAAGATATTCGTAAATTGGAATCTGTCCAAAGAAGGGCCACTAAACTCGTAAAGAAATTTATATAAATCATTTAAGTTATGAAGATAGATTACGCTCATTGGGATTGTCAACCTTGGAATATCGTAGGGATAGAAATGATATGATACAAGTATATAAAGCGTTGCACGGTATAGATGATATAAACTGGATGAGCTTATTTACTTTAGCACCATCTAATAATACTAGATTTAGAGTAGTGGATCAGTGGAATAACCTGTCAGATTTTACAGTGACGGCAAAGACTTTGAATGAATTTAAGTCAGCGTTAAATGGCGAGAATTGGAACCCATATAAATTTATATGTTCATGTTAATTGTTAAGCTGCGCACACCTAAATAAGTTCTATTTTTATAAGTATAATATATATAAATATATTATTATGCGTTTCTTATGAGAGGAGAAATTGCATTACGACAATCCAAGATGAGGGGTCAGTAAAAGCTTTTGGCTTATTTTAAGGACCCGAAGATAAAGGTATAAAGGTATAAAGTATTTTAAGCAAAAAGATTAAAATGAAGAAGGGGATGTACAGAAATATTGACTTATTAACATTTTTTGGTGGTTTGACCAGATACCGATTTGACTTTTTCTATGGGTGCCGATTTGATCATTATCCTGGTCAAATCGGCACCCATAGAAAAAGTCAAATCGGCACCTGGTCAAACGGCACCCATTTAGAGTCAATTTGGCATCCAATAATATTTTATATAATATACAAGTTTGTTGTTTTAACGCTTTACAGGTAGTTATTGATGTTTTTTTCTTCAAAAACTTAAATAAAAAAACAATGAAGCGATTACCAAAGCTGTTGTTATTAGAAGCAATAAAAGGGAAAACTATCACTAATCAAACTCACCAGCAAAATAATCAGCAATTAAGGTGGTATTTCAGGAAAGTTTAAACAGCATTTAAACCAACAATCATGCAAAATGCTCAACTGGTTAAAACATGCATAACAAATATCAATACCTTGAATACACATAAATTAAGTTGAACGAAAAAAAAAGACATACAGAAACCACCAAAAAATGTTAATAAGTCAATATTTCTGTACATCCCCTTCTTTATTTTAATCTTTTTGCTTAAAATACTTTAAAAAGATATATATTCAACGTATTTAACATATGTGCCGAAATGACTTGATGCCGATTGAACCAGTTGCCGATTTGACTCTACCGGGTGCCGATTTGACCAGATGCAGATTTAACCAGGTGTCGATTTGACTAGAATTCATTGACTTGTCCCTTTAACAGGTTGGGGACAACCCATCAAATGCTTGAAATGGGGAACTATTCCTCTAGTGAGTAACAATCCCTTAATTTAGTAACTATTTGATAGTGCTAAAAAATATTTTTTTCTTTAAAATGGCACAAATTATAGGTTTGAATTTTGGTGGCGTCACTTTAACTGTTCTTGAGTTATGCCCCTTTATAAATGGAAAAATTGCAAAATTTTTAGTTTTCGTTCTTTAAATTAAGTTTGCCTCAACCAAATGTTATGAAACTTACACACAATGTTTATTACCACAAAATAAAGATCAAGTTTGAATTTTGGTGGAGTCACTTTAACCATTCTCGAGTTATGCCCCTTTATAAATGGAAAAAAATGCAGAAATTTTAGTTTCCTTTCTCTAACTTCAGTTGCCTCAACCAAATGTTATGAAACTTATACACAATGCTTTTTACCACAAAACACAGATCAAGTTGAATTTCAATAGCGTCACTTTAATCATTATCGAGTTACGCCCCTTTATAAATCGAAAAATTGCAAAATTTTTAGTTTCCGTTCTGTAACTTAAGTTTGCCCCAACCAAACATTATGAAACCTTTACACAATACTAATTACTACAAATCTCAGATCAAGTACAAATTTTGGTAGCGTCACTTTTATTGTTCTTGAGTTATGTCCCTTTATAATGTTGTATGCAAGCGGGGGCATCATCTGTGTCCATGGGGACACATTCTCCATTTTTTATATTCTTTTACCACTACAGTGCTAGGATTTTTTTTTCTTGTTTCCTCTAGTTGAATTACTTAAATTCATATGTCATGTATTTATACCTTAAATTATACATATACATCCACAAGATATAATTTTTATTGTCTCCAAAGGGAATAACTTGAACAGTCTAACTGAAAGATAACTCACATTTCTGAACTTAATATATGACCGGATGTTATAAAATACGACAGATAGTGGCATGGCGTCTAAAATTTCTACAAAAAATAACTGAGCATCAAGAAATGCTTCAGGACACCATACCCTGCCGATACTTCCTGTAGTAAACATTGAAAATGTAAATGAAAAAATGTTTTTAGAAGCTTTAATGTTAAAGTATTTTCCATTAATTTTTCAGATGGCGATGGCAATGGCAGAGCCAGAATTAAAGATGATGAAGCTATCAGCTCTAGGTAAACTTGGATCTCATAGGGCCAAGTATAACTTGGTCACATATGTTTGTAGTACTTGTACAAAGCAAAAGTGCACAGAAAAACACTTGGCAAAAACACAAATGAACCTTGAACATGTCATTTTTAATGTTATCATGATAAATCTATGTAATTTTCTGATTTGTTTCCCCCCAAATATAAAAATACAAAATCTACATGTATGTATTTATGTGAGACTACATGTAGCTTATATAATCATTATTTTTTAGGTTCATAAGTTTTGTAGGTATAAATATTATTTGTAAATATGTATGTACAAAACATGCAGGTTCTTTAATAAATTTTCTTACATGAAATTACTTTGGCTTTATATATTAATGTGAAATATCTGGTGTGTTTCCAATTGTTAGTTTTGTTTACCAAACTCCTTAAAATTTGATTATAAAATTCGTAAAATCAGTGACATTTTTTGGTATGTAAATGGTTAAATCTGATTTTCAGACATTTCTTTAAATATATCAACAATCTACCTTTGTTAATCGTGCATAGACCTGCAGGTTTTTCATTATAACAACCATGTATGTTTATCAATAGAATAATGTTATTTCTTTTTTCTGTTCTATCTGTTTAAAGCAGGTTTGCAGCAAAAGTTGAAAAGAACAGAGTCAATCTGCCGTAGAAGATGCCTGCAGAAAAGAATAACAAATGGAGTGTTCATTCGTGCATCCAAAAAATATTGTTGCATATTTATATCATAATCATTATTTTCTTGCTAACAATTGCAACACAATAATTTTGAAATATTTAAAATCCATGTTCTTGTAATTCAATACTAATGAAGTTAAATGTTGAAACTTTGTTAAATCGTTACTGCAGGAGACAATGGAATTTTTTTATATTTTCATGTGTAATATATGTGTGAGGAGAAAAAATTAATAAATGTAAGCTATACTGTAACAACGAATAAAAAGATAATGACAAACTGCAGTGTTCTATGTGTAAAAATACATAAAATACCTACATTCTTATGTCGACAGAAGATTTTTATGGACATATACTGACAGAGTTTCTCTTTCTTTCTCTGTATTTGCAGTAACTGACAATTGGAGATGGCCAAAGGAGGCAAGATTTGTCGAAAAGAATGTCCAGATGACCTAAGAATTTTGTGGACCTCTTTTGAAAATGGAAATTGTTGTATGAATGTGATAGGAAATATAAATTGACAAGGGGTTGTAGAAAGGAAAAATTAAGAAAGATTTAGATTAAGGAAACTGTATTTGATTAACATATATTTCAAAACTCCAAGAAACAGACTTTTGTTTTATAGTTACTGCTCTTTTAATCAAATTCTCAAGAATTTCTAATGTGATAGTGCTATACTGAAATTCTATAGTAAGATTGAATTAAAAAAGAAATAAGAATCCATAAAAATAGCTTTAATTGAGTTACTTTTGGAAACTGGTTTGCAAAAAATTTGATTTGGCCCTTACTGACAGTTTTGGGGGATGAAGTTTAAAACATGGTGATTTATTGTTGTGTTTCTCATAGAACTACACCTACATGTATATGAATTTGATTTCTGCTTTCAGGAATGATTAACAGCTGTAACAGTGTCTGCTGAAGACACCTTAGGGCATTTGTTGATGGCTTCACCTTCAGGGCTGTTTTAAAATTATAAAAGTGCAATGAATTCATTTTCATGGATAAAATTTGTCTAGTTTTGTACATTTCGAAACAAATTGCCTGTTTTGAATTAAATATATCACTATGACTAAAAACAATGTGATGACTAAACATTTAAAAGTAATGAACTGTATAAAATAAAATTAATACATTTAAATTTTGGGAAACATGTTAAATATAATTTACAACCTTTTGATCCATGAAAATGAATTCTCTCAATGAATTTGGTTCTTGATAGCTCTTGATGTTATCTGGTACTTTGAAAAATATATAAATGATATCTGGAAAGGCTTTAAAAATGATTTTTTATATAATAACATAAGCTGTAAAAATATGTAGTAGTTTAAACCCTAAAAGAATCAAAGTGATAGATTGATATTGATTTTCAAGTTTCAAGTGCTACTATTATAATATCTGTAAAGAGTATAAGAATAAGATTTATTTTTCATATATTTTTTTTAATGATAAAATTGTAAGGGACAGTTTAGGGAAAAAATCTTCAAATCGATTTCTATCAACTAGTCTATGTTGACATCAGCAAATTTTGCACAAAGTAAACTAATATTTTAGGTTTAGATAGAATTATTTGTATAGCCAAAGTGATAAAGTGATTTGCATCAGCCTCAATAATGTCATACTTTGTGCTATCTGTTTCAATAGTTCAGGGTTTTGAGGATTTTTTCTTTCTAAAGTGTTTCAAATCTTAGCATTGTACTGCATTATAATAACTTAAGTGTTATTTTATTTTGATATTTTAATACTTAACCTTCAGGGAAGATAACTCTCAAGTGATATGATAAAAATAATAAAATGTTCATAGAAATAAAATAAAACAAGTTACAAAAAGATATATAGGGGAATTGTTTAATCCTTAAAAACAATTACTCAATTTTGATCAAATAATTTATTATCATGATCAGTGGTTGATAACTAATAGATGAAAAAATTGTATATTGCCACAATATAAAATGCTTATCTAGGAAAAATTTTCGAAATGTTTCCCAACAGTATTATTTTTAAGCAAAAATTCTTATATTTTACCACTGCTAAGTCAGATGTTTTTATGATTCAAATAATCTCATCTCAGCCAGCAATATACATTGTTCAATTACTTGGAAATGCGTATTTTGTTGATTTTTTTTCGTCCTAAAACATTCAATTAGATTAGTATATACTTGTTCTTATATGATATTTGATTTCACATTTCCCAGTGTAGTTATGTGTTAAGGCAAATGTAAATGCAGTAAAACCCTGTTATTCTATCATAGATTTCATATGACAATTCACCATTGTCTTATTTATTTAAATACATTCACAAGTTTGTAAATATGCAAATCTTCACTCATTGCAGATTCTGTCCAGTAGACAAAGCTTCAATGAAATATGTCTCTTACTTAAACAATGATAATATGGACTATTCACATCATTAGAGGACTGAAAAAAAAAAAGTCATCGTTTTATTGATTAAAACCGCATTTCGTTGCGATTTGTTTCAAGCATACCGGTAGATAAAAAAAATTAAAAGGGGAATACAATCTGAAATTGTAGATCTATGAAATTCATAGATTTTTATGGAATTTTGTTTTATTACAATGCCCTCTGGATCCACCAGTGTGTTTTCTCCTTTTGTCATTTAATTTAATTTGTAGACTTTTGTTCTTCACAAGGGTAACAAGGTTTTATTGTATATTTCTACTTAATAGTTATGTATTAGTCTTTTTTATTCTTTGCAGACGTTAATTACTCCATTTACTAATAAACTTTGTTTTTCTCCATAGATTGATCACAAGATGCTGCAGTTCAGAAGAATATATCTTATCGTTCAGATTTGACAAGACATATTTTCATATTGTTTGTTAATTGACAGACATTGGCTATTAATTAAATTTTCTTTGTAAAACTCATTATTATTTGGTTATGAGCTATTTATAATTTAGTTTTGTATCTATTGAAAATACAAAGTAAATGATAACTTATATATTACATCATTTAAAGTTGAAATATGTCTTGAATTAGGTCATAATAAAATATTAGTTTCTCATAATCTCAAAAATTTTAAAATTAATATAGAAGAAAAATCTCCTTTAAAAAAAATTATATTCAATATTTTCTCATAAGAAATTATTGGATAATTGTTGATTTGTCTTTAAATTCTTTGAGAAACTAAAATTAAATGACCTCATTTTACATAGTCTGCCCCTTATATACATTGTTTATCATAGTATTGAATTAAATATGTGCCACTCACGCTATGGAAAATTTTAGATTGTCATACTCATGTGGTTTCTTTCTTTTTACTTCTGTGTTTTTCATATAAAAGTAGCGAGTGAAAAAACATGCACCACCGACCAAAAATCATTGAAGGCTTGTTGCCATAACATCAGCCTATGTGGAGAACTATCGGTAAAGATTGTGTTAAGATGGGGACAACACTTTTATTTTGTTATTAAGAATTGTATTGCAATTGAATAATGCAAAACAACAACTGAATCCATAATTAATTCAGGTCTTGTAGAAGATAAGTATATGGAAATTCAAATCATAAAGGAATAATGTAAGGAATAGATTGTTTCCCTTAGCATGGTAGAAATAGCTAAATTTACTCAAAAAGATAAATGGAACTCATATATTTATTAAGGGAGATTTATTCATAATTTATTTTCAAGTCTTTTTTTTATTTTGTTTATAATTTGCAGTAACTATAAAAAAATGAAATTGAACTGAATGTATGCAAAACAAAACTAAAATATATCCTCTGAAAAATCAAAAGTATTTGAAATAAGAAATAGAAATGTATGTATTTTTTGTTCCTAAATAAACATGCTTGGGGAAACAGTAAGCAATGAACATATATTGCATTCCTGCTTACTAAGCAGGGGTACCAGGTGAATGATCTTTTGTTATGCACATGTATTTATACAAATAGAGAGGGGTATGCATTCGTGAGCTCAGCTTGCTGGTTATCTTAATCATGTTTTAAATCACCTTTCTGAAAATTGACATAAAATATAAAATAAAAAGTGCATATTAATTTGGCTTATTCAGCATTCTGTATGTTAATCCTAGTGGGGGGTAACAATATCAAGAAATGTTTCTTATTTGGGATTTTTCAATTTTACAGATTTCAATGGCACTATTGGAGGTCCACAAGCTGATCAACTAGGTACTCTGTTGGAAGGTCCAGGGGCGAAGAGAGATGTTAAACCTTTTGTTTTACCTAAGCTTTCTTCATCTCACCAAGAGTCCATACAAAGGGCCAAAAAGTATGCCATGGAACAGAGTATTAAAAGTGTATTAGTGAAACAAACTATAGCCCATCAACATCAGGTATATTGTGTAGTATAAATTAAAAAAAAACAGTTTTTATTACAATTTTTATACGACCGCAAAAAAATTTTTGTGGTCGTATATTGGTATGACGTTGGCGTCGTCGTCGTCGTCGTCCGAAGACACATTAGTTTTCGCACTCTAACTTTAGTTTAAGTGTATGGATCTCAATGAAATTTTACCATAAGGTTCAATACCACAAAAGGAAGGTGGGGATTGATTTTGGGGGTTATGGTACCAACAGTTAAGGAAAAAGGGGCCAAAAATAAGCATTTTTGTAACTTCCAGACATAACTTGTGTGTAAGTGTATGGATCTCTCTGACATTGTACCATAAGGTTCCATATCACAAAGGGAATGCTGGGATTGATTTTGGGGGTAATTGTCTCCAAATTTTAGGAATTAGGGGCAAAAAAGGGGCAAAGAACAAGCATTTTTCTAGTTTCATGACAATAACTTGTGTGTAAGTGTATGGATCTCTCTGACATTGTATCACAAGGTTCCATATCACAAAGGGAATGCTGGGATTGATTTTGGGGTAATTGCCTTCAAATTTTAGGAATTAGGGGCCAAAAAGGGGCCAAAAAACAAGCATTTTTCTAGTTTCATGATAATAACTTGTGTGTAAGTGTATGGATCTTTAGGAAATTGTACTACAAGGTTCCATATCTCAAAGGGAAACCTGGAATTGAGTTTGGGGGTAATTGACCAAAAAGCTTAGGAAGAAGGGGCCAAAAATAAGCATTTTTCTAGTTTCCAGACAATAACTTGTGTTCAAGTGTATGGATCTCTCTGAAATTGTACTGCAAGGTACCATACCACAAAGGGAAGGCTGGGATTGATTTTGGGGGTAATTGACCAAAAAGCTTAGGAAGAAGGGGCCAAAAAGGGCCAAAAATAAGCATTTTTCTAGTTTCAGACAATAACTTGTGTTCAAGTGTATGGATCTCTCTGAAATTGTTCTGCAAGGTACCATACCACAAATGGAAGGCTGGGATTGAGTTTTGGGGTGATGAATCATAAGGGGGTTCAAAAAATTTGGGGGGGGGGGATTATTTTTTTCTTTTTTTTCTTTAAAATTTTCCATTTTAAATTGGTTATTTCTGATTTATATATAAAAGCAATAATAATAATATGGTTTGAATAGGTAAATTAAAATTTTTTAAGTTCTTAGACCACTTTCATTCTGTGTCAGAAACCTATGCTGTGTCAAATATTTAATTACAATCCAAATTCAGTGCTGTATCAAGCTTGAATGTTTTGTCCATACTTGCCCCAACTGTTCAGGGTTCGACCTCTGCGGTCGTATCAAGCTGCGCCCCAGCGGAGCATTTTATTATTATTTAAAAATGCGGCAGGAAAATATTGGTCACTGTAATATTTTGACCAAGATCCATTTGATATTAACCCTAGTAAAACAATTACTTTAAAGTTAAAATTATACTCCTACTCCAGGAGCATTGCAAACACCTTGTCTGTTTTTTCATCCACAAAGTATTTTCATCACTTTTCTCAGAAACTATTTAACTGATTTACTAAACTTTGTTCAGCAGCTTGGAAGTGATGAGTTGTAACATAAACTTATCAGAGATACCAGAATTAAAATTGTGAATGCCAGACACTTGTTTCGTCTACAAAAGACTTGTCATTGACGCTCAAATCAAACAAATTAAAAAGGCCAAATAAAGTATGACGTATGTAAACACCTTAAGGATTTGACAGATACCTACTTTGAATTTTTCAATATGTTGAATGAACATATTTTTTTCACATACTTTTCCTATACAACTGGACAAAATGACTTCATATTTGGTCAACAGCTCTACTGTGATGAGTTGTAAAGTATGTGCACTTTTAGATCAGTCAAGACACCTACTTCTTTTTATACGCCCGTATATGGGACGTATTATGGTATACCGTTGTACGTCCGTCTGTCCGTCCGTCCGTCGCCAACATGTTGGACATTAACTCAAAAACGCTTTCACCAATTTGTTTCAAACTTTGGTGAATTGTTATACGACCGCTAAAATTGAAAATTTTTTGGTCGTATATTGGTATGACGTTGGCGTCGTCGTCGTCTGGCGTCGTCGTCGTCTGGCGTCTGAAGACACATTGGTTTTCGCACTCTAACTTTAGTTTAAGTGAATGGATCTCCATGAAATTTTACCATAAGGTTCAATACCACGAAAGGAAGGTTGGGATTGATTTTGGGGGTTATGGTACTAACAGTTAAGGAATTAGGGGCCAAAAAGGGGCCAAAAATAAGCATTTTTGTAACTTCCAGACAATAACTTGTGTGTAAGTGTATGGATCTCTCTGACATTGTACCACAAGGTTCCATATCACAAAGGGAAGGCTGTAATTGATTTTGGGGGTAATTGCCTCAAAATTTTAGGAATTAGGGGCCAAAAAAGGGGCAAAAAACAAGCATTTTTCTAGTTTCATGACAATAACTTGTGTGTAAGTGTTTGGATATTTCTGAAATTGTACTACAAGGTTCCATATCACAAAGGGAAAGCTGGAATTGAGTTTGTGGGTAATTGCCCGAAACGTTTAGGAATAGGGGGCCAAAAAGGGGCCAAAAATAAGCATTTTTCTAGTTTCCAGACAATAACTTGTGTTCAAGTGTATGGATCTCTCTGAAATTGTACTGCAAGGTACCATACCACAAAGGGAAGGCTGGGATTGAGTTTGGGGGTGATGAATCATAAGGGGGTTCAAAAAATTTGGGGGGGGGGATTTTTTTTTTTTCTTTTTTTTTCTTTTTTTCCTTTTTATACGACCGCAAAAATTGAAAATTTTTTGGTCGTATATTGGTATGACGTTGGCGTCGTCGTCGTCGTCGTCGTCGTCGTCTGGCGTCGTCCGGCGTCGTCCGAAGACACATTGGTTTTCGCACTCTAACTTTAGTTTAAGTGAATGGATCGCCATGAAATTTTACCATAAGGTTCTATACCACGAAAGGAAGGTTGGGATTGATTTTGGGGGTTATGGTACCAACAGTTAAGGAATTAGGGGCCAAAAAGGGGCCAAAAATAAGCATTTTTGTAACTTCCAGACAATAACTTGTGTGTAAGTGTATGGATCTCTCTGACATTGTACCACAAGGTTCCATATCACAAAGGGAGGCTGTAATTGATTTTGGGGGTAATTGCCTCAAAATTTTAGGAATTAGGGGCCAAAAAAGGGGCAAAAAACAAGCATTTTTCTAGTTTCATGACAATAACTTGTGTGTAAGTGTTTGGATATTTCTGAAATTGTACTACAAGGTTCCATATCACAAAGGGAAAGCTGGAATTGAGTTTGGGGGTAATTGCCCGAAACGTTTAGGAATTGGGGGCCAAAAAGGGGCCAAAAATAAGCATTTTTCTAGTTTCCAGACAATAACTTGTGTTCAAGTGTATGGATCTCTCTGAAATTGTACTGCAAGGTACCATACCACAAAGGGAAGGCAGGGATTGAGTTTGGGGGTGATGAATCATAAGGGGGTTCAAAAAATTTGGGGGGGGGATTTTTTTTTTTCTTTTTTTTTCTTTTTTTCCTTTTTTTTTTCTTTTAAAATTTTCCATTTTAAGTTGGTTATTTCTGATTAATATTTAAAAGCAAATAATAATGATATGGTAGGAGATACACACCAAACAGGATGTGTAAATTATTATATAATAAGTATTGTGCAATAGCAAGAAATTTTCAATTGCACAGTATTGCACAATTGCAAGAAATCTTCAATTGCACAGTATTGCGCAATAGCAAGAAATCTTCAATTGCACAGTATTGCGCAATAGCAAGAAATATCCAATAGCACAATATTGCGCAATAGCAAGAAATTGTCAATTGTACAGTATTGCACAATAGCAAGAAATATTCAATTGCACATTATTGTGCAAAAGAAGATACTTCGTATAAATTGCTTATTTCTTGATCAATTTCAATGGGGTTTTATTCTTGAACCTAGGGGTTCTTTAATATGCTGAATCTAACCGTGTATTAAGTTTTTGGATTTTGGGCCCCATTTTTAAATTGGTCCACATTGAGGTCCAAAGGGTCCAAAATTTAACTTTGTTTGATTTCATCAAAAATTGAATTATTGGGGTTCTTTGATATGCCGAATCTAACCGTGTATTTAGATTCTTAATTTTTGGTTCCGTTTTAAAATTGGTCTACATTAAGGTCAAAAGGGTCCAAAATTAAACTTAGTTTGATTTTAACAAAAATTGAATTTTTAGGGTTCTTTGGTATGCTGAATCTAAACATGTATTTAGATTTTTGATTATGGGCCCAGTTTTCAAGTTGGTCCAAATCGGGGTCCAAAATTAAACTTTGTTTGATTTCAACAAAAATTGAATATATGGGGTTCTTTGATATGCTGAATCTAACCATGTATTTAGATTTTTGATTTTTGGGCCCCGTTATCATCTTTGTCCACATTGAGGTCAAAAGGGTCCAAAATTAAACTTTATTTGATTTCATCAAAAATTGAATTCTTGGGGTTCTTTGATATGCTGAATCTAACCATGTATTTAGATTTTTTATTTGTGGACCCGCTATCAAATTGGTTCATATTGAGGTCAAAAGGGTCCAAAATTAAACTTTGTTTGATTTCATCAAAAATTGAATTATTGGGGTTCTTTGATATGCCAAATCTAACCGTGTATTTAGATTTTTAATTTTGGGTCCCGTTTTTAAATTGGTCTACATTAAGGTCCAAAGGGTCCAAAATTAAACTTAGTTTGATTTTAACAAAAATTGAATTCTTGGGGTTCTTTGATATGCTGAATCTAAACATGTGTTTAGATTTTTGATTATGGGCCCAGTTTTCAAGTTGGTCCAAGTTGGGGTCCAAAATTAAACTTTGTTTGATTTCAACAAAAATTGAATATATGGGGTTCTTTGATATGCTGAATCTTACCATGTATTTAGATTTTTTATTTGTGGGCCCGCTATCAAATTGGTTCATATTGAGGTCAAAAGGGTCCAAAATTAAACTTTGTTTGATTTCATCAAAAATTTAATTATTGGGGTTCTTTGATATGCCAAATCTAACCGTGTATTTAGATTTTTAATTTTGGGTCCCATTTTTATACGACCGCAAAAAAATTTTGTGGTCGTATATTGGTATGACGTTGGCGTCGTCGTCGTCGTCGTCGTCCGGCGTCGTCGTCGTCGTCGTCCGGCGTCGTCGTCCGGCGTCGTCGTCCGAATACATATTGGTTTTCGCACTCTAACTTTAGTTTAAGTGAATGGATCTTTTTGAAATTTGACCATAAGGTTAAATACCACAAAAGGAAGGTTGGGATTGATTTTGGGGGTTATGGTACCAACAGTTAAGGAATTAGGGGTCAAAAAGGGGCCAAAAATGAGCATTTTCTAGTTTCCAGACAATAACTGTGGAACGGTGTATGGATCTCTCTAAAATTATACTACAAGTTTCCATACCACAAAGGGATGGTTAGGATTTGCTTTGGGGGGTTATGGCTCAAACCGTTTAGGAATTAGGGGCAAAAAAGGGGGAAAAACAAGGTTGTCCTGGTTAATGGACAAATACTTTAGTACAAAACATAATTTAAAGCAGTGTAAGGGAGATAAATCAAATACATCATTGAAATTATCTCCCTTACACTGCTTTTAAATTATGTATAAAGTAATGGTTAATGAACAATAAAGATAATCTAAAACAGTGTAAGGGAGGTAATCCAAATACAACGTTTTGGTTACTTCCCTTACTCTGCTTTTAAATTATGTTTAAAGAAATGCATATTTATAAAGGAAGACCAGTAAAAATATCTGCAAATGTTTTCATCTTTTTTTTTTACAAAAAAATCCATATGAAAGATTTGACACTATATTTTTATTAATTCTATTATAAAATAGATTAAGTTAGCACTATGGTAAATTTAAATGGGTAATTATGGTTGCCAACTCCATTGGAAATTTGAATTGAGATTATGACCATATCTTGAGGGAAAGAATTTTTTTGGGGGAAAAAGGGGGGGGGGGATAAAAAGAAATTGTGGGGGGCCAATTTTTTCTCATTTCAGATTTCAGAAATTAAAAAGAATTATTCTTCAAATATTATTTTTTTTTCAAATTTCAAATATTGAAAAATTTCAAGAAGTGATCTTTAATTGCACAGTATGGCGCATTAGATTTGTAAAATCTTTGATCACATTTATTTATTTGTTATGCCGAATCTAACAGTGTATTTAGATTTTTAATTTTGGGTCCAGTTTTCAAATTGGTCTACATTAATGTCCAAAGGGTCCAAAATTAAACTTTGTTTGATTTTAGCAAAAATTGAATATATGAGGTTCTTTGATATGCTGAATCTAAACATGTATTTAGATTTTTGATTTTTGGCCCAGTTTTCAAGTTGGTCCAAATTGGGGTCCAAAATTAAACTTTGTTTGATTTCAACAAAAATTGAATATATGGGGTTCTTTGATATGCTGAATCTAAACATGTATTTAGATTTTTTATTTGTGGACCCCGTTATCTAATTGGTTCATATTGAGGTTAAAAGGGTCCAAAATTAAACTTTGTTTGATTTCATCTAAAATTGAATTATTGGGGTTCTTTGATATTCCAAATCTAACCGTGTATTTAGGTTCTTAATTTTGGGTCCTGTTTTTTAAATTGGTCTACATTGAGGTCCAAAGGGTCCAAAATTAAACTTAGTTTGATTTTAACAAAAATTGAATTCTTGGGGTTCTTTGATTTGCTGAATCTAAACATGTATTTAGATTTTTGATTATGGGCCCAGTTTTCAAGTTGGTCCAAGTTGGGGTCCAAAATTAAACTTTTTTTGATTTCAACAAAAATTGAATATATGGGGTTCTTTGATATGCTGAATCTAACCATGAATTTAGAATTTTTATTTGTGGGCCCCGCTATCAAATTGGTTCATATTGAGGTCAAAAGGGTCCAAAATTAAACTATGTTTGATTTCATCAAAAATTGAATTATTGGGGTTCTTTGATATTCCAAATCTAACCGTGTATTTAGATTTTTAATTTTAAGTCCCGTTTTTTAAATTGGTCTACATTAAGGTCCAAAGGGTCCAAAATTAAACTTAGTTTGATTTTAGCAAAAATTGAATTCTTGGGGTTCTTTGATATGCTGAATCTAAACATGTGTTTAGATTTTTGATTATGGGCCCAGTTTTCAAGTTTGTCCAAGTTGGGGTCCAAAATTAAACTTTGTTTGATTTTAACAAAAATTGAATATATGGTGTTCTTTGATATGCTGAATCTAACCATGTATTTTGATTTTGGACATTGGACCATAATAGGTAAATTAAAAAAATTCAAGTTCTTAGACCACATTCTTTCTGTGTCAGAAACCTATGCTGTGTCAAATATTTAATAACAATCCAAATTCAGAGCTGTATCAAGCTTGAATGTTGTGTCCATACTTGCCCCAACTGTTCAGGGTTCGACCTCTGCGGTCGTATCAAGCTGCGCCCCAGCGAAGCATTTTATTTAAATTGGTCTACATTAAGGTCCAAAGGGTCCAAAATTAAACTTAGTTTGATTTTAACAAAAATTGAATTTTTGGGGTTCTTTGATATGCTGAATCTAAACATGTGTTTAGATTTTTATACGACCGCAAAAAAATTTTTGTGGTCGTATATTGGTATGACGTTGGCGTCGTCGTCGTCGTCGTCGTCGTCGTCGTCGTCGTCGTCGTCGTCGTCGTCCGGCGTCGTCCGAAGACACATTGGTTTTCGCACTCTAACTTTAGTTTAAGTGAATGGATCTCTATGAAATTTTACCACAAGGTTTAATACCACAAAAGGAAGGTTGGGATTGATTTTGGGGGTTATGGTACCAACAGTAAAGGAATTGGGGGCCAAAAAGGGGCCAAAAATAAGCATTTTTGTAACTTCCAGACATAACTTGTGTGCTAGTGTATGGATCTCTCTGACATTGTACCACAAGGTTCCATATCACAAAAGGAATGCTGGGATTGATTTTGGGGGTAATTGCCTCAAAATTTTAGGAATTAGGGGCCAAAAAAGGGGCAAAAAACAAGCATTTTTCTAGTTTCAGGACAATAACTTGTGTGTAAGTGTATGGATCTTTCTGAAATTGTACTACAAGGTTCCATATCACAAATGGAAAGCTGGGTTTGAGTTTGGGGGTAATTACCCTAAACATTTAGGAATTTGGGGCCAAAAAGGGGCCAAAAAACACATTTTTCTAGTTTCCAGACAATAACTTGTGTTCAAGTGTATGGATCTTTCTGAAATTGTACTGCAAGGTACCAGACCACAAAGGGAAGGCTGGGATTGAGTTTGGGGGTGATGAATCATAAGGGGGTTCAAAAAATTTGGGAGGGGGGGGATTTTTTTTTTTTTCTTTTTTTTTTCTTTTAAAATTTTCCATTTTAAGTTGGTTATTTCTGATTTATATTTAAAAGCAAGTAATAATGATATGGTAGGAGATACACACCAAACAGGATGTGTAAATTATTATATAATAAGTATTGTGCAATAGCAAGAAATTTTCAATTGCACAGTATTGCACAATAGCAAGAAATCTTCAATTGCACAGTATTGCGCAATAGCAAGAAATCTTCAATTGCACAGTATTGCGCAATAGCAAGAAATATCCAATAGCACAATATTGCGCAATAGCAAGAAATTGTCAATTGTACAGTATTGCGCAATAGCAAGAAATATTTAATTGCACAGTATTGTGCAAAAGAAGATACTTCATATAAATTGCTTATTTCTTGACCAATTTCAATGGGGTTTTATTCTTGAATTCTTGGGGTTCTTTAATATGCTTAATCTAACAGTGTATTTAGTTTTTGGATTTTGGGCCTCGTTTTTAAATTGGTCCACATTGAGGTCCAAAGGGTCCAAAATTAAACTTTGTTTGATTTCATCAAAAATTGAATTATTGGGGTTCTTTGATATGCCGAATCTAACCGTGTATTTAGATTCTTAATTTTTGGTTCCGTTTTCAAATTGGTCTACATTAAGGTCCAAAGGGTCCAAAATTAAACTTAGTTTGATTTTAACAAAAATTGAATTCTTAGGGTTCTTTGATATGCTGAATCTAAACATGTATTTAGATTTTTGATTATGGGCCCAGTTTTCAAGTTGGTCCAAATCGGGGTCCAAAATTAAACTTTGTTTGATTTCAACAAAAATTGAATATATTGGGTTCTTTGATATGCTGAATCTAACCATGTATTTAGATTTTTGATTTTTGGTTCCATTTTCAAATTGGTCTACATTAAGGTCCAAAGGGTCCAAAATTAAACTTAGTTTGATTTTAACAAAAATTGAATTCTTAGGGTTCTTTGATATGCTGAATCTAAACATGTATTTAGATTTTTTATTATGGGCCCAGTTTTCAAGTTGGTCCAAATCGGGGTCCAAAATTTAACTTTGTTTGATTTCAACAAAAATTGAATATATGGGGTTCTTTGATATGCTGAATCTAACCATGTATTTAGATTTTTGATTTTTGGGCCCCGTTATCAACTTTGTCCACATTGAGGTCAAAAGGGTCCAAAATTAAACTTTGTCTGATTTCATCAAAAATTGAATTCTTGGGGTTCTTTGATATGCTGAATCTAACCATGTATTTAGATTTTGGATATTGGACCATAATAGGTGGATGTCCAATTTAAAATTTTTAAGTTCTTAGACCACATTCATTCTGTGTCAGAAACCTATGCTGTGTCAAATATTTAATCACAATCCAAATGCAAAGCTGTATCAAGCTTGAATGTTGTGTCCATACTTGCCCCAACTGTTCAGGGTTCGACCTCTGCGGTCGTATCAAGCTGCGCCCTGCGGAGCATTTTATTGATTATGGGACCAGTTTTCAAGTTGATCCAAGTTGGGGTCCAAAATTAAACTTTGTTTGATTTCAACAAAAATTGAATATATGGGGTTCTTTGATATGCTGAATCTAAACATGTATTTAGATTTTAGATTTTTGGCCCAGTTTTCAAGTTGGTCCAAATTGGGGTCCAAAATTAAACTTTGTTTGATTTCAACAAAAATTGAATATATGGAGTTCTTTGATATGCTGAATCTTACCATGTATTTAGATTTTTTATTTTGTGGGCCCGCTATCAAATTGGTTCATATTGAGGTCAAAAGGGTCCAAAATTAAACTTTGTTTGATTTCATCAAAAATTGAATTATTGGGGTTCTTTGATATGCCAAATCTAACCGTGTTTTTAGATTTTTAATTTTGGGTCCCGTTTTTTAAATTGGTCTACATTAAGGTCCAAAGGGTCCAAAATTAAACTTAGTTTGATTTTAACAAAAATTGAATTCTTGGGGTACTTTGATATGCTGAATCTAAACATGTGTTTAGATTTTTGATTATGGGACCAGTTTTCAAGTTTGTCCAAGTTGGGGTCCAAAATTAAACTTTGTTTGATTTCAACAAAAATTGAATATATGGGGTTCTTTGATATGCTGAATCTAACCATGTATTTTGATTTTGGACATTGGACCATAATAGGTAAATTAAAAAAATTGAAGTTCTTAGACCACATTCTTTCTGTGTCAGAAACCTATGCTGTGTCAAATATTTAATCACAATCCAAATTCAGAGCTGTATCAAGCTTAAATGTTGTGTCCATACTTGCCCCAACTGTTCAGGGTTCGACCTCTGCGGTCGTATCAAGCTGCGCCCAGCGAAGCATTTTATTTTTTTTCTTTTAAAATTTTCCATTTTAAGTTGGTTATTTCTGATTAATATTTAAAAGCAAATAATAATGATATGGTAGGAGATACACACCAAACAGGATGTGTAAATTATTATATAATAAGTATTGTGCAATAGCAAGAAATTTTCAATTGCACAGTATTGCACAATTGCAAGAAATCTTCAATTGCACAGTATTGCGCAATAGCAAGAAATCTTCAATTGCACAGTATTGCGCAATAGCAAGAAATATCCAATAGCACAATAATGCGCAATAGCAAGAAATTGTCAATTGTACAGTATTGCACAATAGCAAGAAATATTCAATTGCACAGTATTGTGCAAAAGAAGATACTTCGTATAAATTGCTTATTTCTTGATCAATTTCAATGGGGTTTTATTCTTGAATTCTTGGGGTTCTTTAATATGCTGAATCTAACCAAGTATTAAGTTTTTGGATTTTGGGCCCCGTTTTTTAATTGGTCCACATTGAGGTTCAAAGTGTCCAAAATTAAACTTTGTTTGATTTCATCAAAAATTGAATTATTGGGGTTCTTTGATATGCCGAATCTAACTGTGTTTTTGATTCTTAATTTTTGGTTCCGTTTTCAAATTGGTCTACATTAAGGTCAAAAGGGTCCAAAATTAAACTTTGTTTGATTTTAACAAAAATTGAATTTTTAGGGTTCTTTGATATGCTGAATCTAAACATGTATTTAGATTTTTGATTATGGGCCCAGTTTTCAAGTTGGTCCAAATCGGGGTCCAAAATTAAACTTTGTTTGATTTCAACAAAAATTGAATATATGGGGTTCTTTGATATGCTGAATCTAACCATGTATTTAGATTTTTGATTTTTGGGCCCCATTATCAACTTTGTCCACATTGAGGTCAAAAGGGTCCAAAATTAAACTTTGTTTGATTTCATCAAAAATTGAATTCTTGGGGTTCTTTGATATGCTGAATCTAACCATGTATTTAGATTTTTTATTTGTGGACCCGCTATCAAATTGGTCTACATTAAGGTCCAAAGGGTCCAAAATTAAACTTAGTTTGATTTTAACAAAAATTGAATTCTTGGGGTTCTTTGATATGCTGAATCTAAACATGTGTTTAGATTTTTGATTATGGGCCCAGTTTTCAAGTTGGTCCAAGTTGGGGTCCAAAATTAAACTTTGTTTGATTTCAACAAAAATTGAATATATGGGGTTCTTTGATATGCTGAATCTAAACATGTATTTAGAATTTAGATTTTTGGCCCAGTTTTCAAGTTGGTCCAAATTGGGGTCCAAAATTAAACTTTGTTTGATTTCAACAAAAATTGAATATATGGGGTTCTTTGATATGCTGAATCTTACCATGTATTTAGATTTTTTATTTGTGGGCCCGCTATCAAATTGGTTCATATTGAGGTAAAAAGGGTCCAAAATTAAACTTTGTTTGATTTCATCAAAAATTTAATTATTGAGGTTCTTTGATATGCCAAATCTAACCGTGTATTTAGATTTTTAATTTTGGGTCCCGTTTTTTAAATTGGTCTACATTAAGGTCCAAAGGGTCCAAAATTAAACTTAGTTTGATTTTAACAAAAATTGAATTTTTGGGGTTCTTTGATATGCTGAATCTAAACATGTGTTTAGATTTTTATACGACCGCAAAAATTAAAAATTTTTTGGTCGTATATTGGTATGACGTTGGCGTCGTCGTCGTCCGGCGTCATCCGAAGACACATTGGTTTTCGCACTCTAACTTTGGTTTAAGTGAATGGATCTCCATGAAATTTTACCATAAGGTTCAATACCACGAAAGGAAGGTTGGGATTGATTTTGGGGGTTATGGTACCAACAGTTAAGGAATAAGGGGCCAAAAAGGGGCCAAAAATAAGCATTTTTGTAACTTCCAGACAATAACTTGTGTGTAAGTGTATGGATCTCTCTGACATTGTACCACAAGGTTCCATATCACAAAGGAAAGGCTGTAATTGATTTTGGGGGTAATTGCCTCAAAATTTTAGGAATTAGGGGCCAAAAAAGGGGCAAAAAACAAGCATTTTTCTAGTTTCATGACAATAACTTGTGTGTACGTGTTTGGATATTTCTGAAATTGTACTACAAGGTTCCATATCACAAAGGGAAAGCTGGAATTGAGTTTGGGGGTAATTGCCCGAAACGTTTAGGAATTGGGGGCCAAAAAGGGGCCAAAAATAAGCATTTTTCTAGTTTCCAGACAATAACTTGTGTTCAAGTGTATGGATCTCTCTGAAATTGTACTGCAAGGTACCATACCACAAAGGGAAGGCTGGGATTGAGTTTGGGGGTGATGAATCATAAGGGGGTTTAAAAAATTTGGGGGGGGATTTTTTTTTTTTCTTTTTTTTTCTTTTTTTCCTTTTTATACGACCGCAAAAAATTTTTGCGGTCGTATATTGGTATGACGTTGGCGTCGTCTTTATTTCCTTTTTTATACGCCCGTTTACGGGACGTATTATGGTATACCGTTGTCCGTCTGTCCGTCCGTCGTCAACATGTCGGACATTTACTCAAAAACGCTTTAACCAATTTGCATAAAACTTTGGTGAATTGTTTATAGCTATTGATGTGAGCTCCCTTTCGTTTTTTATAAATTTTAGATTTTACGTTTCCGAGTTATGGGGTTTTATTCATTAAAAAAAGGGGGATTTTCCAGTTTTCGGGCAATAACTCAAGAATGCTTTCACCAACTTGCAAGAAATTGTGGTGAATTGTTTATATCTATTGACATGAGCTCCCTTTTGATTTTTATATATTTTAGATTTTACGTTTCTGAGTTAAAGGGTTTTATTCCTAAAAAAAGGGGGATTTTCCAGTTTTCCGACAAAAAATCAAAAATGCTTTCAGCAGTTCTTATGAAACTTTAGTGAATTGTTTATATCTATTGATGTAAGCTCCGTTTAGAATTTTGTAAATTTTACATTTTACATTGGAGTTATGGGGTTTTATTCATTAAAAAAGGGGGGATTTTCCAGTTTTCGGACAGTAACTCAAAAATGCTGTCAGCAATTCTCATGAAACTTTGGTGAATTGTTTATATCTATTGATGTAAGCTGCCTTTACATTTTTATAAATTTCTTATATGACATTGAGAATTAATTGAACTTTAATTGTTTATAGTCTGACAACAGATTTACTAAGTATTGCGAAACAGCACAGTGTATTGCACAACAGCAAGAAATCTTAATTAAATATAAATTCAATTCATATAACCAAGTTCAAGTTCTTTGAATTCATTTATCCAGAAACCTATAATATGTCAAATATTTAATACAATCCAAATTCAGACCTGTATCAAGCTTGAATATTGTGTCCATTTTTGACCCAACTGTTCAGGGTTGGACCTCTGCGGGCGTATCCAGCTGCGCTCAGCGAAGCAGTTTATTGTTTCTGTTCCAGTGCAGTCTAGACTAATTTTTTTCCAACAGCCAGGGAAACATCTTGTGGGGAATTTCGTTAATATATTGATTAACTGGCATTGGGGGTCAGACTCACATGGTTAAAAAGAAGACTGCAGTTTAATGAAAAATAAAAAAATATTATATGCATATTCCCTGATTTCTTTATCTTATTGAATGTGGAATGCCAACTGTTTCTATAAAACTTGACTGGACAAAGATATTTTTTCATTCATTTCTGATCTGGTAGCTACATACACTTAGAAATATGATAGTTGGGCTGAAAATCAATCTACTTTTCTGCTGTGACATTATGATAGCTGTAGATTTTTTCTTCTTTCAATGTCCAAGAAAACAAGGGAGGATTAAGTTAACATTAGATCTATTTGGAAATAGTCTAGACAGCTGAATCTTATGCCATTATCTTTTTCTATCTTTTTAGCAAATGCAGAATTTTCAGAATACGGTCCAGAGACAGCAAGCACTGGCACTAATGTGTAGGTAAGTACAAATTGTTCCATTAGAAAGACATGAAAGAAATTATATATGATAGTCACAAATTCACTATATGAACACTTTTCAACTTCAATATTTGACTGTCTTAATGAAGAAAATTGATATTTACCAGACTGAGGGAATTCTTATATAAATATAAAAATAAGAAGATGTGATATGACTGCCAATGAGACAACTCTTAAGAAAACTAACATCCTCATTTAAGAACAAAACAATGAAAGAAAAGCAAATATGATATACAGCAACAAAGGACAACTACAGGCTCCTGACTTAAGACAGGAACATACAGAATGTGTCAATGTGGTGGGGTTAAACATGTTTGCTGGTGCCAAATCATTCAAGTGATTCAAAGCTCAAAAGAAACCTAACAAAAAAAGTAAAGATATGAAGTACAAATCTCTCACCAGCAAAAAGAACTAACCGTGAAATATAAGGACATATACCATAAGCACGTGGACACATTCTAATGCATCCACACAGCACGAGCAACAAACTCTGTATTCAATATAGAATGTAAGAAGATGTGGTATGATTGCCCATGAGACAACTCTCCACCAGCCAAATACCAGTCTATGTTATGACACACAAAGACAGCAAACATGTACTTACTGCTTTAAAAAGCTACCTTTGAGCCAGAATCTCTGATTTTGAAATAAATGATAAGATATTTTATTGTGTTTTTCAGAATATATGTAGGAAGTATTAACTTTGAGATTAAAGAAGACACCATAAAGCAGGCATTCCTACCATTTGGTCCCATCAAATCAGTTAATTTGTCCTGGGATCCATTAACAAACAAACACAAAGGTTTTGCCTTCATAGAATATGACATACCAGAAGCAGCACAGTTATCTTTAGAACAGATGAATGGTGTGATGATAGGAGGAAGGAATATTAAGGTATAAAGTCATTTTTTGTCAACAAAGTTGCATACCCACATACATAAAAGCAGATGTGGGTATATGTCAAAAGACAGTAACCCATTAAAAAAATCAAGATATTATTTGGTACTATTTCAGTGTTCTCCCCAGGATTTTTTGATAGCACCAGGGTAACGCGTGTGGACTTCTTGGTGAAATATTTCATGCAATCAGTTGTGTCGTGTTGCGTCGCGTCGCTTAGCTCTAGTTAATGTAGTTTTTATGTCTCTTGTTTTGTTTTAACACTGTGGTACTGTGTTATGTTGACATTGATTCAGAAAATTATTGGTAAAAAAGAAGTAAATCAAAAAACAGTTTGTATACTTTAATATTTTTTTTTAAATAAATAAATTATGATTCATAATAAAATATTCATCTGAATTTAAAGTAATTAAATCTTTTGTAAAATCCAAAATCAATAAAAATAAAATATCATTCAAAAGAGAACAAAAATGCTCAATTTAAAAAACTTTCTAGTTTCTAGAAAAAAGTTGTTGTATGTGAAAGGATTCCTGTCATAAGAAGACATAAAATTAACAAGAACAATTGCAAATATTGTTTTATTATTTGAACCAGTTTCTATCTTAGATTTTGATGAAAAGAAATTTTTCATAAATTTTAAAACATTTTGCCTTAGAATTCATGTAAATATTAAACTTTCTTGTCTTTGGTGATAATCAAACATAGATACAGACTTTATACTGCCCTAAAATCTTAATCTTTATTTGTCATGAACCATTTAAAAAGAATTCCTAAATCTATAAATTTATCTTTGGTCTATAGATCTATAAGTAACCATATTAAATGTCAACAACTAAGTCTCCCTATTTTCCCACCTAAATGACAGGAAGTAGATATAAATAGATTTAACATGTGCTTATGGATAAAATTGTAAGATTACTTCTGTTATTCATTAATTATGGATATAGATATCCAGTTTGAAGGTACAGTCATGCATTTTATTTATAAAATATAATAGATTGCAATTAATTGTAAATACACTTGAATATTCTACGTGAACTAACTGGGTCATGTGATATGTACAGACAGCTACTACAGTTTGAAACCCGACTATCATGCAATAACTATGTCATAATTAAAGATAATATTGGCCATGGTTTAATCAGAGACATATAATATAAGAATTGGGAAATGTATAGTTGTCCATTATACGTAATGAGCCACCATTATGATGTACAAAAAATGTACCTATCGGGTCAAGACACTGTTTGTGTACAAAGTATTTGCCGACTTGTCACAGGTCAGTGCTTGGGTGGAGAGTGAAGCCATAAAATAGTTATCTGTGATCATAAAGTTATGAACTCTTAATTAAAACACAAAAGAATCATGTTACAAGTGTTAATTACATCGATTAAATCCAATCAACAAGGTTAACTTCATAAGGTAAATCGATCACGTGGTGTAAACAATCTGTGTTGAACTGGTTTGAACTGGCCAAATTTCACCTGGAATTTTATACCGCACGGAAAAGATTTAACAAGTCGTTTAAAACTTTACCGATTTACGATTTTTTAACTGAAAATTTTAGCACCACGGAGAAAAATTATACATCGCGGTAAGAACGATACAACCACGGTAAAAAATTATACATCGCGGGCCCGCGGTCCTTTAAGGGCCTGAGGAGAACACTGCTATTTTGCACTATAAACGTGTCTATATAATATATGGATATGAAATTCAAATTCTACAGATAAAGTTAAACAATACGAGACTGAAAATTGTCCTATGGCATTGTATTATCATTGAATATTCAATAAAGCTACTTTTTTATATGATAATTCAAAATTGTTATTTTCTGTTGTTTTGTTTTGTTTAGTTTTGTTTATCTTTTTACACAATTATTTTATTTCCTTGAGTAATTGTTTCAAAATAGGGAATTCATTTTTTATTATTTATTTTTTTTTTACTCCTGTAGAGTAAAAAAACATTGTTAACAGTTCATGACTTTCTACTGCTTTTTAGAGTATAACAGTATAAAAATATTATAATTTATATCCAAAATTTTCTTCATGGTCGATCACAAGGGAAAAAATTACAGTCCTGTTAAATTACTAAATTAAGCAATGGGAAACTTGCAATACAAACTACACCGTCAGTTCACATGTGTTAAATTTTTACAGAAGAATGTCATATAGCCTTTTCAATTTTTGTCAGGTGGGAAGACCAAGTAATATGCCTCAGGCACAGCCCATTATTGAACAGCTAGCAGAAGAAGCCAAAAACTATAACAGAATTTACATAGCATCAATACATCAAGACTTAACGGAAGATGATATCAAAAGGTATGAACTAGAGACTGTATTTAAAGGAAGATTTTAAAAACAAGCTTCAAAGTTGCATTTCAAATGAGATTGATTTTTTTATGGAACAGTTTCCTACAGTATCTATTCTTAAAGTGGACTGTGAAATAATGTTTGTGGGTTAGAAATAAACTGTAAGCAGATTAACAAAAATCTTTGTTTATAAGTAATGTTTATAATAGCAAAAATGTAAATGTTACTCTTTCCAAGGCAACATATTTGAAAGTTTTAATAATTTGTAACAATTTTTTTTCTCGTACAGATCTGTAAATAGTTATCTCCCTTACAATGACTTTGCCATTGCAATCTGATCTTTAGACTTTTATTAAATTCCTAAAATGAAGCGGTTTCTAATTAAATATTTCTGTGATAATAATGTGTTAGGACTGTTTGAGATATAATTGTAGAGTTAGAGCTTACAATAATATTATTCTATGTCTCCCCTAATCTTATGTCAGGTCTGACATGTTACTTTAATATTTGACCTAAAGATGCAACTATTTTAT
The DNA here is from genome assembly GCF_021869535.1 of Mytilus californianus. Lineage (NCBI taxonomy): Eukaryota > Metazoa > Mollusca > Bivalvia > Mytilida > Mytilidae > Mytilus > Mytilus californianus. The sequence continues at coordinate 103,657,130 of NW_026262679.1, forward strand.
TTCAGCCAGGTAGATAGTCCTTGAAAGATCTTTTTAAAGATCTATTAATAATTGACCTGATAAATAAATCTTAGTTAAATTCTTTATTATTTTATTTCAGTGTGTTTGAAGCATTTGGAAACATTTTAACTTGTGAAATATGTAAAGATCCAACCAAGCCAGGAAAACACAAGTATGTACTGTTACTATTTAATGCTATTGGGGCATAATCTTTTTATGTTAAGAGGAATAATACTGGAATATTTGAGCTCTAACAAAGTATGGTTGAACATTAAAATTCTGCATATAAAACAATGTCTGTTTACAATTTTTATTATGCCCCCGCTGTAGCAGTTACCGTTCTCTAACTTTAGTTTGCCTCAACAAAATGTTATAAAACTTATACACAATGCTTATTACCACAAAACACAGATATAAGTTTGAAATTGGGTGGTTTCACTTTTACAGTCGAGTTATGTCCTTTATAAATGGAAAAAATTGCTAAATCTGTCGTTTCCGTTCTCTAACTTTTAGTTTGCCTCAACCAAATGTTATTGAACAATGAGAGCACTCAAACCTGCAAGCAATTTCTAATGACAACATGAGGAAATATATGTCATTAACTTTAAAAGAAAAGAAAATGTCAATAATAAGTACATTGACTCATGCATATTTACGGTCTTTGGACATAGAAAGTTCACTTAAGTAATCAGTTTTCAACAGTTTTTATACGACCGCAAAAATTTAAAAATTTTTGGTCGTATATTGGTATGACGTTGGCGTCGTCGTCGTCCGGCGTCGTCGTCGTCGTCGTCGTCTGGCGTCGTCCGGCGTCGTCCGAAGACACATTGGTTTTCGCACTCTAACTTTAGTTTAAGTGAATGGATCTCCATGAAATTTTACCATAAGGTTCAATACCACGAAAGGAAGGTTGGGATTGATTTTGGGGGTTATGGTACCAACAGTTAAGGAATTAGGGGCCAAAAAGGGGCCAAAAATAAGCATTTTTGTAACTTCCAGACAATAACTTGTGTGTAAGTGTATGGATCTCTCTGACATTGTACCACAAGGTTCCATATCACAAAGGAAAGGCTGTAATTGATTTTGGGGGTAATTGCCTCAAAATTTTAGGAATTAGGGGCCAAAAAAGGGGCAAAAAACAAGCATTTTTCTAGTTTCATGACAATAACTTGTGTGTAAGTGTTTGGATATTTCTGAAATTGTACTACAAGGTTCCATATCACAAAGGGAAAGCTGGAATTGAGTTTGGGGGTAATTGCCCGAAACGTTTAGGAATTGGGGGCCAAAAAGGGGCCAAAAATAAGCATTTTTCTAGTTTCCAGACAATAACTTGTGTTCAAGTGTATGGATCTCTCTGAAATTGTACTGCAAGGTACCATACCACAAAGGGAAGGCTGGGATTGAGTTTGGGGGTGATGAATCATAAGGGGGTTCAAAAAATTTGGGGGGGGATTTTTTTTTTTTCTTTTAAAATTTTCCATTTTAAGTTGGTTATTTCTGTTTAATATTTAAAAGCAAATAATAATGATATGGTAGGAGATACACACCAAACAGGATGTGTAAATTATTATCTAATAAGTATTGTGCAATAGCAAGAAATTTTCAATTGCACAGTATTGCACAATAGCAAGAAATCTTCAATTGCACAGTATTGCGCAATAGCAAGAAATCTTCAATTGCACAGTATTGCGCAATAGCAAGAAATATCCAATAGCACAATATTGCGCAATAGCAAGAAATTGTCAATTGTACAGTATTGCGCAATAGCAAGAAATATTCAATTGCACAGTATTGTGCAAAAGAAGATACTTCCTATAAATTGCTTATTTCTTGATCAATTTCAATGGGGTTTTATTCTTGAATTCTTGGGGTTCTTTAATATGCTGAATCTAACCGCGTATTAAGTTTTTGGATTTTGGGCCCCGTTTTTAAATTGGTCCACATTGAGGTCCAAAGGGTCCAAAATTTAACTTTGTTTGATTTCATCAAAAATTGAATTATTGGGGTTCTTTGATATGCTGAATCTAACCGTGTATTTAGATTCTTAATTTTTGGTTCCGTTTTCAAATTGGTCTACATTAAGGTCCAAAGGGTCCAAAATTAAACTTAGTTTGATTTTAACAAAAATTGAATTTTTAGGGTTCTTTGATATGCTGAATCTAACCATGTATTTAGATTTTTGATTATGGGCCCAGTTTTCAAGTTGGTCCAAATCGGGGTCCAAAATTAAACTTTGTTTGATTTCAACAAAAATTGAATATATGGGGTTCTTTGATATGCTGAATCTAACCATGTATTTAGATTTTTGATTTTTGGGCCCCGTTATCAACTTTGTCCACATTGAGGTCAAAAGGGTCCAAAATTTAACTTTGTTTGATTTCATCAAAAATTGAATTATTGGGGTTCTTTGATATGCCGAATCTAACCGTGTATTTAGATTCTTAATTTTTGGTTCCGTTTTCAAATTGGTCTACATTAAGGTCCAAAGGGTCCAAAATTAAACTTAGTTTGATTTTAACAAAAATTGAATTTTTAGGGTTCTTTGATATGCTGAATCTAAACATGTATTTAGATTTTTGATTATGGGCCCAGTTTTCAAGTTGGTCCAAATCGGGGTCCAAAATTAAACTTTGTTTGATTTCATCAAAAATTGAATTCTTAGGGTTCTTTGATATGCTGAATCTAACCATGTATTTGATTTTGGATATTGGACCATAATAGGTGAATGTCCAATTTAAAATTTTTAAGTTCTTAGACCACATTCATTCTGTGTCAGAAACCTATGCTCTATCAAATATTTAATCACAATCCAAATTCAGAGCTGTATCAAGCTTGAATGTTGTGTCCATACTTGCCCCAACTGTTCAGGGTTCGACCTCTGCGGTCGTATCAAGCTGCGCCCTGCGGAGCATTTTATTTTCATCATGCTTGAAGATTTTGACTTGATATTTTTATGTAGTTTACACCATGACAAGTTATAGATCAAGTTAGAATTTCGTTCCAATGAATTTGTAACCGGTAGGGGACTATGTATTGCCATGCAATACTCACAGAATGCTTGTTTAAAGTAATTTTTGTCTTGCCTTGACGGAGTCAAAAAGCGAGACATAGGTATGCTGTTTCTGGCGGCTGCGGCGACTGCAGCGGCGTCAACAATGTATTAGTTTGTGATTAGGTCTAGTTCATGGAGAACCACTAGTGGTAGGTCAATGATATTTGGTATGCAGTTGTATTAGCATTGGCACATCTCATTACCATGGAGATTATTTGGCCCCGCCCCCTCAGTCAAGGTCTATTGACTTTGAAACTTTGCTTAGTTTACATGTATTAGTTTGTGATTAGGTCAGTTTATGGGGAACCACTAGTGGTAGGTCAATGATATTTGGTATGCAGTTGTATAAGCATTGGCATATTTCATTTCCATGGAGATTATTTGGCCCTGCCCCCTCATTCATGGTCTATTGATTTTGAAACTTTTGCTTAGTTTTCATGTATTAGTTTGTGATTAGGTCAGTTTAAGGGTAACTGTTAGTGGTAGGTCAATGATAACTGGTATGCAGTTGTATAAGCATTAGCACATCTCATTTCCATTGAGAATATTTGGTCCTTACCCCTCAGTCATGGTCTATTGACTTTGAAACTTTTGCTTAGTTTACATGTATTGGTTTGTGATTAGGTCAGTTCAAGATGAACCACTAATGTTAAGTCAATGATATTCGGTGTGCAAATGTTTTGGCATTTGCAAGTTTCATTTCCATGGAGATTATATAACCCCACCCCCTAATTATGGTTCATTGACTTTGAAACTTTTACATAGTTTACAAGTTAATGTTTGTGTTTAGGTTTGTTTAAAGGGAACGACTTATGAAAAGTCAATGGTATTTGATTTGCAGTTGTATTAGCATTGGCACATCTCATTTCCATGGAGATTGTTTAGCCCTGTACCTTCAGTCATGGTTCATTGACTTTGAATATTTGCATAACTTACATGCTAAAGTATTGCTTTTTTAATTTCAACATTTGCATAATCAAAATAACAAATAGGCGAGACATATCTCTGTGTTAACAGTTTATTTTGTAAGGCTTAGAATGGGGATACTCAAAAAAATTAGTTGAAAACATTTTGCAATAATCTAAATGAAATAGATGTCAGATGAAACACACATTCAAACTTGTGATTAACTGACAACACAAAGTTTTTATCACAAAAATGTACTCATAGAAGTAAGAATGTTTGATATTTTCAGAGAATATGGTTTTATTGAATATGATTCGTCCCAGGCAGCACAAGATGCAGTAGCTTCCATGAATTTGTTTGATCTTGGTGGACAGTATTTAAGAGTTGGCAAGGTAAGTTTTAATGAAATGTCTTTTTCTGGAAACATTTGTTATATGTAAAAACAGTTTGAAATTCTCAAACATATGGAACAAAATTTTATTGTGAAATCTATTTTTAGTCTTGATTTTTTGTGTTTGTTTAAAATTAATTGTATCATGTTTATTCATTGATTTTAAAATTTGATGTTGCAAAAAAAAATGCATTTAGTGGAATATGGAAGTTCATAGTTTTGATTGATCACTGAATCAACTAAGATGGTACTGTAGGAATAAAAGTACATTCATTTATAACATACAAACACATTTATGTTTCTCTGAGACACATTCTTTGCTTTTATTTCTGATTTGTCAGAATAATAACTTTTATGTTTAAAAAGAATAATTGAAGGAATTTCTCCTTTAATAGTTCCAAGACTGAAATTATTATTCTTCTACTATGCAAATTTATATGCCATCTGCTAATTAACCACAAAGATTTTGATTTGATAGGGAATTTTTGTACATAGCACATAACACTTATCTTGAAATGTAAGAATTTTTTACATGATTGAAAACACCCACCTTTCTTTAATAATAGAATTTGGCTAACCTTTTAATACATAATTATCCATTCATAAAACTGTTTGCATTTCCTTGGTTTCAATGCAAAAACCTTTCTGTCAGGGGTTAAACTGACGCATGGAATGGAAAGTAGCCTTCATATCAATATTGTTGATCTGTACAAAAATTTTGCACTGGATAATTGCAAGCATTTTCATGATTGTGAAATCAGCAGAAATAACTACAGTGCTTACAGTATATTTTCATGATTCAATTTTACATAGTATCTATTCTAAATGGTGTGCATGAATGTTACAAAAATATGTTCAAATCCTCGCATATTGTGTAGTTTTAAATTCTGACAATGACCAATATCAAGGAATTGAAAAGCTTCATATACAGATTAATACATACCCTTTTCCATATCAGCCCTAGTATCATACCGAGACCCCCATATCAGCTTGAGACATTAGTCGAGGTCTGATATGTGTCTAGGGATGATACCCGTGCGGATATGGAAAAAGACATGTATTAATCTTTTTATCATATACTACCTATGTAGGAATGCAACCCCATATCAGTGACGTCGCATCAGGCTGATATTGGTTATCAGCCTAGGTGTGCATTTATGGCTAGTTTACCTCCGCTTGTTACACATTTGCAAAATCTGTCATATTAATGCTAAGTATATGATAAGTTATTGTTAACATTTAGTATTTAATTTTCAGGCCATAACACCACCAGATGCATTACAACCTACAGCAGGACCCAGCACATTACCAACGGCAGCTGCAGTGGCTGCTGCTGCTGTCACAGCTAAAATTACTGCTATGGATGTCCAACAACAGATATCAGGCTTTGTAAGTAGCTTAAAACTAGATTTTAGTGCAACAGATGACAGGCTTTGTAAGTGTTTTGTATAAGGTATTCAAATATAAATCTCTGAATTAGATAGAATGCCCAATAAGTGCTGAGAGCTATTCTAGGAAAAAATGTATCCAAGGGTTGGACACCACATTTTTCTTGGGGTGATAGTGGTGAAAACATACAATTCTGTCACAAATGAAAATAAAAAATATGGATGGTTGGTTATAAAAAAGTGTTACCCCTGCATTTTCCCCTGCAATAGCCCTGAGCTAATGAACAATTACCTATGAATTTGATTAAAATACAGGTGTTATAATCTAAATACCATCATATATTGAAAAAGAAAATTAATACCTAAGCAAAGAAAACATTGAAAAGGAAAATAGATTACTTGGGGTAATACTGATTCTTGGCTGCATTTGTTTAAATAGATTTTCTTTGGATTTACAAACAAGTATGCAGTTAATCTTTTTAGAAGAAAAGTCAGTAGCCAAAGCACATATGACAATAGGTCTTAAGCTATAAATATATTTTTATTATAGGCACCACCAGGAATAGCAGAACCATCAGGACTTGGTTTGAGTGATTCTCCAACCCATGTACCACCTGTAGGAGTAGTTACTCCTGCCTTGGGAGCAGTGGTACCACCACCAATAGTATCACAAGGAATATCACGTAGGAAATTTGTTTTATATGCCCAGAGTTGTTGTGTCTATTAAATAACATGGAAATATTATGAAAATTATATCTGCTAGAAATAGTATTTTGAGAAAACATGTTAATCATGTTAATTAAGGAATATAAGGGATTGTTTAATAGCTTACAACATATGTTATTCTAGAATGTAACTAAAAGTTACCTTGTAATAATATCAATTTGCACTAGTGCATATAAAGCTTCAAATTAGTTTTTAAATATATACATATATAATATATAGCTTTGCTATAAAACAAAAGGGTTATTGCATGATTAGTGGTAGATAATATATTGCACTAACAAGCTCTTGAAATATAAAAATCTACTTTACAAATGGAAAAATTGCTGAATTCTTCATTTCCGTTCTCTAACTTAGGTAAGCCTCAACCAAATTTTATGAAACTTAAACACAATGCTTATTACCACAAAACACAGATCAAGTTTGAATTTCGGTGGCGTCACTTTAACCGTTCTAGAGTTATGCCCCTTTACTAATGAAAAAAATTGCTGAATTTTTCATTTCCATTCTCTAACTTTAGTTTGCCTCAACCAAATGTTATAAAACTTATACACAATGCTTATTACCACAAAATACAGATCGAGTTTGATTTTTTGTGGTGTCACTTTTACTGTTCTAGAGTTATGCCCCTTTTCAAATGGAAAAATTGCTGAATTTTTTGTTTCCGTTCTCCAACTTAAGTTTGCCTCGACCAAATGTTATGAAACTTATACACAATACTTATTACTACAAAACTTAGATCAACAAGAAATTTGGGTAGCGTCACTTTTACTGTTCTTCAGTTATGTCCTGTTATAACTTTATATGATATGTAAGTTGGGGCATCATCTGTGTCCCATGGACACATTCCCCATTTATTTGTATACATGTTGACTTCCAATGTTAAGTCATAATAATATGTCTCCATATATATTTATAAAGTTGGTGGACCGGTAGTATCAGTAGCAGCACTCTCCACAATGCCATCACATATACCACTACCACCAATGGTTACACAAGATAAAAAGAAAGCAGAAGAAAAAGAGAAAGAGGATAAAAAGAAAGCAGCTGACGACGACCAGTCGCAAACATTAGAACAACAAGAAAGCATGAAAATTAGTGGAACAAATGCCCGACATATGGTCATGCAGAAACTTATGAGAAAATCTGATGTACGTACGGTTAATGAGTATATTAGATAACCATTGATTATTCATCTCTTTCTATGGTTCCAGCTTACCAAGATTCTTGTAACATTTTGATTACCTTAATCTGAATTGCATGGTTTACTGGTTAATGTTTAATGTTCAAAATTTGATAATTTTTGTCGAGCCTGCGACTTTTGTCGCAGAAAGCTCGACATAGGGATAGTGATCCGGCCGTGGTTGCAGCGTTAGCTTACTTCTTAAAAGCTTTATATTTTAGAAGGTGGAAGATCTGGATGCTTCATACTTTGTATATGGATGCCTCATGTTACAAATTTTCTGTCAGTCACATGTCCAATGTCCTTGACCTCATTTTCATGGTTCAGTGACTACTTGAAAAAAAAGTTAAGATTTTTTTGTAATGTTAAATTCTCTCTTATAAGTAAAAGGATAACTATATTTGGTATGTGCGTACCATGCAAGGTCCTCATGCCCGTCAGACAGTTTTCACTTGACCTCGACCTCATTTCATGGATCAGTGAACAAGGTTAAGTCTTGGTGGTCATGTCCATATCTCAGATACTATAAGCAATAGGTCTAGTATATTCGGTGTATAGAAGGACTGTAAGGTGTACATGTCCAACTGGCAGGTGTCATCTGACCTTGACCTCATTTCATGGTTCAGTGGTTATAGTTAAGTTTTTGTGTTTTGGTCTGTTTTTCTTATACTGTATGCAATAGGTCTACTATATTTGGTGTATAGAATGATTGTAAGGTGTAAAGAAGGCGGGACATTTCAGCGTGTGCACTCTTGTCTTAGATACAAAATTAAAAACAATAATAATAGAAATCAATCAAATGTATTTTATGCAAAGTAGGATTGTAAGTAAAGTTGTGCATTTCCATCTTACAGAATTGATATAACCTTTACCTTAATATTTCCATGGTTCATTTGTCAGTGTTAAGTTTTAAAGATTTGAATCCATTAAATCATTTCATAATTATCTCTGGCAAAAAGTGTATCACAAACATGATTTTTCAGCATGGTCAAACAATTTAACATGCCATTCTGATTGTTATACAAATAAAATGATTTACTTAGAATTAATAATGGAAACTTATTTTGATGCACAATAAAAATATATAATTTAGAATATTTGAATCAGTATTCTATTTACATAACTGTTTTCTTTTCCTTTCAAATTTACTTGTTATTTCAGTTCTCTAACTTTACTGGGGTTATTTTATATTCATTTGTCTTCAAGTGGACTTCTAATTCATTGAGTTCGACTCATCAGCAGGCCTCGACATAACGCTTGTCCGATTTTCCGGTACCAGAGGAAAAAAAGGTCGGACAAGTAAAAGCTATATCAAGCTTGTCCGACGGGACAAGTAAAATTATTCTGCAGAAAATAAAGTTAATCCAACTTAAGTAATTATAAACAAAAAACAAGAAAAGAAGATAAAAACAAGTATTAATTTGACATGTTTACTTGCAAACCGATAATTTTAAACTGGTTCTTTGTCAGGTACTTTTTAATAGGTAAAAGGCATACTATTCTCGGAAACCAGTTTTACTGATCCGAATCAGCGATGCGCTTTGTAGAAAAGGTAACTTTACAAGACAGTTCTTCACCAGCTCGGAAACGATTCGGCTCCTAAGTTTAATAGACAGTTTGGCACCGTAGTAGACATATTTAATAGATATGATTAATAGACAGTTCGGCAAGGCAGGAGACAATTCGGGTCCAAGACAAATCAGTACCTGGTTTCCCATCTTATTCTGTTGCTTTATAATAAATACCATACCGGTATACAAAAATATTTTTTAAATAAAAATGAAGAAATTTACCATAAAATTCACAAAATCATATTTGATCATATGTAGAAAGAAACAATACTTGCAATACGGTGACCTATAGTTGTTAATTTCTGTGTCATTTGGTCTCTTGCAGAGAGTTGTCTCATTGGCAATCATACATCATCTTCTTTTTTTTATTGATTGCATTTGAATAATCTTTTTTCAACTTAAACAACCAGGATACAAATCCAATGAGTGTACATTGACAGGCCTATCAGACGGTGCCTCATGTGCAGAGTCTGATGAGACTTTGGCATTGATGAAAACTAGAACCTAAGCCCTGTGACATGACTAGATTCAGTTGTTCTCGACTCATATTTTTGAAAAGTATTTCAAAAGATATAAATCAAATTCTGTTCTATTGTTTTAATTCATTTTGTTCCTTGAATCAACTCATAAGGCAAAAAAGGTTATTATTAAGATTTGTTTTGGACAAGTTACAATTTCATTCGGACAAGTAAGTTTTGGGTTGTACTTGTCCTACTGGACAAGTGGACTTCTAATTCATTGAGTTCGACTCATCAGAGTTAGAAATGGATTGAACCAACAGGGAATTTTAGCGAGACTGACAGAATATCTCAGACTTATTTGAGGACACAACAAGGTTCAACTATATTAACCTTTCTTCTCCCATACTTCACAGTCTTTATATCTGATTTTCTTTCAGCAGTATCATGTGATGGTATTAAGGAATATGGTTGGTCCAGAAGATTTAGATGATGAACTTGAGAGTGAGGTTACAGAAGAATGTGGGAAGTTTGGTAACGTCAACCGTGTTATTATTTACCAGGAAAAGCAAGGAGAGGAAGAGGATGCTGAAGTTATTGTCAAAATATTTGTGGAGTTTACAAAACAAATAGGTAAGTTTCCAATTATACATTAGAGTCTGTATTCATAGTAGAAAGAAATATACCAACATCTTTCCTGGAATGAAATAAACGTGTTTAAAAAATTTTGGTTTTGCATTTTTCTTTTTCCATAATCAATATAATAAATGGGTTTCATTTTTAGTCCCTTTGCAAGCAATATAAGCAGAATTTAAAGCTCAAAATGTGACTGTAATATGAAACTATGTGACATTGGTCTTTTTTGTTGGAATTTCACTACTAGTTTACACTGCAATGCAATATAGAGCTCATAATTCAAACAATATCTGTAGAAAATGCCTGAATGATAAAATACTCAGACACAATCGGCCATTCACAAGTAAAAATTTGATTTCACGACTTCCATAATTGAGCTTACATAGATAAACAGCACTATAATGCCTTTTGTCTGTTTTTTCTGATTTGTCAGACACTAACTTTCTGTCTCTGATCATATGAATTATGATTGGGGGTATATGCTTAGCTTGACAATGCCTACATTCTTATTGTAATTTGTTTTAAAAATTTGAGTTACTGGGCGGGCAGACTACATCTTTGGAGTCTTGTTAGTATAACTGACCTTCCTTCAAGTGTTGGATATACCAGAGGATTCCTGAAAGGAAATATTATACTATTCTCTAAATCTTTATTAAATTGCAGTGACTGTTGTCTTCAAAAATATAACATTATGATGTGTTTTCTATTGTAGAAGTAGAAAGAGGATGTTCATCTTTAAATGGTCGATATTTTGGTGGAAGAATAGTGACAGCTGAGAAATATGATCAGGACTTATTTGAAGCCAAAGATTTATCAGGCTGACCAAGTACAGATAGTTTTAAACTACTTTGCAATAATAGTTACAATATGTAATATGTGATGAATGGTGAAATTTATTTGACTGTAATTCACTTGAGAGAATGGAAAAGGTTATAAAGAGTTGGTATTATCAGAGGGAACTATGATTTGAAATCAGCTGTATCACTACAAGGCCACCACCCTATAAGTAGTAAAATAGACATCGCCAACAAAACATGGATAAAATATTCAATTTTGATAGTATCCCTTGTCCTATAACACAGGTGTCAACATTCCAAATATCAATGGATGACTCCTAATTTTTGTTTTTAATTTGCAATCTCCTCTGGAGATCAGTCCTTAAACAGGAAGTCAAATCTCCAATTTTGGAGAGAGAGAGAAAAAATCCTATTTCACACTATCACCATTTATTCACTGTAATTTGTTGTTTGTCTATTAAAGATTGAGAAGTTATAATCAAAGCATTGTTTGTTAATATAATACACAGTATTCAAATTTATAAATCATATATGTTTAGCTAATTCATTCATTAACACAAAGTAGTGAAAATAATATTAAGATAACAATGTGAAGTAGGTTCGATGTAAAATTTCCCTCAGAGGAAGATCTCCCTCTTTGGAGGTTTGAAATGTTGACACCTATGAAATTTTAACAAATTAAATTGATTTTTCAGCTTAATTTATCTACATTTTAATTATCAAATGTATATATTTCCATCCAAAAACATTTTTGATGAGTTCATGATAATTTTAGTTCGTCAAGAAGTTTTTGTTTTCCAGAATTACAAAAACATTTCTATTTTCCTTATATGTTTTTGTCTTCTGTTACATATCTGAATGTGAATTATTCTTTGACATTAAGAGACTTGATTCATGTATTATGTAAATGAATTTGCATTGTTTTTCTAGATCTCTTTTTGAACTGGAATACAACAGTCATAATATTTTCATTCTTATCGACAAGAAGGAATAAATAGAAAGTAGAGTGTTTTTTATCAATGAGTATGATTCACCTGGCTTGGATTTAACAACTGGGAAGAAATTGATTAAGTGTCCCAAAGTTGTATGTTCTACTTAAATTATATATTGATATGGCTCTTAGAAATGATAATTACGACTGTTTGAATATGCAATTCATTCTTAAATCGGCAAAAGCAAAGATTCTGGCTGTAAAGAAAATTTTTAACAGATTAGTATGAGAGTGCTGATCTTAACTCATGAAATCATATTTGATAAAAATTATTGCAAAAATTACTATTTTTAAAAAATATAAAAAACACATAACATTTAAATAATAATATTTAATGTACATTTCCTTAATCAGCATTGAATCCTTTTCATCATTCAGATGTACTGTTAGGTATTACATTTCTGACAATTTTACTTCACTGCATTAGCATGTATGTATTTTATCAATCGCATAAAGAATCAATAGGTTGCTATGTCCATGTCCAATTGTGTTATTTCTTTCTGTTCATTGTTATGAAAGAAATTTTGAAATAAACTTGATGTAATAAATTGTGTTCATTTGTAAGCATATGAATATGGAAATAATGATGGATTAAACAATTATGTTTCTGTTAGACTTAGAAATTAAATATCCAGCATAGAGAAGTACAAATGTTTGAGATACATGTTCATATATAGTACAATAATTCTGATTTTAAATAGCTACTGTTAAAAAAATTGACTTGCTAAAAAAAATATTTCAGGACTTATCTCATCATTTTCCCTTATATTAAAATTCTAGTACATGTATATAGTAAAGCATCGACCATTCATCTAAAACAATTCAAAAATTCTTTCACCAATTGTCATGAAACTTTGGTGAATTGTTTATATGTATTGAGGAAGGCTCCATTTCCATGTTTCTAAATTTTAAATTTTACGTTTTAGAGCTATGGGATTTTATTTATAAAAACGGGTGATTTTACAGTTTTCTGACTATAACTCAAAAATGCTGAGGGCAATTTTTCTGTAAATATTAAAAGCTGACCAACAATTGCAAATATGTATTACCACAGATATTACCGGGATTTTAATTGAGAAAGAAACATTATACACTAATGTTCCAAATTTAGTGTTGAAAACAATATACATTGTAGCTATAAACTGGACGTATTCTATAACCATCCTAATGGATCTTGAACACAAAAATGTACCTATAAAAATCAAGACACAAATTGGAAAAAAGTAAAACATTTTCAAGTAAGAAAAAAAGAGAACTGATAAAAAAAAAGTGATGCTCAAAAAGATAGTGAGCAGCCAATTAAAAATTTGTCAAGAGTAAGACATAAGCCAAAACTATCAGTAAATGAACTTAAAATAAAAAAAATGAAAAAGGATTATATGAAAATAGGGAAAAAAACTCAAAAGCAATATGGAGTTACACAGAATCTAAAAATATTTTGGTGACATACATTTTGACACTGGAGATGTAAAATCACAAAAAAAATGATGATGATAAACAAGGCTTTGCCATCATTTTAACAAAAGAGCCATAAGACGTGATCCCTGAACCAATGGCAATATTCACCCAGGATAAATTAGGAGACTTGAATTTAAACAGATATTGTAATGAACTATTTACAAAAATTACCATAAAATCATAAGAGAAGACACAATTACGCATATGAAGCTAAAAAAATTATTTGCAACAAACTGTATGGTTTAATTTAGGGGGATGTATTGCTCTGCAAATACAAAAGGAAATAGATAAATGGACAGAAGCCTTTATTTTTAACAAAAGATGTAAGGTAGACTGCAAATACCGGTATTCAAATTTCATGAAAGCATACGACAAAGAACTCCACAAAAGACCCATAATGAAAATTGAAAATTACTACATAGTTGGACCAATATACTTGAATGCACTAAACATTTCCGAACATGACAACACCAAAGACTATCAGTAAATAATTAAACATCAGAAAGGAAGGTAAAAATAGCGAAAAAAAATTAAAATAGACTAGCAAACAATGTGACAAAGTCCCTGTCAATGAATGCTTTCATTTTCAAGACGCATATTATTCATTATATCGAGCGGAATTACTAGTAACCAGAATCTGTAAAGTGAAAATTGCATTAAGTTAGAGTCTTGTGAAGAGTATACTGTACTGGATACAACAACACTAAGTAACATTAAAAAGTAAAATAACAAAAATACGGAACTCCAAGGAAAATTCAAAACGGAAAGTCCCTTACCAAATGGCAAAATCAAAAGCTCAAACACATCAAACGAATGGAAAACAACTCTCATATTCCTGACTTGGTACAGGCATTTCCTTATGTAGAAAATGGTGGATTAAACATTGTTTTATAGCTAGCTAATCCTCTCACTTGTATGACAGTCACATAGAATTCCATTATATTGACAGCAATGTGTGAACAAAACAAACAGACATAAGGTAGTAAATAAGTTAGTTAGTGTTGATTCAAGCGCTTCTAGTGAGTCTTATGTAGATGAAAGTCTGGCGTACAAAGTTTTAAACCTGGTTTCTTTGAAGAGTATGTTTCAATCGTCATCTTGGAACCCCATGTTTGAATACTTTATTGAAACTAATATTCAAAGATTCCAAAATTGAATTGCCAAATTATGAAAGATGTTAGCAAATTTATAGATAGGAATATGCTATAAATCTAGGACTTAAACTCGTATTCCTTTCATTATATTCCGCTTAATAATTTCAAGTTAAATATTTCGTTTTGGTTTTTGCCAGCTGTTCACTGCATTGTATTGGCTTTTGGATTTTCAATTACTTAGTCCTCGTTCATCACTGAAAGAGACATCAATTGTCGAAATGCGCATATGGAACCGTTAATTTTATTACTGCCATTTGATCAATACCTCTGCAAGTTATAAGTCACCTAGTGTATCATCAGTCTAGAAGCCAGTACTTTGGTACTGGCATTGACATACTGATATTGTTTTATTTTTTGCAATTTGCTGTTTATAATTATTTGGAATTTTCATGCATAGCTGCGATTCTTGTCCGGATGTGTCGGCTTTACTTTTGGCCCGTTTTGGTTTTGTCAGTTCTCCAAAATTTTGTATTAGTTTTTGGATTTTCTAGGGCTTTTTGTAGGGCGTTGTACAATAATCTCGCTGGAAATGATATGTACCAATGGTAATACAACTGCATTCCGAGAATCATTGGCCTACCAGTAGTGGTTCCCCTTAAACTGACCTTGTCAAAAATTATGTCTTTGCGTACTGACATGATTTATAACATACCTTTCTAAAATTGATAAATTTTGAAATTAAAAGAAACTAAGGTTTCAACTCCCTCAGGAAAAGTTGATCTTGGATAAATTTGGCTATTTTTTTAGGTCCTTTTTTATCATATAGCTCTTCAACATTTTAGGTTATTACTAGAACACATCCGCGACATCGCGGATCCGTGACTGAATTAAAGAACCCATACCTTATATTTAGCCTGGATTTTTAGTATTCGTATTGTCATCTGATAGAGTCCTGTTGATTATAAGGTGCAGAGTTTTCTCTGCTCTCAAAATCTGTCTGTTTGAACTCGTCCTGTTATTTTGATTTTTAATTAATTAACCAACATTAATAGTGGTATTGAGGTGGAAGAAAACAGACTTGTTAAATAAATTACTATATTACATGGAAATAAAACAACTACTGGAAGAATTCAGGGTTCATCTGATAGACGAGGGATTTGCAGAAGGTAACAGGTAACAACCGGAAACTACATGCGACATATACTATCGGTATCGGATAAATTGTTAATTTGATAAACTTTGAAAATAAATTTAATCAAGGGATCAATAAATTACATTGATCGTATTTAAATTCACGGGCTCTATAAATATCATCACCGTCAAAGAGAGGCTGTGATTTCCCAATTGTAATAATTTTTCTACAGAGGTACAGTCAAACTTCCAAACCATTTTTATACGACCGCAAAAAAATTTTGTGGTCGTATATTGGTATGACGTTGGCGTCGTCGTCGTCGTCGTCGTCGGCCATTTTTATACGACCGCAAAAAAATTTTGTGGTCGTATATTGGTATGACGTTGGCGTCGTCGTCGTCGTCGGCGTCGTCGTCGTCGTCGTCGTCGTCGTCCGGCGTCGTCGTCCGGCGTCGTCGTCCGAATACATATTGGTTTTCGCACTCTAACTTTAGTTTAAGTACATGGATCTTTTTGAAATTTGACCATAAGGTTAAATACCACAAAAGGAAGGTTGGGATTGATTTTGGGGGTTATGGTACCAACAGTTAAGGAATTAGGGGCCAAAATGAGCATTTTCTAGTTTCCAGACAATAACTGTGGAACGGTGTATGGATCTCTCTGAAATTATACTACAAGTTTCCATACCACAAAGGGATGGTTAGGATTTGCTTTGGGGGGTTATGGCTCAAACCGTTTAGGGATTAGGGGCAAAAAAGGGGGGAAAACAAGGTTGTCCTGGTTAATGGACAAATACTTTAGTACAAAACATAATTTAAAGCAGTGTAAGGGAGATAAATCAAATACATCATTGAAATTATCTCCCTTACACTGCTTTTAAATTATGTATAAAGTAATGGTTAATGAACAATAAAGATAATCTAAAACAGTGTAAGGGAGGTAATCCAAATACAACGTTTTGGTTACTTCCCTTACACTGCTTTTAAATTATGTTTAAAGAAATGCATATTTATAAAGGAAGACCAGTAAAAATATCTGCAAATGTTTTCATCTTTTTTTTTTACAAAAAAATCCATATGAAAGATTTGACACTATATTTTTATTAATTCTATTATAAAATAGATTAAGTTAGCACTATGGTAAATTTAAATGGGTAATTATGGTTGCCAACTCCATTGGAAATTTGAATTGAGATTATGACCATATCTTGAGGGAAAGAATTTTTTTGGGGGAAAAAGGGGGGGGGGATAAAAAGAAATTGTGGGGGGCCAATTTTTTCTCATTTCAGATTTCAGAAATTAAAAAGAATTATTCTTCAAATATTATTTTTTTTTCAAATTTCAAATATTGAAAAATTTCAAGAAGTAATCTTTAATTGCACAGTATGGCGCATTAGATTTGTAAAATCTTTGATCACATTTATTTATTTGTTATGCCGAATCTAACAGTGTATTTAGATTTTTAATTTTGGGTCCAGTTTTCAAATTGGTCTACATTAATGTCCAAAGGGTCCAAAATTAAACTTTGTTTGATTTTAGCAAAAATTGAATATATGAGGTTCTTTGATATGCTGAATCTAAACATGTATTTAGATTTTTGATTTTTGGCCCAGTTATCAAGTTGGTCCAAATTGGGGTCCAAAATTAAACTTTGTTTGATTTCAACAAAAATTGAATATATGGGGTTCTTTGATATGCTGAATCTAACCATGTATTTAGATTTTTTATTTGTGGACCCCGTTATCTAATTGGTTCATATTGAGGTCAAAAGGGTCCAAAATTAAACTTTGTTTGATTTCATCTAAAATTGAATTATTGGGGTTCTTTGATATTCCAAATCTAACCGTGTATTTAGGTTTTTAATTTTGGGTCCTGTTTTTTAAATTGGTCTACATTGAGGTCCAAAGGGTCCAAAATTAAACTTAGTTTGATTTTGACAAAAATTGAATTCTTGGGGTTCTTTGATTTGCTTAATCTAAACATGTGTTTAGATTTTTGATTATGGGCCCAATTTTCAAGTTGGTCCAAGATAGGGTCCAGTATTTAAACTTTGTTTGATTTCAACAAAAATTGAATATATGGGGTTCTTTGATATGCTGAATCTAAACATGTATTTAGATTTTTGATTATGGGCCCAGTTTTCAAGTTGGTTCAAATTGGGGTCCAAAATTAAACTTTGTTTGATTTCAACAAAAATTGAATATATGAGGTTCTTTGATATGCTGAATCTAACCATGTATTTAGATTTTTTATTTGTAGGCCCCGCTATCAAATTGGTTCATATTGAGGTCAAAAGGGTCCAAAATTAAACTTTGTTTGATTTCATCAAAAATTGAATTATTGGGGTTCTTTGATATGCCAAATCTAACCGTGTTTTTAGATTTTTAATTTGGGTCCCGTTTTTTAAATTGGTCTTCATTGAGGTCCAAAGGGTCCAAAATTAAACTTAGTTTGATTTTAACAAAAATTGAATTCTTGGGGTTCTTTGATATGCTGAATCTAAACATGTGTTTAGATTTTTGATTATGGGCCCAGTTTTCAAGTTGGTCCAAGTTGGGGTCCAAAATTAAACTTTTTTTGATTTCAACAAAAATTGAATATATGGGGTTCTTTGATATGCTGAATCTAACCATGAATTTAGATTTTTTATTTGTGGGCCCCGCTATCAAATTGGTTCATATTGAGGTCAAAAGGGTCCAAAATTAAACTTTGTTTGATTTCATCAAAAATTGAATTATTGGGGTTCTTTGATATTCCAAATCTAACCGTGTATTTAGATTTTTAATTTTAAGTCCTGTTTTTTTAAATTGGTCTACATTAAGGTCCAAAGGGTCCAAAATTAAACTTAGTTTGATTTTAGCAAAAATTGAATTCTTGGGGTTCTTTGATATGCTGAATCTAAACATGTGTTTAGATTTTTGATTATGGGCCCAGTTTTCAAGTTTGTCCAAGTTGGGGTCCAAAATTAAACTTTGTTTGATTTTAACAAAAATTGAATATATGGGGTTCTTTGATATGCTGAATCAAACCATGTATTTTGATTTTGGACATTGGACCATAATAGGTAAATTAAAAAAATTCAAGTTCTTAGACCACATTCTTTCTGTGTCAGAAACCTATGCTGTGTCAAATATTTAATAACAATCCAAATTCAGAGCTGTATCAAGCTTGAATGTTGTGTCCATACTTGCCCCAACTGTTCAGGGTTCGACCTCTGCGGTCGTATCAAGCTGCGCCCCAGCGAAGCATTTTATTTTTGTCTTTGACAGAATTAAGATAAGGTATTCAGTAATATGTGGTAACACAATCTCTGGCTTAATGATATAACAGTTATTTATAAATTAGGTTCATCGAAATTTAAAACGTCACTACAGACATGGGCATATCGAACAACATATATACACCATAAGAAGAGACCAAGGAGCATCATCCTTAAAAAAATATTTTGATGTGATGTTTTTTTAAAAAGATAATGTTCAGAGTATTCTTGCGACCTACCCTATATATACTTAAATCCGAAAAACCACAAAAGACATCCGAAGGTCGACATACAGTAGACAAAGACAAGTGTCTAAACAATATGTCAAGCTTTTTAAGGCATAAAAAAAAACGTTATTGGCTACAAAAACGGTACTGGCAAATTTCCTTACTTTGGAGGGACACATTTCATTTGTAGAATGGTTAACACTATTTTTGATATTGACGTTCTATTGACTACCCTTTTATTTCGATCAGTAGAATGACAAAAGGTACACCCAGATACATCATAATAAAGGAAGACCAATGACGTCTTAAAGTAATGAAAGGTTTTACAGGTAAATAAATATGTTGTAATATTTTCATTTATATGTATGTTTACTTTGGAATGTGATTTAGGATCTTATTGTCATAACTGTGAGAAAAATTTAAACTAACTTTTCTACATGTATATCAATATCTGCGACAAAGTTTGTTGATAAAACCTAAATGGAATATCATTACTTTTTACATTGGCCTTTGAATAAGTAAGTGTCGATGCTTACATTAATTTTGTTAAACATAAATAGAAAAATCTGGATTATTTATAAAACCGCTTTCTTACACTTTAAAATCAAACCCTGCATTTAAAAAAGAGTAAATCCATTTGATAAGTGAAAGACGATGAAATGCAATGCTCGAATGTAAAATAAACGAAGAATGTGTCCATAGGACACATATGATGACCCCGCTTGCATATTACATTATAAAGGGACATAACTATAAAGAACTGTAAAAGTGACGCCACCTAAATTCGAACATGATATGTGTTTTATAGTAATAAGCATTGTGTATAAGTTTCATAACATTAGGAAGAGGCAAACTTGAGTAAGAGAACAGAAACGAACAATTCAGCATTTTTCCATTTGCAAAGGGGAATAACTCTAGAACGGTAAAAAAGATGCCACCCAAATTCAAAGTTGATCTGTGTATCGTGGAAATAAGCATTGTGTGTAAGTTTCATAACATTTGGTTGAGGCAAACTAAAGTTAGAGAACGGAAACTAATTTTGGGAAGTACGGACAGACGGACGTACTTACGGACAAGGGTAACACTTAACGCCCCCTCCGCCGAGTCATTTTATAAATATAATATGGAAAAATTAATAACAAGTTTTGATGTGTATTCTGTATCTATGAACATAAAAATGTCATGAAATCCCATGATGTCTGAAAAACAACCTTCGACTGTATCTTAATGTTAACTGCGAAAAAAACTAAGTGCATTTAGGCCAATTAAAATTAATTGATAGATTTTCATCCCCGCCCGCCCCTCTGAAATCGTTCCGCCCCAATTTTTTTTATTTTGAAAAATTTACGATTTCCGGATTTTGTTCATTTTCGTTACCGGTAACTGTCGATAATTTCGTTTCATTAATAACATCCTGTTTCAAATTTTGGTTTTTGCATTTCTTTGTATGTTTGATTCGTTATACATGTATATACATGATAGAACCTTATTATTACACTTGCATATATGAAGAACACGTCACAAGAGCGTTTCATATCTAATAAAAAATAAAAAATAAAATCCTCCCACCCACCCCATTTTTTTCAAAAATTTGGATGAAAATCTACTAATTAAATTTACTTGGCCTTATCAGTAAAAAACGGAAAATAAAGAAATACATTTTAAAGATTTTACTTTTGATACTGTCTTTTGACACTTATTTATGGATAAAACTTCACCAGGAACGCTCACACGTAAACATTTGGAAGCCATGGATGTATATATTAACGTCGAAACATTGAAATATAAACATGACCAAAACAAACATAACAACTATAGCCAAATTCATCTAAGATTAACTCTGCCAAAGCAAGCTGGAACCTTAGTTTCACGATGATTTCTCAATTAATCAACGGGAATCATTTCCATCATGAACATTAATAATAATAACAATAATAATACTTATATAAAATAATAATAATAATAATAATGATTAACGTTTTGTAGTTACATTTTAAATTCATTACAAAATACTGTTACAAAACTCGAAGCCAACCTTTTTTAATTTTAATTAAGTTTTTTTTGTCTTAGGAATGGTCAATAATGTTATCTTCTTCTGTCATTTGAACAGACGTTCGCATTCAACAATCAAATCAGATTAGAATAAATTAAAAGTACATGATGCATAAAGGTCAACATAAGATTAAACGATTGAATAACAAGAGAAATATGGGACCATCAACTTTTTATTTTAACATATATATATATACCGTTTAACATATTACCCACAAACATCACATATTTTGATAAAATTCTACGTGGAAACAACCAAAAACTGATGTTCAAATTACAGTATCTTTTCAACTGAATGATGAAAGTAAAAGTAATCTATTTAAAATACCAAAATCTGCAAGATAGAAGTAGGCAAATTTACAATTTACACCACATTGCAAAACCTTTCAAATCTCATAAAATAATGATTATTTTTACACAAACTATTTTGATAACTTATATCTAAAATTGTTTTGCTTGATTAAATTCTCCGAAATGTTATGGCTTTACATATTTATGTTTCTCGGAGATGAAATCTGAAAATAAATATATGAATGAATAGTGGTAAAATGATTCATAACATCAGAAATAGTCAAATTGCCTTTACGGGTGAATTGCATACTTTTTATATGACCTCAGTTGGTATCATTATGTTTCATCAAACAGCTCTAATGTACACCTATTAACAATTTTCAAATAATTGTAGTCGGATTTTTTTTTTTGGCAAAAACTTATGATTTATTATTCGTTTGTTGGAGCAGATTCTCAAATTAAACCAAGAAACATGTTTCACTTATCAACTTTTAAACTTGACATTTAAGATACGATTTTGATATGTATAAACGTTTTTTTTGAAAGATTAAAACAAAAAACAGAAAAATGGAAATATGTTTAATAACTAAACAAACAAGACGCCATAACTACCAAACACCACATTACTTTGGACGCCGAAAAAATATCTTCTTAATTATTTTTTAATGTCTCCCTGTTACATAATTGAGCCTAACAGTGGAGTTTAAAACAAAACGAAAATTTGAAAAATAATATGGCATCTATAAAAGTCTGTTTCACCGTATTAAACAGTGATATTATGGTATTCAAATATACAATATTTTAAAACAATCACAGTTAAAATTTAAATAACATAAATTCTGTCAAAAGTAGCACTAACAAATAATCCCCGTCATCAACTGGCTAGTCTCTGAATTATTAATCCAATCGTCAAACATAGTATGGATATAACCTGTGTGCCTGAAAAGACAGAACAATGTTATAAATGACTGAACAATTATAACAATGTAAACATATCACTAACGTAGAATCTTTATTATTTTTTTTTTTTGACGACGGAGATTCGCTATATTTAGAAAAAAAACAGGATAAAATAAACTTTAGAAACGGTTACTATGTACACCGTGTAAATATGCATTTTTTACATTAAGTCATTAACATTAAATGTCAGAAGTTGTACTGCACTAGATGTACATATATTTCTTTCAATGATGCTTGTGACCAAAATGTTTGTAAATCGGAATTATAATACATAAATTGAAGTGTTTATATAACCCCAAAATAAACAAAAGTCTAGCCAAATCCCGGACATGGAATCTGAGAGTTGCACCAGGGAGATATATTCCTTAAATTTAAATGATTCCTTTAGTTTTATTAGTTCAAATTTCATTACAACATAATATCCACATTTTCATGCCGGTACCGATGTATTGAGATACTTGACTGATGATACGTTCGGGTACTAGCAGTTCAACAGCAAAGACATTCACCAAGTAGTAATAAAAATGAAAGGGTACCAACTGAACTGCACCAAATGAGATTGTATTTTCAGTGATGCTTGTAAATAATTTTCATAGACATTTCAATATAGTTCATTCATGGTTCATTTTTAATCAATTAATGCTTGTATTCATTCGTTAATTAATCTAAGTGTAATGTTTTTAAAAATAAAATTGTTCTCACGATTGCTACAAGATTTGTAAATATTTTGTTTGCCTATTACCACCTTTGTAGGCAAAATTACTGATGAAGGTAAATCAGCAAAACGTTTTTGAAAACAATAAACAGCATATTTTACTTCTAAAATGTACTGTTCATATAGTAGCCAGTGCCTCAACACTAACTTAAGTATTTAGACACATGAGGACCGATTCTAAAAAAACGAAAAATTAAAAAAAACTCATTCATTCAAAGTTAATCATTAACGACACTGACGGTTTTGTGTAATACCTCTATAACAGTAAAGTCACTACATTGAGTGCAAACGTGATATTAAAGTACACTGCAAATTCTATCAATGCTCGTTATTTCAGTGGATTACTAATATATAGGAAGCAACTAAAGGACATTTACTGTGCTATGCGGGAGTATTATGTTTGCGAAATACCACACTATACGTATTTGTACTGTACAAGGGGAAATAAATTTCAGAATGAATCATATTCCATCCATTGGCTAAGACCGAAGATGGGAAAGACTATGCATTAATTCCAATTTCCGATGCATAACTACCTCCAGTTTAAGATAAACGCAATATTTTCTATTCCATTTGGTAGAAGTTTAAATGCATTCTTCTGACGTCTTCATGTCTATTTCATGGTAGGAGAGGTTCTTACAGTAATGATGCATCCGGCCTTGCCATCTGGAGTTCATGCATTTCCGTAAGGCTTTTATTGATTAGTTTGCTTAATGAATTGTAAAATCGGTATACTACTGTTGTCTTACGCATATTAAATGCTAGAAAAAGACGGTTCAAGTAAGTTAAATATCAGTATAGAGAGTGTCCGCTGTGAGTGAAATACCAACCTGTCCCTTATGTTTTAATATAAGACATCCATAACCAATGTCATATACTGATTTCATTTACAGAACAATATTGCTCATAATTCATTTGCTATTCAAAAGCTTACAATTCACTTTTGAAAAATTGAAAGATTAACATTATTTGTTTTGAACAGCATGATAGGAAATGAATGTATAAAAGATACTTTTCTTATGTCGAAGTTCCTTGTCTAACTCCGTTTGGAGTCATGAGGTTCTCACTTTTTCACTTTTAAGTTAAAGAGAGGCGAAAGATACCAGGGGGGGACATTCACACTCATAAGTCGAAAATAACTGACAACGCCATGGCTAAAAAAGAAAAAGACCAACAGACAAACTATAGTACACAAAACACAACATAGAAAACTAGAGACTGAGCAACACGAACCCCAACAAAAAATTGGGGGTGATCTCTTGACTCGAACTGACTCTGAATTTTCTGAAGTCTAACCGCTCTCACGAAAGCCATGATCATTTTGTCAGAAAAAGATTCGTGGAATGGACCTGAAAACCTGGCTCTAAATTGGTATTTTCCCCTCCGTTAATGGAATTAAGGGCTGAGAGGAAAGACTGGTCGACTCCGGATTAATTGAAAATATACCAGAAGAAAGCGATAATAGGCAAAGTGAACATTATGAACTAGCACAAAACATTCTGACTTTATTCAGCGTTTTACCTACAATAAAGCAGTTTATATTGTATACAAACAAACAAAAATTGCAGAAGACATTATAAAAATCATTCAAATGGTCTCGTCGTAAATATGATATGCATGAAATAATAGATGCTGGATGTTACGCAATCATTCAACCTTTGAATGCAGATAAATATCTCGGGTATTGTTCAGGTCACACTCTCTTAATACCATTCAAGGATTTTACAAAAAGTTAAGGCAACAGTAGTATACCGCTGTTCGAAACTCATAAATCGATAGAGATAAAAACAAATCCGGGTTACAAACTAAAACTGAGGGAAACGCATCAAATATAAGAGGAGAACAACGACACAACAAAAACACAACATTAACACACACAGAAACGAACTATAATATAACAATGGCCATTTTCCTGACTTGGTACAGGACATTTTAAGAAAAAAATGGTGGGTTGAACCTGGTTTTGTGGCATGACAAACCTCCCGCTTTAATGGCAACGTCAAACACAACACCAAAACGACAACATCACATGACAGGACCACAATACAAATGAATGGGAGAACATATAGGACAAAGAAACACACGAAAACAAAAGTTCGTTCAAACTGCAAACAAATAAGTTTTCAATATAAATGTAGTCTGTTGCTGACATATTTCTTTGAGATAAATTCAAGTGCATTGAATATCTCCGTTTTGAATCTTTGATATTTTTTTTTGTTTTTTGTTTCGGTAACACATTATTCATTGTATTGTGGCAATTGATTTTCATTAATATACAGTTATGCGTTTCATGAAAAAGATTTCAATTGCGCATTGAATAGGTGACTTATGTTTAAAATGTCGTAACCATAATTCCGTCCTCTTTTCCTTGAATGTGAAACCACAAAATTAGACTGATCACCGAGTTCATACTAACATGATCAACACAAAGGGGTCCACATGTAGAGCCGAATCTGCTTACCCTTCCGGCTGGAGCAGCTGAGATATTTGATGGGGTTCGTATTACTCGGTCTTTAGTTAAATTTGCTGTGCTGTTTGCTTTGTGGTCGTATTTTTGCCATGGCGTTTCCAGTTTGTCAACAACTTATGAGTTTGGACATTCCTTTGGTATCATTACGAATGTATCAACAATGGTACATACATATAAACGAGTCACATTTGTGGCATTATGGGTCACTTCACGTGAGAAATTTCAGACGTGAAAAAACTTAGGTGACGTACTAAAGTGTAGAATGAGTAAAACGAAATGAATATAATCTACCATTATAAACATATGAGTGCATAAAGGAATAGAACTGTACATTATTCTCAACTAGTTAATTAACTATTTGCACTCAGATAGTGACTACAATATTACTACAGAGTTAAATTTTCATTTTCAATCATCTATTTTTTCAATTAACCTTACCAAATCCACTGCAGTCTTAACATGTTTATAGAAGAAAAAATCAAGGTCATTCGTAATTATTTTTGTTATCATAAGTTAAAGTCATAGCAAAAAACCCTTTGAAATTCTAAAACTGAGACAAATCATGGTGAAACCTTGACTAGACCAAAGGGGAAACAATTCCTTGCATGATTTCATACGCAATAAATGTTCATAACATTTATTTATTAAATGTATTTATTAAATTGCCATGTGCATTTAATGTGACTTGAAGCAATAATATTGATTAAATCTTATATTTCAACTTGAAAACTTTTTATTGTTAAAAAGTAACAAATAAGTGCGGGAATCCTTTGGAATTCTTATATTGGGACTAATCAAAGTGAAGACATGACTGGCATGATTTCATATGCAACAAAGTTGAAAACGTTTATTTTTTTAAATTGAAATGCACTTTTAATTTGACATGAAGCAATACTATTGATTAAATCTTATTTCTAAACAGTTAACAATCATTTAAAAAATATATTCAAATAATCATTCTAACAATAAAAAAATAGGGAATAAACACGTAAAATATTACTAAACTATCAAGTTCCTGACTTGAAATTGACTTCCAAAGTAAGAGTGTGATTCAAATCAGGTTTTATGCAACATGTGTTTTTAATCAATAATTATGAAATGTAAATCATTTCTTGCTTTTTCTTCTATTCATTAAATCAAACTAACACATTATTAATTTCGTGCGTTTATTTCTGGCATTCCTTATTTCTATGAGTGGCTATTTAGATGCACAAATGATGATTAAAAGGGAGTAAATCAATTCTTAACGTTTGAAAAAAGATGGATCAATATAGCTAAATAAGAAAAGTCATTAGATTATTAATCAACATTATCAAGAATTGACCCTCATAATCCTTTTTTTTTTCATTCTACTGCAAAGTCATATTTAATAAATGAATCTTCATGCACTATGATACTTAAAAAATGAAATTAATTCCATTTGATCATTGACGGAATTAAAGACAATACGATGAAAATGAGAGAAGCTAACATAGAACCGGAGCCGTATGGACCACCAGGCAAACTTAGCTAAATTGGAAAATGCTGATAATAAAAAAGCCAATAATGATATTAGTTTTTTCTTCTTCAAATAAATGATTGATTCTAATTCATAAGTATTACTGTACTTCTGCATATTGTTACTATTTTTGCACTTATAATTCATATCTTATTCTTAACAATTTTAATTTTAGAAAAGTTAATTTTGAATAAGTATCAGCATTAGATAATATCATGGTATAGTATCAGAGGCAATATTCTTTTATACATTTGTAATACCATGTATAGCCCTAAGTTAGTTGGCAGGTGTATTATTACGAAACGCAACTCAAAAAGTGCAGTTCCACTTACCATGCAAAGGATGAACAAAATCATTTCTTTAATAATTACTTTCGTGTGTGTAAAGACTAAAACTCAACACTTATAATTAACAAAATGACTTAAACCTTTTGCTTTATACAAGGTCATCGTGTAATAAAACATGTTTAATCACAACAATAGGTACTATTACATAAAAGGGGAAAACACATACACCACAAAACATTGAACCTGAGTAAATAATAGGTACATCATAAAACATAAAAATTTCAATTCATATGAAGAAAAAACAAAAATATTGAAACAAAGGATAGGGAAACAGTAAAAAATCATCTTGCTCCATGCAGAAACTTTTCTTGGAGTAAAGAAAAGGTAGGAAATTTTTTGCCTGAATTGATTTCATACACAGATTTGTTTAAATCCTTCAAGCTTTACTAAAATTGGGAATTTCAAAACTACGTAGGTGGTCACAGGCGCCTTTAATTAAGTGGGTGTCTTTGGTTGCTGCCTGTCAACGTTTCATGTTTAAGCATAAGTTGGGCCGCTGGTTTTCACATTAAATTGTTTCACATATTGTCATGACAGTGCCTTTTATAACTTCACAGACGGTATTGGTTTTGCTCATTGTTAAACACGTGCCGTTAATTTTAATTGTTTAATCCTCTTTCTGTGGTATGTGGTGGATAGTTGCCTCATTGGCAGTAATAACACATCTCCTTATTTTTATAATTTATGGTTAAATCAACATTGTGAAGAATTTCTGAACATGTACTAATGAATTCCTAAAATGGCTAAAAACTGATTTTCAAAGTTTTCGATAAATTTCAAAGTATTCATCTAAAAAGTAAATAAGGACATCTTAAAAAATCAAATTTCCCCCGGGGATACAAATTGATACGTTTAGTTGAGGGTCGGTTGAAAACAAAACTTTACGACAAAAGAGATGATTTCAGCTTCCCAATTGTGAACTTTCCATTTCTATGTAGCAACATCCCAGCAGCGCCAGCATACGGAGTATATATCTCCCAACTGATACGATATTCCCGGGCTTGTATTTCCTATCATGATTTCCTTGATAGAGGATTGCTGCTCACAAGGAAGCTATTAAACCAAGAGTTCCAAATGGTGAAGTTGAAATCATCCCTTCGTAAATTTTACGGACGCCATCACGAGTTGGTTGACCGTTACGGAATAACCGTTTCACAGATGACATCGGATATGTTCCTTATGTCGTAACTACAATACCCTTCCCTTTTCACGAATGTGACCTACCGAATTAGACTATTTACCGGATTTGTAATAACATAAGCAACACGACGGGTGCCACATGTGGAGCAGGATCTGCTTACCCTTCCGGGGCACCTGAGATAACCCCAGTTTTTGGTAGTATTTGTGTTGCTTAGTCTTTAGTTTTCTATGTTGTGTCATCTGTACTATTATTTGTCTGTTTGTCTTTTTATTTTTGGCCATGGCGTTGTCAGTTTGTTTTCGATCTATGGGTTTGACTGTCCCTCTCGTATCTTTCGTCCCTTTTTTGATGTAAAATTATACAAAAACGTGTAAAATCTACAATATTATATCAAAATAATCTGTAAATCAACAATATGTAGCCCTAAATAATATATTAATAGTGTGAAAATTTGGTGTCAAATCCTAAACGTATTTATTCAAATTAAAATTGCCATCATGTTTGGATTTTAAACCAGCGAGGGAAGCATATTCAGGGTAAATTAACCATTACCTCTTAGAACTAAACACCCAATGATTAACTTACGGAATGCCTGTAATGATGATTATTCATCGAGTGGTAACGTGGTCGGAACATTCTGTTTCGATGATGCTTTCGATAATTCGATAATCGATAGGACCTATTTCTAAACTTCGCTTGATATCGCCATGTTTTATGATGTCGGTGTTTTCTTTTGTAATGCTTACACTTTCTCCGATAGGCTGAGTTTGAAAAATAGTCATTCGTTAATATAACGTATGTCCAAAATGCATTAGATTTCTTGTAGTTTCCCAGTTGAGAAAATGATCCCGATTTTACTCTCCAAAATTTGTCCTTGGAAAAATAACATGCAGTATTTGATCTTTATTTGTTCTGAATGAGCATGTATATACCACCAGTAACCTTTATCACTAGTTATGCAACACTTATCATTTACAGAGCGTGGAAAAGAGTTGGGCAACCCTTCAACAAGTACCTGTGAATAAATCTATAAACCCCATTCTCGAATAGATAAAATGGAATAAAAGACTCGTTCGATGAAAATTCAAATTTTAAAAAGAATATGGTTTAACAGAATTCAAATATTTGAATAAGGTACATTTCGAAAGACTGTACCAGGTTTTTATTTCGAATTCTCTAACCTAGTTTAATATAAAAAAAAATGTCTGAAAATTCAGTATTACTCAATGAAACTATATATATTATCTGTTATTCTGATTATGGACCAATTACCTCATAGTAAATTATTTCGCACTGTTTCTGCGTCCGTTTAATGGGAGTATCGATTAATAGCAATTTCCAAAACAATAACGACATATTTTTATATACAGTGTATATTATAAAGAATCACCATTTCTGAATTGGTCGAATCAAAAAGTATCAATTGGTATTTTTTTTTTCATTTAAATTTGTGGTAGAAAATATTTTTTAGATTTAAAACAAAAATAACTAATGTATACTTACAAGAACAACATATAACTGACTCTCTATAAGCACCAAGTTTTTGATCTCCTTTTTTCATCATTTTATTTAAATTTGTTCTAATGGATGATGCATTGGGACCTTAAAATGATAAAAAAAACATTAATGCAGATTTATACATAATATATATTTAATTTCTATATAACAGTTGTTTTATAGAAATACTACATCCTTCGTCATGAAATAAAACACTAATATGTACAACAGTGTATAATGTTTACAAAAAAATGTTTCGCTATGTGATGGCTACCAGAAACTTTTGACACCGATTTCAGTGCACATGATGCGTGGCTCTGAAAGTTCATTAAAGATGCTAGCTCCAAATTTAAATACATATAAATAAAGGAGAGGTAGAAATAAAGGCAACAGTAGTATACCGCTGTTCGAAACTCATAAATCGATAGAGATAAAACAAATCCGGGTTACAAACTAAAACTGAGGGAAACGCATCAAATATAAGAGGAGAACAACGACACAACAAAAATACAACATTAAAATGTAACACACACAGAAACGAACTATATAATATAACAATGGCCATTTTCCTGACTTGGTACAGGACATTTTAAGAAAAAATGGTGGGTTGAACCTGGTTTTGTGGCACCTTGTATAAAAGGCAATAATTAATTGTCTATAAAAGTAGAAAGGCCGTGCGGAATTTTTATAGTACCTTAAAAAAATATCAACAGTATAAAATAAATAAATCATAGAAAGCTTTCTAAATATGAGATGCGAAACACTAATATGCGTTCAAACATTCTTTGAACCGACTTTGGTGAAGATAACACATAAAAAATCTCTAACAAATTTCGCTTGATAAGATCTGTTTTAAAAATTTCAGGCATTTTTGAAATCGAAGGAAAATTAAGGTCTACTAAATAGGCACAATCGATAAAAATATTTACTAAGTACCAACGTAAAATAAAATTATGTGAGATGCATCAACTTCCAATAAGACATCAAAGATCCGGGTTTAAAAGGTAAGAGGATTTCAATACGCAAATCAAAAACCGTATGACGAAAGTTTAATATAATTTAAGGATAAAACGAATAAAAAGAAATCACACATTTCAATAAAAGGATGTGCACAATTTCAGTACGTATACATGCTAAAACATTAAGGATATTAATCAATTTGATCTAATAATAAACAATCCCCTCAAAAGATTGTATTGTTGAATAATAAGCAAGTATTCAAGTCCAATACAAGCTGAACTGTAAGGTTTTGCTGACAAATGATACCCTGCTATAAGTACTATTTTTTGGGGGGAAAACAGGAAGTTGATGACCAATTGATTAAAACACGCATCACACGGTTTTCATGCTTACACGAACATTGGAAAAGTACTGTAGCCTTAATTTCATACGAAGCTTGTTTTCAAATTTCAGGATGCCCTGATTTGTTGTTCAACGAGACGACATACATTGCATTATGTATTAGAATATCCATGTTTGAACATGTTGTCAACAGGAAGTTGAAAAGCGGGGAATCCGTGAATGTATTACACGGTATAAAATGCTTGCATGAAGCTTGCTGCCAAAACTCAGATAGCTCTGGTCAGTAGCTCCTGAGAAAATGCGAGAAATTTTCATAAGACGAACAGGATGAAGAATGAACGGATGGACAGACATAAATCAGTATACCCCTCCTTTGGAACGGGGAAGAGAAATGGGAAAAACATATTAAAATTATCCTCAAATATATGTTTTTTTCATTTAAGGAGTTTTACAATCTTAATACTCGTTAAGTAACAAGAACTCACGAAGAGCTTGCATGTATTGGTTTAATACCTGATTCATGTTAAACGAATACAGAATATCAGCATATGTCAGTACAAACTTGAAATTATTAATTCATGTTAAGTTATAAAAGATAACGAAAACATTTTTGCATGGGAAAGTCCAAATTAGCATAATTAAATTACAGGGAATTTACTTGAGCTTGGTAAGACTTGTTAGTGTTATTCATGTATTCATTATCACATAATTCACGAAAATGATCCTGTATATGATTACCAGTATAAAAAGTTAATATGGTTGAGGTAATAAATTACCGCTTCTGTTTTGAACTTCACATTATGTGAAATGCTCGCATTTTAGTAAAATAAGAAGTTCTACGCTTTGTTGTCATGAGACGAATTATCCACAATTTCACCTACTTCAAGGTTAGATGAAATATAGATGTTAGATTAAATTTACGGCACATTAAACCTAAATAAAATATTAATTAAATGTTTTTAAACATGCTATTCAAAGGATAATTTGATTGTAGTTTAACTAACTGTTGAAGAAAAATCATTATGATAAAGAAACTGCAGCATATATTATTGGTTTTTAAGGTATAACAATACAGCACAAATAATTTACTGCATAGATCAAGACATTATCCTAAATAATTCACCGCTACATTGGTTAAAAATCTACTCTTATAAATTCTTTTACAAACATTATAAACTTCGAACACAATACATGTTGAAGTTATGAATGAAGTAATTCAAAATTCCAATTGATATAAAAAAAAACGCCATAATAGACATTTGTAATTGTTTTGGCTTCAACAGAGTTCCGATTAAATTCGTTTTTTTCGCAACAAAACAAAACTGTGAAGATAACTGTTAGTTTAGTTATAATGTGTACACGAAAACCTGTAATTATATCTATACCTTATAATGTGAATTATTGTATAAACAACAATAAAACATTTTATCGACAATATAGAGTCTTCAACAATAGACAGTTGCTTAGCAATTATAATGCTCTTTATCAACCCCAGTCAATTATGACTTAGCACCTGAGATCCCTCCAGCTTTTTGGTGGAGCTCATGAAGCTCAGTCTTTAGTTTTATTCTCGAGTTTTGTAGACTGTTATTGTCTTTTCGACGCTTTTCTTTTGCTCAATTGTATTTATTGCCTGTTCTTCTTCTACTTATAATTTCTATTGTCCTTATGGTATCTCCTTGTGGGGTGACCAATGAGATTTTTCTTGATTTAATCCCCCGCCGAATACACAGCTTAATCATGTATCATTTGAAAGACAAAACCTTGTACTATAAGAATATCTTGTCGTTAGGATCAGACATTGTCCCAATTGTTTAAAACTAAAGTTAAATGTGAACTTCACATCTACATTTTTTTAAGTGAATATCAATTTTGAATTTTTTACTTTTTTTATATTCTGTCAAATAACAAATAAAAAATACTTCTTTGACTTCGTTTATAGTAGATTTTCTTATAACAACTAAATTCTAGATATTTATTCACAAATAATTTCTCAAAATGACGTTTTTAATTATAAAACTCAAAATATGAAGTATCAACCATTTAAAGTAAACATGGCCTAAATTTCACGTAAAATCATTTAGTATAAAAGAAATTACTGCAAATTATTCTTCAACTAACATTGTATACTATGTATCAGTCCAAAAGCAGTAATACAAAATGCTTTAATATGACATCAAAATGATTTTTACAACAATAATTTGTTTTGCATCTTCAATATAACTGTTTCGAATTGGAAAGTTTAATCAGATAGATATCTTTTTTGGTGGTAATTTTTACTTCCTTACGTTCTTTTTTTATAGGATCTCTATTATAATGCTTTCTTTTTGCAGCGTTTAACAGACTGTCAAAGGTTCCCAGGTCTGTACTTCATCATCGTTATTTCCGTAATTCATTGCAAGAAGTGTATTTATGTTACCACATATTTCCCTTACATGGCACGAACAAAAGTATGTGCAAGACGGATTCTGCTCATAGGAAACTATTTTTCAAAACGTGTGCAGTACTATAGAAAGCAAGCAAAGGTTGCCACAAATTTTGGTTGGATAATGACACTCATGAAAAAAAGAGAGAAACAACACTTCTAACATGTTCATGAAGTCTAATAATGAATTCAATTGAAATCGGCTAGTTGTGAGAGGCCAGAAATTATTTAAAATCGGCACACCATCAAAGAACGATAAAGTTGAAGCATGCATGTTTCCCTTGCTGAAAGATGTAAGAACTTTCCCCTAGATTTTGTAATTTTCACTCCTATTTACGACATGTCAATTGAAAATATGGGATGGTAAAACTTTCTTAAATAATATTTCATGAGAAACAGGTATGCTGATATAGAATTTAAAAAAGTATTCCAAAGTCTGGGGTATATCTTCTCCTTTAAAACTATTTGTGTTTTGATGAAATGTTAGATCATTAAAAAAGCTTATTGTAACATATTCTAGAAAACTATATAGATAACAAATGTTCACGCCATAGGATGCGACCAGAGGAACATCCTCATTTAGAAAAGGAAAATATGTCTTTATACTTAAATAGTTAATTTAGTATTTGCACTAAATACTGACATTGTTAATCTGATTAAAATATAGATTTGTTGTCCACGGTTTGAGGAATTGAGCCATTGTGAAGTACTTGTAGGAAATACAAAAACATTGGAATTTCGAATAATAATTTCTTCAATCAATCCAAATGTTAGTGGAGATCTAGGAGTTTGTTTACACAGATATGAATCATTTCTGGAAGGATGTTTGAAGCAAATGGTGTCTTCTTCACAAATAATACATAATGGTTTTGAAGTGTAGATTCTAGTTACTGACGTTGTTTATCATCCTAATTACGTATTATAGTGTTATTTTTATTTGTCTTTGTATATTTTTAACCTTCACTGTTTAGTCCATTTTTGGTAATATCCTTTTGGCGTGGCTCGGTATGTATATAAATAAAGGCAATAGTAGTATACCGCTGTTCGAAATTCATAAATCGATTGAGAAAAAAAAAAAAACAAATCCGGGTTACAAATTAAAACTGAGGGAAAAATATAAGAGGAGAACTACGACACAACAGAAACACAACATTAAAATGTAACACACACAGAAACGAACTATAATATAACAATGGCCATTTTCCTGACTTGGTACAGGACATTTTAAGAAAAAAATGGTGGATTGAACCTGGTTTTGTGGCTAGCCAAACCTCCCGCTTTTATGGCAATGTTAAATATATCATTAAAATGACAACATTACATGACAGGACTACAATACAAATAAATGGGAGAACATATAGGACAGAGAAACATACGAATAAAAGCTAACAAAAGGTAGCAGGTTTAAAATGTAATACGCAAGACGCGCGTTTCGTCCACACAAAACTAACCAGTGACGCTTAGATCAAAAAAGTTTGAAAGCCAAAACAAGTACAAAGTTGAAGAGCATTGACATCCCGACATTGTGTTATTGTGAAAAGTCATTTTTTGTATTCTCGTCTTTCATATTTGCTTATGTGCTTTGTTTATAGAGTGTTTATAAGCTATTTTGTTTTTCTTTGTTGACATTGTTTGTATTTATTGGGATTATGATAATAACACAATGTTGACTGATGTACCCCAATTTTTGACATTTTCCCTATTATGTCTGTTTGTTTTGCTCACACATTGTTGTCAATGTAATGGAATTCTATGCAAATGTCATACAAGTGAGAGAGGTCTGGCTTGCTATAAAACCAGGTTTAATCCACCATTTTCTACATAAGAAAATGCCTGTACCAAGTCAGGAATATGACAGTTGTTTTCCATTTGTTTGATGTATTTGAGCTTTTGATTTTGCCATTTGATAAGGGACTTTCTGTTTTGAATTTTCCTTGGAGTTTGGTATTTTTTGTATTTTACTTTTTAACGGGATTTTCATTATGGAGTGGCTTGGTCAGAGACATGTCTTAGTTAGTAGCAATTTTTATATGCACATATTTATACCACTATCTCCTCTGAGAAATTTTTATCAGGAATAATTTAAGGATGTTTATGAGGTTTATTACACAATTGGTTACCAATGTATACTTATATGAACAACCAATTAAAAATTGTGTCTTTATTTTAACGAAAAAATCCGATATTTCAAACAACTTGAAATTGTAAAATTTTATAGATAACATGCCAATGAAAACCTTCACTGACAATTATGAAAGATGGTTATTCCAAAAATAAAATTCAATTGAAGAAAATGTAAGCATACAAGTAAAAAAAATAATTTGAAAAAGATGGATTACATAAGTAAAAAAAATAGTCTAAACCGATTTTCGGGAGAAAATGTAAAATACGGGTAGAAAATAAAGTAGACATACGTGTGTTTAATTTAAGACCATTGAAGCCGTGTATCATTAAGGAAGATCAAATTCAAAATTTTATCGACGTTTTGCCTATTTGTCACCTCACTATTCGGCCTCTTTTCGGGACAGACACATGAATTAGATGCGGGGTAAAACTGTTTTGTTGTTGTTGTTGTTGTTTTTATGCAAATATATGGGTCATCAGAAAAGGAACATCCACAATTAGGAAACAAGAATATTGACATTATCAAAGTTATGTCCATTATTGGTATTCATGTGCGGTTGTCAGCTAATTTAAATTATTAAGAAAAAGCAATTACTGAATTTACTATCAATTAAAACGTCCAATCAGCGTAGTATGCAGTGGAAACTAATTTCATTAATTAAGAAGCTTCTAAGTAACAAACACGAATTTGACATATGCATAGTTATCAACATACTTTAATTTTTTTCGTCGATTTAAACCTATCTTGATTCAAAACCGACATTATATCATTCAAAGGTTCAGTCATATGCGTTTCTGTTCGTTTGTTTGTCTACAGTAACTTGGAGAAAAAATAGATTTTTAGAGTAATCATTAATGTTTTTTATTCTTGAAGTTTTGAGAAGTTTACAGTTACTATTGTCAAATCATGTTTTGTACTTACCAGTAAAGTACACTGTTACAGCCATACAATCTGTATTAGTCTTAGCGTCTGAAACTGCTAAGTTAGTGGGTGACGTGTGCAATGCACTGGCTAAATGAGTTACCATTTCTGATCTACAAAATAGTTGATAATTACCACTTGCAAATTTCTGTAAATACTACGCAGAAAAACCACGGTTCGCAAACAAAGGCTTTATCATTTTAAATTTCAGCATCTTAAAATTTAAAGCGTTTACTTAGCAAAATTTACTGTATACAAAGTATTTGATGACTTTGTTGCTACAAAGTCTATAAGGAGTAGTAAATTCATTTTCCATAGTATTCCTTAACAAATTATATCTGTTAGTGCTTTAATAACAACGCAATGGGTATGACAGTCATGATTTGGCCCCTAAGTTAACCAAAAACTAATTCCCTAAGTCCTTTGACAATAGTTGTGCACGACTGTTATAAAAATGTCAACTTACTTATCAAAGTTCATATCACCGAAAGTCATTTGAAGAGGAGTCGCTTTGTTAACTGGGATTATATCAGCACACGCTAAACGTGGTCCTCCACCATTCTCAGCATGTATCACAAATGCTTTTCCAGCAACTGAAATGAATAAGGCTAGAGTTATCACATTCCCTAGATACTCACCGGATTCCATACTTAAAGCGACACAATAAAAAAACTAACTGTTAGGTATATTCTGTATATCAATCCTGCATTAAGTTTTAAAATGTCAACAATTCAGAAACGTAGGTTTACCCTTCCGGAGCACCTGAGATCACCCCGAGTTTTTGTGGGGTTCGTGTTGTTTAGACTTTAGTTTTCTATGTTGTGTCATCTGTACTATTATTTGTCTGTTTGTCTTTTTATTTTTTAGCCATGGCGTTGTCAGTTGCCAAACTCCGTCGGGCAAAGTTGTCATAAGATGAATTTGATAATTCAGTTTATGTCTCTTTTGGTCATATAGCTCCTAATGTTTCTATGTTTTTATTCAGGCATTCTTGGATTTCAAATGTTTAGGCTTGACCGTTTCAGAAAAGCGTGCACGAAATTTACAAAGTGTTAACTATCGTTTCCTTTAAAATGCAAAATAAAAAAACGAATCACATGTTGTTCTAACTTTTAAAAAAATCATATGTATATTGTTCTAACTGTTTAGAAAATCATATGTATATTGTTCTAACTATTTAGAAAATCATATGTAGATTGAAGTCGTGTTTATTCTTGCTTATATTATTTTGTTTATGACAAAGAAATGACTATACCTCCAATGTCAGCTCATAGTTCTCTAACCTATTACAAAAATAAAAAGTATATAAAATATATCTTTGTGAACAAAAACTGGTCCAAACGTTATTATTGAAACATTATGTTTATACATAAATGTTTGGAGGAATTGGTATTTAACATTTAAAGCACACTTAAAACACAAAACACTTACCCCCATATGGTCCAACCAGTGGTAAATTCATATCCGTATAGAACTTTCTACCACTTCCAATGTCATAACGACCCAGTTTACTGGACTGATCTCCTAATTCACATCGTAAATGATTAAGCGGTGAACATTCATCATAATTATTCTGAAATTAGTATTATTTTATTTATTTAGAAAAAAGGCAGAAAATTAATTTTTACTTTTTGTAACAAAAATTGAAGTGGTAAATACCAATAACATTTACACTTTTAAAACACTGAATTCGAACTTATCATGAGTAACCAGACGGGTGTCACATGTGGAGCAGGATCTGCTAAACCTTCCAGAGCACCTGAAACCCCTGATTTTTGAGGGGTTCATG
Organism: Mytilus californianus; assembly: GCF_021869535.1. Taxonomy (NCBI): domain Eukaryota; kingdom Metazoa; phylum Mollusca; class Bivalvia; order Mytilida; family Mytilidae; genus Mytilus; species Mytilus californianus. The sequence continues at coordinate 103,695,927 of NW_026262679.1, forward strand.
CTGCTCAGTATGTAGTTTTTGTCATGACGATGCCTTAGGCGTCCACAATGTATAGGATTTTGATATGGTCAGTAAGGGAAACCACTAGTGGTAGGTCAATGATAAGGGGTATGCAGTTGTATAACATTGGTACACCTCATTTCCACGGAGATTATTTGGTCCCGCCCCTTCAGTCATGATATATTACCCTTCCGGAACACCTGAGATCACCCCCAGTTTTTGGTGGGGTTCGTGTTGCTCAGTCTTTAGTTTTCTATTTTGTATTTTGTACTAATGTTTGTCTGTTAGTCTTTTTCTTTTTTAGCCATGGCGTTGTCAGTTTATTTTCGACTTATGAGTTTGAATGTCCCTCTGGTATCTATCGCCTTTTTTGACATTTAAACTTTTATTAAATTTATATTTTAAAGTTTTTGATTAGATCAATTAGGTTAAGATTGACCTTAATGGTACGTCAATAATATCTGGTATGCAGTTGTATAAGCATCTGCACATTTCATGTTTTTATGAGGATTATTTTGACCCGCCCCCTCAGTCATGGTCTATTCGCGTAAAACATTTGTATAGTTTACACAATGAGTTTACATGTTAAATTTAGTGATTATTTCAGTTTGAGATGAACCACTAAATTAAGTTAAAGATATATTTTGTATTTGGTATGCAGTTGTATTAGCAATGGCACATATCATGTAGATTATATGGCCCCGCTTCCTAAATCATTGTTCAATGATTTTGGAATTTTTGCATAATTTACATGTTAAAATTTATGATCAATGTCAGTTTAAGAGGAAGAACTTTTCATAAGTCAAAGATATTTGGTATGCAGTTGTATAAGCGTTGGCACAGCTCATCTACATGGAGATTGTTTTGCCTAGCACCTTCAGTCATGGTTCATTGACTTTGAATTTTTTGCAGAGTATACATTTAAAAGTTTTGCAATTTAACTTTTACAATTGCATTTGCTATCAAAAATACGTACATGCGAGACATATCTATGTGTCAACAGTTTATTTATTTGGTGTTATTTGTCATTTCGTCATTTTTGGGTTTTATGTCATGATTTCATTAGTTTGTCTTTGACTAATGATTTTTTATGGTCTCTTTTGTGTCTTTAGTCTCTTTCAGGAATTTAAGCTTTTTAGATTTCATGTTTTATGAAAATACAAAATAATATACTTACAATAACATCAACCATAAACGGGTTGTAATGACCACCTGGGCTAACACAACCGGAAGTAACATCATTCTTTACTGGTTTTTGATGAACATGCCAATTATGTCCAGTTGTCTGAAAAATATTTCGAACAATTTCATTGTTGATAGCCTATATACCAACCAAAACAAAAGTGCTTGTGCATTATTAAAAATATATGAAGAGGGGAAAAGGAAAATAAGCATACTTCCCATTTCAGCTCATATTACTTAAACTCGAAAAAAACTATATATCTGTTGCTTGAAATAGGTATGATCCATTTATATTGTTCTACTAAAATATCTTTGGTTGAAATTGGTTTCTAGTGTTTGATGTGCTTCACATAAACATATTCCAATACTGAAATCTGAAACATCATTCTCATTACTAATTATTATCATTTTCATTACTAATTATTGTTTCCTTCAAAAGTATAATAATAGCCTGTAGTTGTTTTTGCAATCTGATTAAAATTCAATAAGCATAGCGAAATCACAGATCTATATTTCAATTAGATTGTCCTTATTACAATCATAAATTATACAGTTAGATTAATGTATGCACAACAGAGACTGTCGTCCTATTCATAAAAGATTGCTAAATTGAGGTAGAACTTTAAGATATCTTAGCTCTGCAACGTTTTCGGTCCTCGTACATCCTTGACTTTCAAATATTCGGCTTTGAACGTTCCTGATGAAGGTAAATCCAGAAAAGTGCTTAGGACGCATGACATTTATAACGTGTTGTTTTCATTTTTTTTCAAATACATAGGGTGTTTAAAAAAACACACATTCCTAAAAGGATTTTGTGTCATTGGGTTGTTCTATTAACCTTTACCCTACATCATGCTTTGGACGCATGACATTTATAACATGTTGTTTTCATTTTTTCAAATATATAGGGTGTTTAAAAAAACCAAACATTTTTAAAAGGATTTTGTGACATTGGGTTGTTCTAATAAAAACAAATGAAAACAACACGTTTGATAATTTCATGCGTCCGAAGCGCTTAACCTTTACCCTACATCTTCGTTCATTAACACGCAATAAGAGTTATATACGAATGTATCATTTACCAAATAATGTCATGGTACAACGCTTATCTTTGTAATATCTATAATTGTTTTGCCTTTTTCACATGATTTGATACTACTTATCTTCAAACTGCTGTGACGCTATCGAAGAATTGTAACTTCATTTGACTGAATGTTTATGCACAAAAATATTGTATAAATCACAAAAAATTATAAGGTAATAAAACAACCAACTACCTCCCAAGTAAAAATTAAAGAGTCAAAGCGCGTAGATCATAAAAATTAAAGTTACTAGACGAAATTCTACATGATCCGACTGATATTCTAACTATACTGGGACCCTACTAAAGTTTTGTTATTGCAGATCCAGTATTTCATAATTTGATGAATAAGACGTTTATGTCACAAATACAACTATGCGCTTACGCGATAATATCAGAATTAGTTGAAAATTATATTATTAAAGAAATCAATTAAAATGACAAAAACATTTATAATTTATAATCATACCAGTAAAATAAATCGATTCGGTTTCACAAGTGTTTGAAAATGATTAGATTTGTGACAATGTTAAAACTTTCATCTTCAAGTTGTGTGCACTGCAAACCATATAATTATAAAAAGAAGCTATCAAAAATTTATATATTTATGTTCTTTAAAATCAACTGAAAAATAATTTGTCAAGAAAATGTTAACATACTTCTTTATTTGTTATCTTTATGAAAATGCTAGATGTTCTTATGATAAAATAACTACGGACCCTCAATTATGTCCTCCTTTGTTGTTTTATCGTGACCGAATGCGACTTAACGCAGTACTTATCTTTCCGATGAACACCTTGTTGAAGTGAAACACGCAGCCAAATAACGGAGGATTTCAAAAAATTGCAAACAGATAGTTTAAAGAGTATAGATCTAGGTATCTTTGCCAAAATGAAAAAAATGTTTTACTAGCTCAAAATTTCCCTGTTGTTATTTTTTTGTATCTTTTGTTTTTATTATCACCATCCTGCTCGATATATTTTTGACAGAGGTCTGTTTGGATCTGGGGTAATAATGACAAGAGATAAACACGTTACATAACATTTGAATCCCTTTTGTATTCATTTTAGCCCTTGAAGCAATAATCTTTTTTAAAACGGGACTACCATTTGAAATTACAGGAATGGGGATGATGGTAGCGGTAAGCAAGAGGATTTTGAAAATCCCCTCCCTAAGAATATCAAAAAGTCGTCCGCTAAAATACAAAAAAGTGTCAATCACAAAGTGAGGGTGTAAATTCAACATAAAATAATGCAAGAAACAAAAACAAAATTTGTTCGAACCATATTCGAAATAAAAGACAGGCTCCCTAAGAAGGACACAAACACCAATGATAGCCTTGCTAGTCTTCGCGTTCAGTCAATAATACCTTTGAAACAAGAATGTAACACATAATTCATGTCAACTTTTCAAATCCTACAGAGATCATGAGGGAGGAGTCTGAAGTCTTCGTCAAATTGCTATAATTGAAGAATAAAATCTAATGTTTGGAACTATAATATAAAAAGATGTCGCATGATAGCCAATGTAACAACTTCCCATCAGAGACAACATGGTGTAGATTTAAAAAAATAAATGCAAGGGGACATGCAAAACTCAATAGTCAAAGAGAAACTTGTCAACGCCATGGCAAAATAGAAACCGAAAAACGCCAAAACAACAAAAGTCAACAAAACACTAAAGAGAAAACTAGACTCAGCAACTCTGAATGCACCATGTGGCATCCCTCTGTTGCTCATGTAACGTCAAATATCGTTGATGTCGGTGATTAAAATTCTTTTACGCCAGACGCGCGTTTCGCCAAAAAAAACTCATCTGTGACGCTCGAATCAAAAAAGTGAAAAGGGACAAATGAAGTACGAAGTTGAAGATCATTGATAACCAAAACTTCCGAAAGTTAAATTAAATTAGGTTCAAAGTAAATACAGCGCATTATTCGACAAAAAATTGTTCAACGCAATTGGCTAGTTATGGAGAACTAATATATTGGTAACCAATGTAAAAAGTCTGCTCGTCTCACCAAGTTGTTTTCATATTTACAATAGTTGACGAATAATTAACGGTTCATTAAACAAATAAGCAGACATAAATCCTAGACACAAACGTCACAGTATGTTACACAAATATAATTATACACCATATATTAGCCCAGTGCCGACCATGAAGGTTGTAAACGGAATATAAATGTGTTATTTTCATGAAAGAAGTAAAACTTTCACTTACAAAAAAAATATCGGAAAGCAAGTGAAACCTTGTGGAAGTCAAATATTAAAAAATTGGAAAATTTCATAGAAAATCTTCTATCCAAGTTTCATAAAATCCCAAGAATGTTTGACAACATTATTATTAAATAAATGGAGAATGTGTCCATGGGATACAGATGATGCCCCCGCTTGCATATAAGTTATAAAGGTACATAACTCATGAACAGTAAAAGTGACGCAACCCAAATTCGAATTTGATCTGTGTTATGTGGTAATAAGCATTGTGTATAAGTTTCATAACATTTGGTTGAGACAAACTAAAGTTAGAGAATGGAAACTAATTTTGGGACGTACATACGAACGGACAAGGGAAACACTCAATGCCCCCTCCGCTGTAAGAAGCTTCTGTCAAAGTTTGGTATAAATCCAGGATAGTTTATGAATCTAATAAATGTTTTAAAAACTTTTAACTGCAGACTGCATTTAATGTTAACTGGAAGAAAAACTAAGTCCATTTATCAGTAAAATACAGAAACTGAAAATATTTTTACAAAATTTGCTCTGAATACTGCCATTTCATAATAAGAAGCTTCTCTCTGAGTTTCTTAAAATTCCTCGTAGGCTTGTAGACTATATATAAACCATAACTGCAAAAAATCCTAAGTCCATTTGTCTTTGAAAAACGGGAAAATGAAGAAAAATATGTTCCAAACTTTGCTCTGGATATTGTCATTTGATAAAAAAAACTTCGTAAGGGTACACGCCTGAGAATGCTGCTGTCAGTGTAAAGGTGTATAATGTGCATTACCAAAAATTAGATCCATTTATAAGTAAATTATGAGAAAATGAAAAAAAATCTAAAGAAATTTTTTTTTCAGATGCTATCTTTTTTTCATGAGGAAGCTTCTTCCTAAGTTTGGTACCATTCCATGAAAGATTGACAAACCCCAGACTATATGATAAAGCTAACCGCAAAAACCACTCAATAAAATACTGATATGTTATACCTATTCTTAAATATAGATGTTGAAGTTGAGATGTCTGTCTCATAGACGTGAACCCCATCTCTCCTTTCATTCGTTTATACTTCAAATATAATGACACCTTCACAACACTTCCTTCATTGAACATATCTTAATTAGATTTTAGGGAATAAAACTAGCAAAAAGAAACAATATGTTATGTTCATCCAAAGTGTATCATTAACATTTCCTCCTATCTAACATGTTTACAAGGATTCTTTTTATTAAATAGGAAGAAAAAACAATTGAGTGTCAAATACCTTAATCACAACCTTTTTTGTATGCCGTTTCCTAAAATCAAGTATTTAAAAAAAAAATCATATTTTACTGAAATCTGTGCATTTGTTAGTTGAAAAACATCAAGTACCGGTACCTTATCCGGCCTCGTTAAAATTATACAATTATAGCCTTTGTATGAGGTCGATACAAGGATATATTGACCTGAAATAAGTATATCGACTGAGGACGAAGTCCGAGGTCGATATACTTCTTTGGGTCGATATATCCTGTATTGACCTTATACATAGGCTATAATTGTTATATCATTAACTTCCGACCATATTTGTATCAAAATCGTCATTTGATTTTGTTAGAATTTTATAGATATCATATTGTCTCCTAGACAATAACAACATATTATCAAATATTTTCATGTTTGTTTTTATACATCTTATGCATTTAAAGATTTTTTTCTTCAAATAATCGATCATAGATATTTTTTATAAAATTTTTAACAATATCATGAAATTCATTACATAACGTCACAAAGTATATCGGTTTTTAGATATTCTAAACATAACCGTGCAATATGCTTTTTGCTATGCAATATGCTTTTTGCTATCCGCCGTTTTCTATCTACCTTCGAAAATATAGTTTAACATGCGACTATCCCTGAACGAATCAAATTAGTTAAAATATACGAATTAATAATATTAATAAATATCATATTTTATATACAGCTGTTAGTATTTGTTAGTAATATACATACAATTTTACATACTTAAAAAAATATATAACATGTCAAGATAATCAAATATAATTATCTAATATAACAAGTGCACAGGTTATCAAATTTTTTTGTGTATTTTGGTGATGTATTGTAAAGATATGTATTTTAAGTATGTCTGTTGATTTTTAAACAATCAAAAGGATTTTTTTTGTTTGTTGAAAAGTTGTTTCGTTTGTTTTAGTTTTGTATTTGCAAAGACAGCAGATGAATTTTATAGTATTTTCTCAAAGAAGAACCAACACAATTATATTTCTACTAAATTATGTACACATACACATTCTAAAAATAACTGATCAATCACAAAAAAAGTATGACAAAAGCATTCCAACTCTTGTTAAAAATATATTCTCTTTTATTTTTAACAGCAATAAGTTTATCAATGCTGTATAGAGATTTTATTTTATTTTGCACTGCCTGCAATGATAAGCTTTATAAAAATATTTGAAGTTAAAATATATTATTTGTAGAGAAATCAAATTAACATTAACCTAAATGTTTTTGTTATATCCCAAAACAAAAAACTTTTTATAGTAAATGGAATTGAGTATTAGGCATAATTACAAAGTAGGATAAAATTACAAAAAAAATTAAATAGCGTGAAATGAAATTATTTTTTACACCGTTAAAGTCATGTTCCATAATGCGAATCTGGTGCAGTAAAACTGGTAGCTTTTATGTTATTCCTTAAACTTAAATAATTCATACTTAAATATGCGCAAGATCAAGTATGAACAAGTTAAAATATAATAATTACATTGCATTGAGAAATTATTTATTTGCATTATTCCAAATTTTTCAAAAAATCCAAATCTCGTTTCATTTTTATAGTTTTTGGGTAATTAAAGGTAATTCAAGGCAATATAATAAACTGACCTGATTTTTTTTAATATCTATGAAAAAAATAGAGGACTAATTTATCAACAATAAATGCAATAAATAAAAAATATAAAAGAAGACTTAATGTATTAATTTATAATTCACTTGTCTGAGACTCTTAAATGATAAAGGGTATTATTTTGAGAAAGTATTGGTCAAGCAACTGTAAGTCATACAAAAACACACATCGACAAATGTGAACAGTTTCTCCAATAAGATTTATGCATAATCCTTATGATTTATTGAAATACTTTTATGTCTTAATTGTCCACTGTTAAAACGAAGTAAAGGTGTTAAATTTTGGATTTAACATGTAACGGTAAGCTAATGGATGGCATGCGCTGCCCCAAGCTCTCAATTTCATAGTATACTGTATTAATTTCTATTGACTATCCAATTTTGCACATATTCACAACTCTAGTGTTCTAATAATTGATCTATTGATAGCTTATTTTTGTTTCACAGGTGTTTGTTAAAAGGAGTAAATAGAAAATTAATCACTTATTTTTGCATTATGTAAAATCTGCTAACTAGTACCATATCTGTCAGTTTTGTGCAATTTGTGACAGTGATTTACCAGATCTTCAGTTTATATATGCAGCAAACATAAATTGGGAAATTAACGGTTTATATTTCAGTAAAACTTAAAATTGTGGATTTCAAAAGGCCATTGACTCCAAAAGGAAAAAAAGATGGTTGCTGCTCATGGAGGTATGTACTAACCTTCATCTTAAAATAAACAGATATCTACTTTTTTGCATATTAAGGGGACACAATAAATACACAATAAACAGGCATAGATAGTCGGGTAGCAGTGGGCGTTCTACATGCTTGAAAACAGATTCAAATTATACAGTAAGACTAAAGCAATGTAAATTCATCGAAATGTAGATATGCGTATCCTATAAATAGTCAAGTGGTATAGGTATTCAAAACTCAATTATCAATATATTTATACTAAGATTACATGTTAGGAAATTTCTTTTTTTTATTTCACAGAAAACTAAAGCTAAGTTTATTTATAAAATGTTAATATAGATGGTGCATTTTCTTTTAAACATTATTACAGTGTCTCAATTCATGAAGAAAGGGACCAAGTTCCTTTAAAAGTTTGTTTTTATCAAATTGATGACCATCATTATCATTGTATGTCATTTTGTTTTTTCAAGTATACTTTAAACTTCTCGTCCAGTAAAATTGTTTAATTTACCTTCGCGAAATTTCAAACGCACTCTCTTTTTCTGTATACTAAGTAACTACAGTAACTACATGTATATATATATATATATACAAGTCTAAATTGAAAACAACGTTCAAACCTATGATTGTGTTGGATAAAAACCACAATTTTTATACGTGTGCATGCAAAACAAATTTCTTGGTAGAGGGGTCTAAATACAGCACAAACAACATTTTCCAAAAGACCAAATGAGTGAAAAAGTAGATTTAAACAAAACGCATTTGACTAGCAGGTCGAACAACTGATGTTCTTAAACCCTACTGACTGCCATTGGCGATTGCCAAATAAACGGATCACCAGATGTAACAAAATAGATCTTATTATTAATTTATTACCAAACAGAAAACAATAAACTTGCGGAAAAGATGGTATACCGCAAACATGAGGTGCAACAATTTGTACACCATATCCGGATTTCGACAAATAATGTCCCTTCAGTGATGTTAGGAATCGAAGCGGTATTTGGAAGGCCATATAATTTATCTCAATTTAGGATAGACTCTTCAATTTTGAAAGAGTCAACATAGGATGAACGGATCATATAAACCCGAAGGCAAATATAATACAAGCCCAAACGAAAAAATATAAACAAGTCTAAATAGAAAACAACGTTCAAACCTATGATTGCGTTGGATAAAAACCGCAATTTTTATACGTGTGCATCAAAACAAATTTCTTGGTAGAGGGGTCTAAATACAGCACAAACATCATTTTCCAAAAGACCAAATGAGTGAAAAAGTATATTTAAAAAACGCATTATATATATTTTATAAAATTTACATTTTTGTTCGATGAATATACATTTTTTGTACTCGCATGGTTTATTGTGACTATTCAAATATTTTAGATTTTCTTAGTAAATTATAAAAAACCTTAATGGAGTTCCCAGAATACTTGTGTAAAAATGAGAATATGTTGGTTTATGTTGTAACAACATTTGACTTTTAAGTCAAGGTAAATCTAGGGAAAATTGCATAGTTAAAGTACATTACATAACAAAATTTTTTGTTCTATATTTGAATATGATACATTTTGAAACAGTTTCGTTCTCGTGTTTCAACAAACAATTTTTTATCATGAACCTAGGTCATATCTTACAAATTTAGTTTTTGGTGTCAAAAAAGTAGGCTAACATTTCTAAAATAAAAGAGCCTGAAAATTAAGTGATATCTTAATTTACCATTATTTGTATTTTCTAAATTAAAATATGCTAAAGATCAAGTACGGAGAGGTTAAAATATAATAATTACAATAATATATTGTAAAATTATTTATTTGAATTATTGAAAAAAAAATTCATATGATCCAAATTAGGTTTCATGTCCATGGTTTTACTAGCTTTTCCATGTTTTATTATGCAATTATAGGCAATATGAAATACTGATCTGAATCTATAATATTTTTGGAAGAAAAAATTAGTGGATTGTTTGACAACTACAAGAGCATTATATAAAAAATATAAAAGAAGACTTAATGTATTTTTATAATTCACTTGTCCGAGACTTTTGTTAACAAAGTGTATTAATTTGAGAAGGTATTGGTTCAGCAACTGTAAGTCATACATGGATACATATTGACAAATATGAACAGTTTTCCCAACAAAATGTATGCATAATCTTTATACTTTATCGAATTACGTTATAAAATTAATGTTATTTCTGAATAACACATTCAGAGCTGTATTTTGTTCCAATTGTCGTAAATACAATGATCTCGTTCCTTTTCCCTGAATGTGACCTACCGAATTAGACTTATCACCGGGTTTGTACAAACATGGACAAACGACGGATGCCATATGTGGAGCAGGATCGGCTTACCCTTCCGGAGCACCTGAGATCACCCCCATTTTTGGTGGGGTTCGTGTTGCTCAGTCTTTGGTTTTCTATGTTGTGTTTTATGTACTGTTGTATGTTCGGCTTTTTCTTTTTAGCCATAGCGTTGTTACTTTATTTTCGACTTGTTAGTTTGAATGGCCCTTTGGTATCCTTCGCCTCTCTTTTATTTTGGATTTTATATCTATGTCCAGTCTCATATATGTGCCCTTTCCTCAAATATGTGTCCTATTCTATATTGCATCAAAGATGTCATAATATAATTTATGTCCTGTTTTATAAAATCTGTCTCCGTTTTCAACAAGGTATGCACTGTCCTATGTGTTGACATCATTATTCACAGTAATCAAAGCGTCTTTGAGGAAAAACTTTTGTTGTGATATACACCAATACGACTTTCATGAAACATGAGGGGGGGGGGGGGGGGGGGGGAATCGGGAGAAGAAGGACTTACAGTTTCTCGCATATAAACAAAATTCAAAATAACTTATACTTTTTTTATCTTTCAGTTATTATATAGCCTTTTTATCTCGTTTTGTTTAATCACTTTTAAGTCATATAGTGAAGGCAGTCAAAATATTTAAACCTTTCTATTTCTCTCAAAACAGACAGATTAGTCATAAACACCTTTTTCGGGGGGGGGAGGGGGGGGGGGGGTAAGGGAGTCTTGAGGGTCTAACGAACGGTAATATAGAATTGTGCACTTTGAACTTATTTTGGTTAGTTGACCGTGGTCCCAGATTTGGGTAGCGTTGAGCGTGTTAACCCCCTTGCATTCTATATATGCCTGTCCCAATTTAAGTCACATTACTGTAAGTCTACATTATAAAAAGAACACGAATTTAAATAAACAAAAACTGTCATGAAGTCACGGGACACAGATTTGAGGAAAGAATAAAGATTTGAGGCTGGACAGAGCCACAGATTTGAGTGTTATGAGGCCATGGGACACATATCTGAAGAAAGGACACAAATTTGAGACCGGACATAGATTGACTCTTACACACACATATAAATATATATATATATATATATATATATATATATATATATGTATAATTGATGATTAAGAGAAAAAAATAAATCATATGTAATAAGAATAAGACCATCACGAAGTTTCAACAATTCTTATTATTATATAGTATATATTGTAGGAAACACATGCATCTTTGCAGCGGATTTTCATTTGTTGGATTTCATCATTTAGTTTGGATTGTTTTTATAATATCGGTGAGTGTGGTTATCAGCCACGGTAGTTGGTATGTTGTTGTTTGTGTTGATGGTGGCCTGGCGTAAACAAATGCCAGTAACATCTGTCTCCACATACGAACTTAACTTGGAACCTGTAGATATTGCGTATTAAGTTCTGGTTGCCTATTCTTTTGATATTAAATCTGAGATCTAACTGTGCAACAGAAAAGGCCCTATCTTAACTAAACACATGTAAATCTACCTGTTATTCAATTATTTACTACTGGCTAAAACAAGATATTTTGTATTGAAACATCTTTTTTCATGTAAGGATAGACATAATAGGTAAATTTAAAAATGCTCGAATAGTCAGAAGGCACCACTTACATGAATTAATTATTAATTTATTACTCAGTTAATAACAATTCCAACAGATTAGTTTAGTTTACAATAATTAGCCTCTTTGATCTTTTCAAGTGTGCGAGACATGTTCTAATAGTGTGTTAGTTTAGCAAATTTATTGTAAATCAATGACAACTTACCATAACTGATACACTACACCAAACTATTTTTTTTTCAAACTTTAAATTGATTCAAAGCTAGGAAATAAACATGGTATTTAAAAAAAAAAGTGCAAAACTTGTATTCTGCCCAGAGAATTCTCAAAGAAAAAATAAAAATTAAACAGTGACCTGCAATGGCTGATAAGATGTTCAATGTTGATTGGTCAAGCCGGCATAAAATGTATATATTTAGTTCAATAATAATACTATTGGCTACTGTATGTCTAAACTTTGTTGTGTAAAATTTAACCTAAAAAACTGCTCTGTTTTGCTCATCTCTTGGATGTACTGTCCAGCCCAGGAAAACCCGCAATGAAAACTACTTTTAAGGTAGATGTTAACTGCGGACATTTCTCAGTGTCTTAAAATGACCCCCCTTTCACCAGTCAAATCCGGCGATTAGCAGACATAATATAAATACTAATCTGAACAAAGACAATAGGATAATAAAAATTGAGTACACTATAGACGCGCGTTTCGTCTACATAACACTCAGCAGTGACGCTCAAATCAAGACAGGTGGAAGGACAATCAAATACGAAGTTGAAACATTTAAAACAAGTGAATCTGTGAGCTATTGCTCACTAATGATACCCCCGACCCGTTAGAAGTATAAGGTAAACAGGAAGTTGTTGAGTGATGGATCTGAAAACGCATCACACCGTAAAGCTGACTCATATAAACCCTGAAACCAAATTTCAGAAATCCTTGTAATGTAGTTCCTGAGAAAGATGCTACGAAAAATATTCATGGTACGGACGGACGGACGGACGGACTGAAGGATAGACTGACGGATGGACGGATGGATGGATGGACAGACAAAGGTTAAACAGCATACCCCCACTTTTTTAAAGCGGGGGTATAATTAAACATTTCAAAACGTTGTGCAAAAAATGACTAAGGCATTGCATGGATCTAATCGATGGGTAGATAAACCTAAGTGTAATTTCACACTTAATGCACAGTAGATTTACAGAAAATAACGTATCAATGATTTTTGATATCATTGAAAATGTTGTGACTACTGAGAGGGTGATACGTCGCGGACGGAACCTCCACTAGCAGCGACATAGGTCCAGTGGTTCTAAAAACTCAACAAAGATGCAAGGTTTATAATTTGATACATAAAACACGCGATTCGTCTACAGAAGAATGATCAGTAGCTCTCGAAACAAAACAGTTGGAAGGTCAATCGTATTCAAAGTTGAAGCGCATTGAAAAACAAAAAATCCACAAAGTTATGAAAACAGCGTTAGACTTTGCTTCTACTATTCTTTGGTTTGCGTTATCTTCAAAAAATAAAATCACCATTGAAAATCTGGACGCGAAACAAGAAAATGTACAATGATACCGCTGATTAGCTATTGAAAAACGAGTCTCAACCACACACATATATTTATATAGTTTACTTGTTGAAAACATAATGCTTTCCAGTCAAATATAGGAAAATTCAAACAACAACAAATCCATATGAATGTACATTATATTTTTTTATAAATTGCCATCAGAGTGAGAAAAAAACTTTATGATATGATTACTATTTGTACGGCATCTTTTATTTGGGCTTGTGCAATAGTAAAAGTGAAGTAACTATTGGTCTTGGACAATACCAGGTGGAGAATTCACTAAAAATGATTTTATATAATGCAAAGTTTTGATTTTAATGTAGATTGAATGGTGGATGAAATCTTACCTTTGATCCGTCAGTGTTTACCAAGTCTATTAATACACCGGTATCACTTAGCCCGCCGTCACTGTATCGATATTGTGTCTGTAAAAATTATGACCGTTCATTAAACATTAATATTCAGATAAATTTCATTCTTTCGGGGAATAGGTGACATAACATCACCGTTTACTATATAAAGCAATATGTAAGACAACTGTTTTAAAACGGTATGCTTCTTTTTTTAAAATATAGGAATACCTGGTATTTGAGGTACTAGATTTCAAGGTACAAGTTTATCTAAAAAGACTATATATACTGCCCAATATATGTATAAACAACAACCACTGAAACATTTGGCCATAGCCTCATACATTCCTGACTTGGTAGAGAAACTCGACAGTTCTTATCTATATCTGTATCTTATAGCAAAGTTTCTAATTAGACCTGGTATAAAGATTCAACAAGGCCAAAGTGACTCCTCTCAACAACATTTTTGTCAAGACTGTAGTACACACATGAAGACTGACATAATCTCACATACGTACTTTACATAACATTCTATTTGTATAGCGTGACAAGTTGTACAACATATGAAAGCGTATTCTATATACATAGTTTGGGGAAATTACATGTTCAGAAAGCTTTCCAGAAACAGAACTTTAATAAAACAACCGATGCAATTCAATGGTTTTTATTTGTGTATTTTTTAAAGTTGTCATTTGGATTCAATTTCCTTATACGCCCTTATATGCAGTTGTTCTTGTATCTTTAATCCGTAAATTTGTTTTTCAACTCTAGCTTCATATTTTCCCTATTTCTCTGCGTATGAATAAATTAAAGTTCGTCTTTTAGATTTTAAATATTTTTTAATCTAGCAATATGTTATTTCGAAAATCTTAAAACGATTTTCAATATTAAGAATGCCTTTTTTTCATTGATATACATTTTCACAAATTTTTCACTTTTCATATTAAACCTCGTTATAAAATTACTGTCAAAATACTACCAAACATACCATATAAATATATCCAGTTACTGATCCAGTGGAAAATGTAGCCTTTGCTTCAAACATCTCTCCTCCAGTACTGACAGTATCTTCCGTTATATTACCACATACCCATCTGGGAGCACCTGCTAATGATTTGTGGATAACTATAGATCTTCCTGTGATGCTTAAAGGTCCACGTACAGGAAGCATGGTTTCTGTTTCCTTCCCAGAGTAGGTTGGTTTGTTGTTGAGGAAAATACCATATTTTCTACTCAAATCTCCTATTTCATATTCATCATCTGAACCGGATCCATCGATCGGTCCTGCTGTTGCATTAACACCAAAAGGATTAAAATGTCCACCAACAGAAGCTGCAGAGCATGGACTAGAACTTTCTTTTGGGACAGGATTAACATGGACGTGATATCCTCCTGCCATTGAGGCTAATCCTGTTAACTGAATACTAACATCTGTTGTTCCATCTATAAGTCCTTCTGTATTTCGTGTCATGATAAATGATCCATCTACAGACCCATAAGATTCTGGTGCCCATGTGCCAGCTTTAACAATTACCTTTCGGTTTGGTATGGTATGAATATTAGCACATGATAACCTTGCTCCTCCTGAATTTGCTGCATGTATAACAACAGACCGACCTAAAATCTTCAGGTCCCCTGTAAGTGGTAAATCAAAATCTGTGAAGAAATTTCTTTGAATTGTTCCTGAAGTAGATCGTACTGATATCTTTCCGTGTTTGCCTGACATATCGCCAACCTCACATCGTAAAGGATTATTGGGGTTACATTCCGGATTATAATTTCCCAACAGATCAACAGAATAGGGATTATAATGCCCTTGAACGGAATTACAACGACCATTACTGATTAAAGCATCACTACCGAGTTGGCCCACGTGAACGTGCCATTTGTGGTCAACAGATCTACTCGAATTATTCCCATAGTCTACACACACGTAAATCATAGTATCTGCCAGCTCTATGTCAATATCTGTTGGTTGTTTGAAAGCAATGTATCCAATGACAGGATATGTAAACGTTGTTAAACCTGTAATCGTAGTACCAACATATTGAATAGTAGCACAAACCCATCTATTACCATTATCATAATGAACAACTATAGATCGTCCTATTACGCTATTCGTACCAAATAAAGGTAAGTTATAATCAGTGTAATTCTCCATCTTATCAGTTAATCCACTTAACACACCATATTTACTGCTGAGATCTCCCACTTCATACTGATCGTCTGTACCCACAGTTGCTGCAGGGTCTGAAGAAGTATCAATTCCAAAAGGATTAAAATGTCCACTCACGGAATCTGCGTCGCAGACTTTCTGATTGGTTGCCCACTTTTCTGGTACCGGCCATTTATGAACATGATATCCACCGGCGTTACCACCAAGTCCAGAAAGGTCAACAAAAGCCGTTGTGGAATCAAATGGTGATCTCTGTTTGAATGATATCGTTCCGACTACTCCGTCTCTACTTAATGTTGCCACAGCATTTCTTGTTGTATACTGGAGAATTTTTGAACACACTAGAACATCTCCATTTTTAGCTTTCAAAACTAAAATTTTGCCAATGACAGAGTTACTGCCACTGAGTGGGAGATTAATATCAACAAATGAAGTTAAAATTTCTTCACTATTTTCCCCAACGGGTAAGTACGAATTTTTTGAAGACAGATCCCCTATAGGACAATTTCCTTGATTGTTTTGATCACAAGATGAACTTGGACTACTTGTTGGATTATATAACGTACCTTTACTTGAACAAGTGCCAGAATATATACCCCATGCAACTGTTTCATTTGAATTTGTGGTTGTGTTTTGTAAATGGAATGCATTTGCATATATAGAAGTTCCTGATGATGACGATGATGATTTTTGTCTGAAATAAATTGTTCCTCCTACTACGGATTGAAGTTTTGCTATTCCTGTTATATGATCTTCGTCAGCTTCTATTGTACCACACACTCGATAACCAGTTGACGAATCAACCATCAGCAATGCTCTACCTGATAAATTAAATCCAAAATTAATCGGATGTACTGGAAGAAATGCTTTATTTACTTACATAAATATCCCTCATATTCTGTAGTACTAGCAAAATAAACATTTTTGGTAAACATAAACATTCATAACGTATGTAATCAAAACTTCGTAAGAAGAGTCAATTACATAGTTTTGAGGGCAAATACATATATCACATTTCATGACCATTTTTTAACAGGTTTCAAGGTTTCAAACGTGCCAACTCCAAAATAGAAACAGGGAATTCTCTCCCGCTCAACTTTTAACGAAAGTAAGAGTTGTTCGGCGGACTATCAATGTACACTATAATCAACTGAACAGTTGTAAAACAATATCCATCCGACTATAGATTACGAGTAGCATTAAATTGCGGAATTACATTTAATAATATGATTTTAGAAATTCTTTGTTATACTGCATTTTAACCAACATTTTTGCAGTTTA
The DNA here is from genome assembly GCF_021869535.1 of Mytilus californianus. Lineage (NCBI taxonomy): Eukaryota > Metazoa > Mollusca > Bivalvia > Mytilida > Mytilidae > Mytilus > Mytilus californianus. Next base: position 103,713,280 of record NW_026262679.1, read on the forward strand.
TGCTTAGGAAATATTTGATGCCAAACTGAATTCATCAAAGTGGTCGTGATTACCTGAGTTCATTTGAAATAAATACAATATGGCCCGAGAACACAGTTATTTCGTAGTGCATTTCTTTTAGACAATAAATTCAAATTAAAAAAATCGCACCTGCTCTATCTCAAAAAGATTTTTACAGTGTAGTGTACTACTATTGATACAAATAATATCAAAATTATAGAAACTTCTACCAGCTCTAACTCAAAATATTGACAATTCTGTGTTAAGGGGGCTAAAATTCAGTTTGACAGCTTCAGACATTCTAATTTTTGACCTTTTTTAACTGGACCAAATCACTACTTAACATAAAGATTCAGCACCCAAATTTTTTTAACATGTAATTTCATCCCCTTACTTAATATTTCATGCATAAAATATCAAGAAATAAATTGGGAAAGTGTATAAAAAAAAAAATGCAAGTTATACACTGTTCACACTAGGGACTATCATATGATAACTGCCAATATTCAGGTATAAAAGTTAAATCCAGATTGAATTTGTCATTATGCAAAATGTATGCTGTTTGAATTATTTGTTTATCAATTAATTCAAATGACATTTTTTTTTACATCGGTGCATTACGTTTGTGCGCATTACCATTACATTTGCTCGTAAAAATCTTATCTTTTGTGCGCATTCTTTTACAGGTATTTTAAGCTTCAGCATAACGATTTGTAAATCTCTAATATATGACAGCTGATGCTTTCCATAGGTAAACATAGGTAAAGTATATTTATTTATATGGATATTATTTTGACACTTATAACATTATGATATCAGTTGAATGTCGTCACCTGTAGTTGTTTACATCCTTGGTCACGTGACCTTTGATTAGTTTCATTTTGGCAATGAAATCCTATCTTCTTATTTGTTACTCTTATCTGAAAGTTATGTGTTTTAATCTCAAATTATTAATGACAATCATGTCAAAAGTGTATGCCATTCGGACCCCTTAGTAGGAATAAAATATTCCTCTTCTCTTTCAAAATACTGAATCGTCCACCTTAAAATCACCGACTGAATGACCTATTGATCTTAATGACCAGCCTAGGTTTTGTTTAGGAAGGTCAGGTTTTCAGTTTAATGTCTCGTGTAATCGCATGATCAATAGATCTTTCTGGTTACATTTTAGTTTTAAAGGCGAGTCTTTTCCGATAGTTATTTTTCAACTATAGTGACCTATGGATTTACAAGGTCAAGTTTAGATTTAAACAAGCTTGTAAGAAAGTTACTTCCTTGTGTGTGGTTTACTGTATTCATTTAATAATACTGCTAAGAATTAACACATGTAACTAGTCTAATATTGTTGTTACTGGAAGCATTAATACGGAAGTCCTTAAGTGAGGTTTGAAGTTTCTGCCCTTTTTGAAATTGATATGCATATTATAACCCTTTCATGTGGAATTGAAAAAACAAACAAATGTTAGTTTTCTCAATTGAATTGTTTAATATTTTTCATGTCGGGGCCTTTTATAGCCGACTAGACGGTATGGGTTTATCATTGTGTATGTTCCTGGGTCGGAAATATGTGCCAATCACCATGAATACGTTCTAGATTGTGTATAAGACCGCCTATACACAATCTAGAATGCACATCAATTGACCGGCATACAGTGGAACAAACTTACCAAATATCAACATAATGCTCCAAAAATTAATGAATGAAAGCGGGGCACTGCCATTTACACATTATCTATATAAGGATGTCTATTTGTCAATCAGATTGATTGGTTGAGTATTGATTAGTGTCTCTGTGGTTACCGTGAAATCTGATTTTTTTTATTACTAATATACCTTTATATAACACATGAATCTAAGCAAGGATTTGTATAGTCTCACTATACAAATCCTTGATCTAAGCTTACATTTTCGTGAAATGACACTCGATCGCAAATTTTTGTTATTTTTTTCTATTCCGCGGTCGCTTATTCCAATAAAACCAATGATGCCATAAATCTACATTAATTTATCTAACATGACAGCAATGGTGTAAAACACGCCTACCTTTGCTGATTGAATTAATTCGTGATATGCCTTCCAACAAGGCCAATCCTAAGTCGTCTGCTGTTTTCTAAACCCCAAGGAAGTATTTCAGTCTGATCAATTAAAATCAAATTTTCGACATTTTCTCCCTTTATTCACCAATGGTGAAACCTGGATTTTGAGAAAATGTCCCCTTTTCATTTCGGTTAAAGTGTAATACATACTTTTTGTTTATCAAAATGTCCATCATGCATTAACAATATTCGCTTCTTCCCTTATACAGTGGTTCCCCTTTTTAAATCCGGCAGTGTTTACTATGACAAAATACCTGTTAGAGAATTCAAATTGGGTAGAACTGCTGCTGTTATGGTTTCTGATTTTGTTCCATTACTAGTAACGGTACCAGTTGATTCGATATAACTGAAAGGCAAAACATTTTATCTTATTCGATAACTAAGATATTACATGTAGTAGACAAGTAAAGTTTTATTAAATACATGGTAAATATTAATAATTTTATCTGACCATAGTTCGTACAAATATCAAAATTTTGTCAATCAATAAAGCGATTGACCACAACATAATTTACCTGTTGATTTTGATAAAAATGTGACTTATAACACGACTCTAAACAAAATTTTATCTTAAACAATAGACTTTAGGTTTGAAAGTGTAACTTTAACCTTTAAAATTACATCGTCTGGATGCTTTTTTTTTATAAATTCTTGTCAAAGAACGTTTTGATCGTAATATCGAACCCCTATTTTATGTCTTTTATCTAAAAACTTATTGGTATATATGTTTACTTTTTGGTGTTTACCTTTTATATTTAGTGCTTGTATCCTTGGCTATTTTCTTTTACTTTTCAATATGCTCTTGTAACCGCTTTTATTATATTGTGATTACATTCATTTTTATGTATATTTTAAAAAGTTATGGTTTTAAAGAAAGGCCTAAGATGGCAAGTATCTCAATAGAATGGACTGCAAAATACCTCACTCTCCGATATTACGTACCATCGTCTGATGAAATGAAAGAATGTGTCTGTATATTAACCGTAGCACAGTGCAATACTAACCGACTAATGAAAAATTCCTAACAAAACTAGTCTGCCATATATAATATATTATATTTGAAACATATTCATCAATGTTATAAATATCATTTATGTTACACGTTAAATATGATATAAAACATTAATGCAGCTTGTTATCTGATCGGTACATGACGTATCCTTACTATTCAAGTTTGAGAAAAACAATATCAGCAAAAAGTCGCAGTGGATATTCTTCTAAATATTTCTCTATTTTTCCCACGCAATTATTGAATTACTGACTGTAGTGTATCACAGTTTGATTCAATTTAAAGTGAACTTTTAAACCGAAAATGGTTGCAATGCAATAGTATCGCTTTATTTGAATTATTTGTCTTTTCCACGGCTTTAATGATATTATATACAAAAAGCAGTGTTAAAAATCATATTTGAAAAAATAATTATAAATTGAAAATATCTGTATGAACAATTGTCTATACATCCAGTAATATGGACACTTTTGAATTTTGATTAAAAACATCTACTTGACGTGAACTAGTATAGGATTGCATCATAAATAATTAGTGGTGACTTCTTACTTCATTCCAAGAACTCCATCTGAACACCTGACCTGTCGATCGTACACCATTCGATTACTTCGAATGTTCCACGTGTTTGTATTGGCTAAGCCAGCAACACCAAAGATCACAGTCGTGTCTCCTCCATTTTGGGTGAAGGTCACGGTACCAGTGACTCCATTTAAAGCAACTTTTGCTATTAAGGTTAAACCATATCCTTCAGAAACTGAAATAAAGAAAAGAAAAACTTTAGTAAAAAGACAAAATAACTTACCGAATAACTATATGTCATATCAATTCTATTGTCATAAACGATGAATGTTTATTCTGAATATGTGAATCCTATACCCAAGTTTAAGTTGGATCATTTTTACAGTCTTCGTCATGTTGTCTTTTTCAACGTCAAAAATGTTTAAACGAGACCATTTTTGGAAGAAAATTCAAAATAGGTATATTTGTAAAACGTTTTTGAAAAAAAATGATTGCTTCACAAAGTTTCCACGGCAATCGAATGTATATGTTATTTGCATCCATTTATCAGGTAAATTATATATTATTTTTGGAACCATATTTAGTAACTGAATTTCGTTGAAAAAAAATAAAAATAAAAAATTATGCCGCCTCTTTCATCCTGTATAAACCATAAAGGGCAGCAACTGAAATATCCAATCTACATAAAACTTTGAAATTAATCTTCGTGTTATTTTAAAAGCAAACTATTCAAGATAGTGTTGACAAACTTCCCCTTTCCTTAAAGTGACAAAGTCTATGTTTTCCCATAAAACAATAAGAATAAGGTGCATACAGCTACACGTATTGTGAAGTAACTTTGTTCGCGCTTCATGTCAATTCAGTGCAAATTGTGTAGTATTTTGCGTTGAATACCTGTAAAGCCCGGCAGGCATTTTATTAAATTCTTAGAATTCCAATCTGCCGGATTATAAATACTTCGAAATATTTTTTTCTCTGCGTCCTATAGATTTTAAGATTTTAAATTATTTATTTCTGATTTTTACTTTTACTTTTTAAATTGCACTTTTTATAGTTAAAGTGTAAATAGGGAATCCCTAGTAACTAGATGCTATCTGTACTGATCATTCAAAACTTTTCCGACTTTTCAGGATACAAATGTTGATCTTGTATCTTCAATATCATATTGCTAGGAAATATTAAAATCACTGTTGTAATGGTAAAACGTATCATCAAAAATAGTTGATATATATATATAAGAAATTTTGTTTGAAAAAAAAAAACCCATCCGTTACACATGCCAAAATAGTTGAGCCCTTACTACACGAAAATTATATCGCCTTCAAATCCGACATAATCTCCGTTTCGCATTTATAGACTTAAGTATATTTGTAATATTTATTCTTATGGATAATCACATACAAAATGTACAAGCTGTGTTTGAATTATTCTGTTTGAGTAATTCACAAACACAATGAGTAAACTGGAAAAAATATGATTGTATTTTTACAGATTTTGTTAGTTTAATTTCTAATCGGATGATGGGAAAAGTCATAACAACCTGTTGTCAGCGCTCAAAAACACATACGAAAGAAGTTTTTTTTGTATTTCTTGTTTAGCAAAGTTGATACTAAACATAGTTTTGTGTCTTATACTGAAATAAAAAATATATGGTCATTCTGGAATGCCTCCATCGGGCAGTAAAACCCTTGCTAAAGTGATGTGACGTTTGGCTGTGCGTGATGTAAAAATCCCAACCATGTCCAGTCGGAATGGGGACGTTAAATCCGACACATACAGCTCTACTCAGTGCTCCGAGTACAAAATTTGTGCTTAAAACACCGAATCCAGTATTTTGATTGGTTGAGTCTCAATCCGTCAAAAAAAAAACCCACTTGGCGCCCCGACAACCCCGACAATATAAAATCGTCGTCCCCTAAATTCCTTTCTCTGTACGTTAAACAACGCTCACAATACTTCTATGAGAGGTCCGTACGTGGCCTATTTTAGGGTAAAATGTCTGTCCCTATCCAAAATACCATCATTTTACAGTGGACAGTTTAAATTTCCCTCCTTTTGTCCCAATCAACCAACCTTTATGTGGTGGAAATCTGAGATGAAAAGTCGACAATAGTCTCGAGAAAAAAGAAAGGTTAAAATGGTAGAAAAAAAATCTTAAAATGGTTTTTCCTGCAATTGCTACTGTCTGTGTAAACGTGCAATGTTCACTATCAAAAACTGAATCATTTTATCAGTAAAATACGGATTTAAAAAAATCAAACGTTTTCCTTCAAACGTGATTTCTTCATCGTGAAGAAAGGCTTTGTTCAAGTTTCGTAAAATTCCATGACGTTTTAACAAAGTTATTGATGTCTTAAAAAATGAACTTTAGACTATATCTAAATGTCATATGCTAAAAATTAAGGGCATATGATACAGTTTACTTTTGATCCAACGGTGAATGTTTAACGAAAGTTTGCATACAAAATATTTTTTACCTAGTCAATTCAAATATGTAATAACAAATATACCTTCATGTGCTACTTTTAAAGATAAATGGGGTCGACATTTTAAACATTTACTGGACATTTCGGTTTATTGGACATTTCTATCCAATGGAAAGACATCCTTAACTTTTTTCAAAAGATAAACGCAAGCGAGGTTTTGTAGTTTGTGTAACAATTCTTTGGAAATAATTAATTTTTATCATATTTTCATGATTTTAGTAAAAACAAAACGGCATTTGTGGCTGTATATTTATCTGATTTAAAAAAAAATCATCGGTGATTTGTTCCTAAAAATAGTCACAAATATTTTTCATACATAATCAAGTCTAATGATTGCTGTTTGGTTATTGTCCCGTGTGAATTGAGAATTAGTTCATGTGAGTTAGTGTGGAGCTAACATAAGAGGAAAGGTATAATCATTAGGAAAGGTATATAATAAAGTATACAGCGTAAAAAATGAGAAAAAAATAAACGGCAGAAAAAATTAATATTGACTAGCAATATCACGGTCAAAAGAAAAAAAAGTCATAAATACAAACAGCATTCCACGTATACAGCACATAAGTACATAAGTATGTAAATTTTCTAAAGACTCAGAACCTCGAAAAAAACCACGTTGGTGAATGAGGATCGATGTTCTGCAAGAACAAGCGAGTCATAGCAATGACTGCAACACTGGCAGCTGCTGCATGCATTGCCATGAGATGATTACCCTGTTGACGCGCACGCTCCTTTTGGAATTCATGCGTTTATGTTATGTTATATCTTATTAACAGATTTATGAGATTTGAACATCCGTTATACGTTTGCTCGGGCCAAGTTAAACCTGAACAGCCGAATTCCGATGTTATACACGAGGAAAGGAGTGATTTCTGGTTTATAACAAATGGAGCACATCTGAGGTCATCTTTGACATATATATTCCATACCGGTCCATACCTTGTATACTAGAAGACTCAAATGTTAACGGATAAGGAAAGCATCAGCAAATGACGGAGACAGAGACAGCAAGCGATAAAAGACAAATTAGGATTGCATAGCCGAAGGAATGTTTGCATTCCTCTCTACGTCTTAAAACAAGTTGTGCGTTTAAGGTTATGAATGAGTCCCTTAAAATTAACTTCTCTTTGAATGAAATCAAAACCGAGAAATAGCAATATGGCCAACGATGAATTGAAAATAATTTGTTTTTCAGTGCAATGTATTAATATAATTCTGTTCATCGTATCCTCGTATTAATCTATCTTAATCTGGTCAAATACATACATTGTCGTCAATATAAGTTTAATGTACTCCGTATGACACGTGCCTACTTCACGGCATCAGTAGTAGGATACTCCGTATGACACGTGCCTACTTCATGGCATCAGTAGTAGGATACTCCGTGTGACACTAGTTTACTTCACGTCATCAGAAGTATGAGTAACGGATCAAATTTTGTAAAAAAATATAGTAAAAGTAGAATATTAGTTGTAATGTAAATTCAATGAATCGTTTTTTAACCATTTGCCAAAGCTTAATTCACCCAGTTTTGAAAAAGCAGGCGTTGATTCAGAAAAAAAAACATAGAGGACGTCTCCTTTATACATTTGCATTTCAGAGTGACATTTTAAGCGGAAAATTGTTGTATTTCATGCATCCTGAATCCAAGTTACGTAATCGTACTGTTAATTCAGAACTTAATATTGAACCGATTTAAAACTAAAAAAGTCATTAAACCAGAAATTATGAGTCATGTGGCAATAAACATTAGCCAATAAAGTACGTCGTTACTAAAAGCTGTCTAATCCAGACGTGCACGTTAATGTTGAAGTCAATGTTACTAGATAAGCAACCCCCTCCCATAAAAAAAAAATAGATTAATTAATATAAAAATAAAATAACAAAATAAATAACAAAAAAAGATAAATAACGTTTACATTTAACAGTAACTTGTGAATAACTTTCGAATATTCTTTTACTCTACGAATGAAAGAAGCAGGAAAATATAACACTACAAAACATATCATGTCCTTCAAAAGTTGAAGTATTTAACTTGACATTTGAAGTGAAGTGTAAGCAAAAGAACAATTGCAAAGTATTTATACAGTAATAAGCTAAAAATCGTATACATATTGAGGTGTAAAGAAATAATTACTAGGTCATTTAAAAAGATGACATAGATGAATATTTTATTCATATCAAATGTAAGGTGTACTAAGGAAGTCAAACATAATGTATTATAATGAATATAATTTCAGTTTTGACAACATAATGCGGTATATGATTTGCTCATTGTTGAAGGCCGTACTATAACTTCTACGTCATTTGGTCTCTGGTGGACTGTTGTCTCTATATCTTCTTATTTTATATAATATTCAGTTCACAAAACGAAAGAATGTACAGGGATATACCAATGAAACTTTATGTGCGTCAGATAGTGAACCGATGTTTACAAACATATTACAAGTTAAATGTCTTATACACAATAAACAACGCATTTCTGTTTTTCGGGGATATGAGATATATTACATATTTCGGGATATAGAATCAGGTATTAGTTTTGAGAACATCTGATATATATGATATATGTTTTGTTTAAGATGTGTGATATCGACTTCCCTCTTTATAAGTCTCACACATTTATGTTCTCGAGTTATATTCGAAGATACGACAATAAATGGATAGAACGAAAGAAAAAGCAACAAGACATCAGTGTCTGACACTCCCCGACTTGTAAACATACTAGCATTTTGCGATACGTTTTTAATTATAAATAAGAGGAAAACCAACAGTCTAATCTATATAAAACAAGCATTCTGAGAGTATTGCATTACAATATATAGTCCACTACCGGGTAAAAATTCATTATACTGGAACAAAATGCTAACTTGTTCTATAACTTGTCATGGTGTAAACAAAAAGAAAATAACAAGTCAATATCTTCAAGCATGACTAAAAACAGTGTGGAAAACTGAATATATGAGTGAATTTTTTCAAGTCCAAGGACCAAAATTATCAGACGGAAACAAAAATTAGAACTTGATCTGTAACTTGTCATGATAAAACTATATACCAATTGTGAATCAATATCTTCAAGCATGATGAAAAAAAGTGTGGAAAACCTATAACACTCTAACATTAGATATGATTAATAGTTCTCTAAAATTAGATATGATGTAATACAATGTATATCTATTTTCAAATTACAATCAAATATAATTAATAGTTCCAAATATTTTTCTTTCATTTGTCACAAACTAATATAGATTTGTAACTTATCTATAAAATGTCAACAACTTTTATCTACACAATGTAATGTAATGAAATATATACCTTAATAAAAATAGATTATTATCTAATTAAAGGATTTCACTTAATAAAAAAAAATATATATATATACATGTAGCATTCAGAAAATTAGTTTATACAAAATTACATATAAACTTGCCACAAAATTCCTCAAACAATTTACCAAAGAATGTCTTTTAAAAAATGAGTTATCTCCCTTTGTACAGATTATATGGTTTAACATAGTACTCTAACATTAGTTATGGAGTTTTTTTATGGACAATAACTCTGAACTTAATCATCAGACCGGAACAAAATTCGAACTTGATCTATAACTTGTCATGATAAAACTATATACCAAATATCAAATCAATATCTTCAAGAACGGAGAAAAAAAGTGTGGAAAACTGAGTTGCCGGACTGACGGATGGACAGAAGGACAGACGGACAGACAGAGGGACAGACGGACAGAGTGCAAACCTAAAGTCCCCTTCGACTTCATCGTTAGGGGACTAAAACGAGAAACGAGAAACACCTATGAACCACACCAACAAACGACAACCACCGAACAACAGGCTCCTGACTTGGACAGGTGCATAAAATTTGCAGCGGGTTTAAACGTTTTAACAGGCGCCAACCTTCACCCAAACCTGAGACAGTAGTGTAACATTACAACATAAAAAGACACACTATAAAATGTCAATTGAAATTAGTATTGTTCAATGGCTCTTGTATCAGCATTATTCAGAAAAATGATATTCATTGCACTTCCTTCTTTGTATCTTTTAGTTATTACATTGATTGCGAATGAAAAGGAGGAAAATTGATATCATGTACCTGCCCTCGGTCACGGCCTCTGTAATGTTTTATATCTTGATACTTTTGTCCCCCACAAAATGTGGTGTTAGTGGGTTTTTCTAGCCTTGGGACGATTTAACGATTGGTCCATTGCATAGACATGAATCTATATTTGAGGATTTCTAGCATATCTAATAACTTTGAGTCGTTGGGTTGCTGTATTATTGACATATACGTACGTCTCCTTTTATTGCTATTTGCACAAAATATGTTATCGTCGTGACAAGTATAGCCCGTGTGTGCTGGTGTGGTGATTTAACAAATATGTATACACATTCTTCCTTTTATATATATTCAGATAACAAATATGGACTTTTTCATTTTTCGTAAGCCTTGCACGAGTCACATGCAAACTAATTTTGCTGCATTGATTATCAAAAAGCTTAGTTCTCCTGTTAACTTCACTGCATAAACATTATTCATTATACAGAGAGAGCACAACAAAAGACAACTATATTACGTTAAATCTGTTCCTGTTAATGGTCAATTGAACGAAATGAGTAGCAAAGTAAATGGGTAGCAAAGTAAATGGGGCGTGTTTGACTATCTCTGGTCTGATCTTACGGTGTTCAATATCATACAAAATTAAGATGATTGTTCATTGAAATTATATTTACAGCGAATACTTGCGTACAAGAAAGATACAAAATCTAACTGTAGCTTCTTCATGCTCTTGATTATGTTTCCCCATTTTGAATGAATAAGCAATATAAAACATTATTAATTAACTACACTGTTATTGGACTTAATATGATGAAAACTGCCTATGCAATATAAAGGTGTCAACTCGGCCAATACAGAATAACTCGGCCAATATAGATTTTTTTTCTGTATTGGCCGAGTTCTGATCCGGCCAATACAGGATTTCGGAACGTCTCTAGTTTTTAGATCGAAAGTCACGATAAACACAAACTGAAAGTAAACAGTTGTTTGGAAGACGCAGTTTTCATTTAGTTACTCACCATAAACATGCTGAAACGTTCAGTATGGCATATATTTCAGGCTTAAGACGGTCACATTCATTTAAAAAGCATTTTGAAAGCAGACGATGGAATTATTTCAGGTTTGGGAAACGAGTAGATTATCACAAAGTTCATTTCTTGTCGACCTCATAATTTCACGATGGTACAAATCGATTTACTGTTTACTTTCGCTTCTCAGACTCATGTTTTGTAAACTGTCATTTATTTTTAAACCCGAACCAGGCATATGCATTCTGGAAGGGTGACCTGTAATTGTGCAAATCTTCGTTCTTTGGTTAGTTGCCTTATGGATAGTTGTATCATTTTCAACTCCTACATTATTTTTTCAGTTTGTTTCTGCATAACACATGCAATGGCAGTACCTTTCCAATTACTATTTATGTGTTGTGTCTAAATTTAAATTGTAACACTTTATAGTGACTGGAAACGGTAGAAAAATTCATTAGATGAGAAAATGCTGAAGACACCTGGAAACGACACCAGATCATTAGATAGAGCATCTTATAAAAAGAAACTGAGATTTGGATAGTTCCACTTCAAGGTAAAAATGTTTATCTCTTGTGAAATGAAATAAAAAAATATTGTAACACTGTAGTTAATTAATAAAGATACTATTACGTGTATTTCTGTATTGGCCTTGTTATTGGTCCTCGGCCAGCTGTATTGGCCTTCGGCTTCGCCTCAGGCCAATACAGCAAGCCTCGGACCAATAACAAGGCCAATACAAAAATACTCACGTAATAATATCATATTTAAGCCACAATGACTTTGCAATACAAATCACAATATTACGTTATAAAATCATTCTATTGTCTGTTTTGTAAATGAAGTTTTTGGGTTTTTTTAAATAGGAAAATATGGACTTAGTAATTTTTTCGTGTGGTGTAAACATTCAATTACTAATTAAACTTTCCTGGAATCGTTATTAAATAGTACCCTTATATATCTCCTTTTTCATTTTTTGAACCGAATGATTTTTTTTGGGGAAAAAATATTTATGTATATGGGTTGTCTCAAATATTAAAATCAATAGAACTAATGACATCATCTAGATGTTCAATTATGATGGTATGCAATATTGTTATTAAAAACGGAATGTATATGACAATAAAGGGATGTCGAGCCGGATGAACATTAGAAAATAATCTCCCGGTCTACTGGGAAGTTGAGAAGTATGATTTAATTCTGTCACTACTGTATTTTATCGTGATCTTTTACGATGAGTTAAACAGTGCTTACTTGTAACAGAAAGATCAAGAAAACCCCTAGTGCCGACTTAGGCGGTCAATATTTACCAATCACTGCTATGCTACGTATGTTTTTGTTTAATTTCTTGATTAGTCGATTGAGGGTTGCTTAAGATCAGGCGACAAAAGAAACATTCATAATCAGGATGATAGCATTCAATGAGACATCAATATACTCTTCTAACCAATGAATTAAGTCCTTTTTAACGTGATAACTGCCCGTATGAAGAACACATATTATTCTAAAATGAAATATTGCGACTCCGAACCACATCAGACGGCTTTACTTTTACTCTTATCTCAGATATTTCTCAAATTTCAATGTCTAAATCTTTAGTGTGTGAACACTCGAGTGGCAAACACGAGAACGCCAAGGCAGTTGTACATGACTTTGAAAATATTATACATGTATATATATGTACGGATGAGTTCTCATAAAAATAGTCATGTTTTACAAAAAGACACCTGTATGTTGTAACACGGCTACACACACATGAAATAGTAATCGTATCACACAAAACATGAGAATATTTCAAATATAAAAGTAGAATATAGAAATACCTCTGTGGAGATATGGTATGATTGTCAATGAGACAACTATCCCCCCAGAGATCAAAGGACGAGGATGTAAACAGAAATATAAATGTATATAGGTCACCGTATGCTTCCTTCAACTTAGTGCAAAATTCCTACGTATAGTAAGCTATAAAAAACCCTGTCATGACACAATTCAAAACATTTCAAGAAAGAAAACCAACAGCCTGATTGATGTTTAAAGCAATAAACGAAAAACAAAGACAGACAGCAACCAACGACAACCACTAAATTACAAACGCCTTAATTTTGGACAGGCATATAAAGATTGTGGCGGGGTTAAACCGCTCAACCGTCCCCTGCTAAGTCGATACCAGTCATCCAAATGGATTATAATATCCTTTTGGGATATGATAGAACAAATGGGAAATACATTTACAGTACACAGCTTTTTTTATTTCAGCGGAAATATTGAATAGCGAATTCGTTAAGATCAATACAAACAACTTTAGTCAGAAACTTTTCTCGAAAAGAAGTTAGCTTCTACATTGATCCCTCTGAAAACCAACATCTTCTAAGGTATCAATCTCATAAAAAATCCGGTATCCAGAAAAATTTCTTACCAAAATTGTTGCCTTTCGTGTAATCAATTGTACTTTGTTATATTTTCCCTAAAATCCAAAACAAAATATTCTTCACAGTAATTGATATCCCATTTGGGGGTATTATACCCAAAACTGAGAGTTATTATAACCCACTTGGGGTGACTGGTCCTAACCTACCTTGCCTGGGACTGAGGAATACGAATATTGTTTGGTTACAGCCCTACATAAAAACATACTATAAAAGGCTCGACTCATTAAATCGGCACTAAGCACATGAAAAAGTTTTTTGGAGCTTATTCTTTTATATAGGATACTATGGTAGATAGACCCTTTAATCCGCCACGAACAAATACTGTGATATTTCTTCCAGTGGAAATAATATTGCAGAATATTTCTTCAATGCGTTTGGAATTTATATCATAAAGACACTTCTATTATGTGACACAGAAAGCTACAAGTTAAAATATAAAACAATTCAAAAGAGAAAATCAGCAACCGGAGTTATATTACAAAGAATCGAGAAATATTGCCTACAGAAACCTATGATAATCATTCACTTGCATGCTTAACCACTGAATTACAGGCTTAACCACTGAATTACAGGCTTAACCACTGAATTACAGGCTTAACCACTGAAGCAAATGCTTGAGCACTGAATTGTCATAAATATACTAGAAATAACATGCATTTGCTATTTATTATAAATTCCTAGTTTACTATCCACAGCGGTCACTGATAATATATACAGAGAGATTATGAATCTATACATGTTATTTTAGTATATTTATGTTAATATATTAAAGGAAACGGGACTACACATATGAAATTTAAAGAAAACAAAAAATAACGGATTATAGAAAAGGGCTAAAAAATTGTCCTGTCTCCAAGTACTTATGTGAATTACATGCTGTAATACACTGAATGACCACCAGGTTCTTCTCCTGCAATATCTTGAACAAAATGACATTCTAAAATTGTTCATTGAAAGGGGCTAAAATGTCCTAATTCGTTTGCAGAATGACATTTCAGAAACAAATAACCAAAAGGCATTATCTGAGGCCATGTTTGTTTTCTCCTCAATATCACATAGTTCACCTCTCATTTACAATACCACCCCATGTGTCATGCATTTATTACTTATTAATATCAAACACTGGATAATTATGTACTAATCTGCCTTCGGCCAAATTGCATGTACGAATATTTCATCTTGTTTATTTTTTGTGTGTTTTTTTGTTTTTGTTTTGTTTTATTATAATCAATGATCTGAGACGTTTTTGGACTAGCTCCATGTTATATTACCCGTATTTATATATGTTTTGAGACCACAAAAAAGGGGAAGCAAAATACTTGGTGTCCTATTTGTACCTATTAACTGTGAGATAACAATGAATAAACTTAGAGCAAAGTGTATGTTATCATGTAGATTTTATAACTGTTAAAATACAGGTAAACACTTACCGAAGTAAACAATGCAGAGTAATACACTGAATAAATCCATCATCTATTTTTCAAAGGTACTATTCAATGTACCGTTGGAAATGCCGATTTAAAATCACACTAAATACTCACATACTGCAATAAATTTATATAAACTTGTTAAAGGTACGGAGCTTTATGGCAAAAATACTGATCAATTACTTGATGGGTCATGTGACTTTCTGACAGTTGACAACTTTTAAGTACATATTCATATATAAGGATTTGTTGAACGAATTAATCAACGCAAGTAAATATTAATACAGGATATATCTAAATTTATATGTAAAAATTTTAATCTTAAACCGAAAGAAGAAATAAACAAAATATTGTAAAGTCGGTGCTAATAGTCCATTATGAGGGAAAGGTTTTGTTATGGGGCATCAGTTTAAGAGGAAGTCCAAGAGATATTATTTAATGATTTAAAGGGTAAGGATAGGATGGAACATTAAATTTTGTTAGAATATTTTTATTTTTATTTTTCCGAGTTCAAAATTCATATAAAATCATGAAGTTATGAAAAAATACGGGTTGTATAATATATAAGTACATGCAACGTTTTAGATAAATTATAAAAGAAACAAGGTTTGTGAACATTTTCTTAGATTATTTGAGCTTTTTAATCATATCCCGCTTTATGATGGACTGATTTATCGTGAGTATTATATTTCTTTTCTCTGCGTAAAACATATTGAAATTGAGGAATAAAACAGTAAGAAAATAGTTAAACAATTGAAACAACAATTTATCAATGTCATTGTTTAATGCATCACATAACGACGAATATCGTTTTACTGAGTAGCTATCTTAAGTGACACACTTATATATAATATATAATAATTGTTTGTGCTGTATTTGGACCCCTCTACCAAGAAATTTGTTTTGCATGCACACGTATAAAAATTGCGGTTTTTATCCAATGCAATTATAGGTTTGAACGTTGTTTTCAATTTAGACTTGTTTATATATATATATATTTTCCGCAAGTTTATTGTTTTCTGTTTGGTATTAGATTAATAATTTTTAAAGATCCATTTTGTTACATCTTGTGATACGTTTATTTGGCAATCGCCAATGGCAGTCAGCAGGGTTTAAGAACATCAGTTGTTCGACATGTCAGTCAAATGCGTTTTGTTGAAATATAC
This sequence comes from Mytilus californianus, assembly GCF_021869535.1. Classification (NCBI taxonomy): domain Eukaryota; kingdom Metazoa; phylum Mollusca; class Bivalvia; order Mytilida; family Mytilidae; genus Mytilus; species Mytilus californianus. The sequence goes on from NW_026262679.1 coordinate 103,729,511, forward strand.
TTTTTCACTTTTTTGGTATTTTGGAAAATGTTGTTTGTGCTGTATTTATACTCCTCTATCAAGAAATTTGTTTTGCATGCACACGTATAAAAATTGCGGTTTTTATCCAACGCAATCATAGGTTTGAACGTCGTTTTAAATTTAGACTTGTTTATATATATAATTACTGTAAATATCAGAACAATGTTAAATCTGCAAATTTGCGGAAACAAATTTTTGTTCTTCCCTCGCCGGGATTCGAACTCATGCTATTTGGATATCGAGACACTGTCCAGCGCTCTAGAACACTCGGCCACCTAGACCGAACTAAAAATTCAGATTTCGGTGGCCTAGTGTTAACTTTCCTCGTCAGTAGAATCTAGAGTTGTAACACAGTACATGATATATTAGGCACGAAGATGGCGTTGATTGCAGATAAGCTAAGTTACCAATACTGGAGGATCGTATGATGAAGTCACAGAAATAATTATTTTGATAAGTACGTATAAACAAGTGCCAACTCTAGGACATATCCGTCCATTGGATCACCAGTGAAGGTGATACACGGCTGAAAACACATATTATGAATATAATTACTCTAAATATCAGAACAACAATGTTAAATCTGCAAATTTGCTTCCGCAATTTTTTTTTCTTCCCTCGCCGGGATTCGAACTCATGCTATTGGGATATCGAGACAACACCGCCTGCACTGTGTCCAGCGCTCTAAACCACTCGGCCACCTAGGCTGAACTGAAAATTCAGCTTTCGGTGGTGTAGTGTTACCTTTCCTCGTCAGTAGAATCTAGAGTTGTAACACAGTACATGATATATTAGGCATGAAGATGGAATTGATTGCAGATTAGCTAAGTTATCTGTACTGGAGGATCGTATGATGCAGTCACAGAAATAATTATTTTGATAAGTACGTCTTAACAAGTGCCAACTCTAGGACATATCCATCCATTGGATCACCAGTGAGGGTGATACACGGCTGAAAACACATATATTCATAATTACTGTATATATATTCAAGAGTCTATCCTAAATTGAGGTAAATTCTGTGGCCTTCCAATAACCGTTTCGATTCCTAACATCACTGAAGAGACATTAATTGTCGAAATCCGGATATGGTGTACAAAAAATCTTTGCACCTTTGTTTGCGGTATACAATCTTCGCCGCAAGTTAATTGTTTTCTTTTTGGTATTAAATTTAAAAGTAAGATCCATTTATTACACCTTGTGATCCGTTTATTTGGCAATCGCCAATGGCTGTCAGCAGGATTTAAGAACATTTGTTGTTCGACCTGTTAGTCAAATGCGTTTTGTTAAAATATACTTTTTCACTTTTTTGGTCTTTTGGAAAATGTTGTTTGTTCTGTATTTAGACCCCTCTAACAAGAAATTTGTTTTGCATGCACACGTATAAAAATTGCGGTTTTTATCCAACGCAATCATAGGTTTGAACGTTGTTTTCAATTTAGACTTGTTTATACGTATAAAAAATGCGGTTTTTATCCAACGCAATCATAGGTTTGAACGTTGTTTTCAATTTAGACTTGTTTATATTTTTTCGTTTGGGCTTGTATTATATTTGCCTTAGGGTTTATATGATCCGTTCATCCTATTTTGACTCCTCAAAATTCAAGAGTCTATCCTAAATTGAGGTAAATTGTTGGGCTTTCCAAATACCGTTTCGATTTCTAACATCACTGAAGAGACATTATTTGTCAAAATCCGGATATGGTGTACAAAAACCTTTGCACCTTTTGTTTGCGGTATATCATCTTTTCCGCAAGTTTATTGTTTTCTGTTTAGTATTAAATTTAAAATTAAGATCCATTTATTACATCGGTTATCCGTTTATTTGGCAATCGCCAATGGCAGTCAGCAGGGTTTAAGAAAATTTGTTGTTCGACCTGTTAGTCAAATGCGTTTTGTTAAAATATACTTTTTCACTTTTTTGTTCTTTTGAAAAATGTTGTTTGTGCTGTATTTAGACCCCTCTAGCAAGAAATTTCAACGTTTTTGCATGCACACGTATAAAAATAGCTCAGTAATACAGGTAAGTTTTGGTCTATTGATTTAATCCAAAATTCTGAACATCATAATATAAAACAAACCTCAATACTCAAATATACGTGACTGTGTATATTTACATCCCAAAATGAGTGAAAAATAAAACTTAGTATTTTTTATTGATGCCGTTTGGATGATTTACATTTAGTTCCTTTATCCAAAAGCTTTCCCGAACCTGTCGCTGGGCATCACTCTTATATTATGATGTTCAGGATTTTGGATTAAATCAATAGACCAAAACTTACCTGTATTACTGAGCTATTTTTATGCATATAATCAGTATTGTTAAAATCATTGACACTGAAGAAGGCTATTTGTTAAGCCGAAATATTTGCCAACACGATTTAATAACAACATCTTCGTATAATACCATCTTATATTAGTATCGGTGTGCAAATCTCTAGACTTATATAATTTTTTCCTTATCTGCACAGTATCGTCTATTCTAGACGATCCGGTACATAGTAAATTTGCTGGTTGGTCCTTTTTATAGACTTCTCTCTCAATCTCTCTCTTTCTCGATCTCGATCTCGATATAGATAATGTGTCACACAATATAATTGTTTAGGGTGGTGTTTGATTTTTATCTATAAAACGTGAACTAAACTGGAACCAGATTATACAACATACTTTACAGAGACGTCCTTTCAGACATCCTTTTATCAAAAATAGATCGAATTTGAAAACCATAAAACAGTAAGACAAATTCAAACAACGATCGCTTTGAGCATGTTGATTTAAAAACATAACCATCTGAATTATTCTCATATCATTTCCGCTCCGTCATCAATTGTTTATGATACTTGATGTTGAAAAATGTTGTAAAGATCATAATTATTTACTTTTTTTTATGGGAAATTTTAACTACTCCTTTGTTATACATATTTTGGAATGTGTTTTCTTTTAATGAATATTATGTATGCGACAACGATTTAGTTTGAAATTATGCATAATTCTAAGAGTTCAAAATTGTAACTGAAATCAAATCATAGGTTATTTGCTGAAAATATGAAAAGGTAGTTTAAAGATACCGTGATTCATATGAAATATTTTAATTGAGTTTGAACACATATTTAAACGCTGAAAACATTTGTTATAGAAATCTCTTTTATGTTTCATCAGTTATATAAAAAAAAATGACATTCTACTGTTGTTTACGAGTTTGGTTCATGACAAAAAGTCTATCCAATATCCCTTTAACATGATCATAAATTTTACCATGTATTTTCTATGTTGCAATTATAAACGAAAAGGTTAAGGACTAGTTTTGTCCTAAAATTCGAAGTACATCTGATGAAAGAGTTTTTACATTTTTTAAACACTTAAGTCGATTCAAATAGTTTATGTAAAATATTTGAACTGATTTGGTCACGAAAGACGCTCAAATTCAAGCTAGAGTATCAAAAATCTATCAAATATGCCATATAACGTCACTTTTCAGATGGTTTTTGTCTAAAATGGAAGTGGTCGTAATTCGTGTTCAGTCTCAACCTTTATATATATTATGTATTATCATCAAATACAACATACATTTAAATATTAAGACTGAACATAAATGCGGCCACTTCCATTTCAGACAAAAACCGTCTTAAAATTGTGACGATTTCAGTAATATATATTGCATGAATTTATGATGCTAGTATTGTCACAGAATAGAAGTTCCTTCATAATATAAGTTACAAATGGAAAAAATATTCTGGAATATTATTTCCACTGGAATAAATATTACAGTAAATGTTCCTAACGGAATAAATGGTATAGCATATTTGTTCCAACAGGAACAGATATTATGACATTGTTTATAACAAAGTTTCCAGTGGAACTTCTGTTAGGCGGAACAAATATACGTTGACAGTATCTGATGCATGTGCATTGTATTGTCAAAAACAGCCCATATTTATGTAACAGAAGTATACTTCTTTCCAATAAATAGCTAAAAGTTTACATGTCAACAAATTCATAAAAATGCTATATTTCGGGACCAAAAAGGGGTCTTACCGGACCTACTCCTTACTAGTAATCAACATTTTGATAATTTTAGTAATGATGCACTTTTCTCTTTCAAAATCAAATTCACTTTTCTTATGTCAAATGACAAACCTCTATTAGCCAAATCCTTATATTTTATGTTTTATAGCAGAAACAATTGTGTATATTATATTCTTTATCAGAAAAGTTTCTTTTATGAATGTTTAAAATAAGTATTTGATTGAAAGTGTTTTAAAGTCAATTTTGGCTGGATACCAATATCTTAACTTTGATTAAAATTTCTTTTGTATTTGCCTACTTAATATGTGAATGATGTATGATATCGTTTTATATTGGTATGTGATACTATAATAAAATACCCCGTTTGTCTGTACGAAACATCCGGCAGAAGGGTAGAGAACACAGTTTTTTCGTAGTACATTTCTTTTAGACAAAAAATGGAAAGTTAAAAAATCGCACCTGCTCTATCCAAAAAGATTTTTACAGTGAAGTGTACTACTTTTGGGAGAAATTTTAATAAAATTATAGAAAAGTCTATCGGCTCTAATCAAAATATGGACAATTTTATGCCAAAGGGGTCTATAATTCAGATTGACAGCTTCAGACATACTCATTTTTTACCTTTTCAAATTGAACCAGATCACTACTTTATCTAATAAACTGCTTCGCTGAGCGCAGCTGAATAAGCCCGCAGAGGTCCAACCCTGAACAGTTGGGCAATAATGGACACAATATTCAAGCTTGATACAGGTCTGAATTTGGATTGTATTTAAATATTTGACATATTATAGGTTTCTGAATAACTGTAGTCAAAGAACTTGAAATTGGTTATATGAATTGAATTTATATTCAATTAAAGATTTCTTGCTGTTGTGCAATACACTGTGCTGTTGCGCAATACTTAGTAAATCTGTTGTCAGACTATAAACAAATAAAGTTCAATTAGTTCTCAATGTCATATTAGAAATTTATGAAAATATAAAGGAGCTTACATCAATAGATATAAACAATTCACCAAAGTTTCATGAAAATTGCTGACAGCATTTTTGAGTTATTGTCCGAAAACTGGAAAATCCCCCTTTTTTTAATGAATAAAACCCCATAACTCAGAAATTATAAATGAAAAATTTTAAAAATTCTAAATGGAGGTTACATCAATAGATATAAACAATTCACCAAAGTTTCATAAGAACTGCTGAATTTATTGTCCGAAAACTGGAAAATCCCCCCCCCCTTTTTAATGACTAAAACCCCATAACTCAGAAATGATAAATGAAAAATTTATAAAATTCTAAACGGAGCTTCCATCAATAGATATAAACAATTCACCAAAGTTTCAAAAGAACTGCTGAAAACATTTTTGATTTTTTGTCCGAAAACTGGAAAATCCCCCTTTTTTTATGAATAAAACCCTGTAACTCGGAAACGTAAAATCTAAAATATACAAAAATCGAAAGGGAGCTCATGTCAATTGATATAAACAATTCACCACAATTTTTTTGCAAGTTGGTGAAAGCATTCTAGAGTTATTGTCCGAAAACTGGAAAATCCCCCTTTTTTTAATGAATAAAAACCCATAACTCGGAAATGTAAAATCTAAAATTTATAAAAACGAAAGGGAGCTCACGTCAATAGATATGAACAATTCACCAAAGTTTTATGCAAATTGGTTTAAGCGTTTTTAAGTTAATGTCCGACATGTTAAAGACGGACGGACAGACGAACAGACGGACGGACGGACAGACGAACAGACGGACGGCCGGACAGACGGACAGCGGTATACCATAATACGTCCCGTAAACGGGCGTATAAAAATTCATGACCCAATTTTTTTACATGTAATTTCATCCCCGTGCTTAATATTTTATGCAAAAAATATAAAGAAATACATTTGGAAGGTGTATGAAAAAAAATGCAAGTTATACACTGTCCACACTAGGGACTCTTTTTGTAGACACCGAAAATCAAAGTTCCCGGACCAGAGTCCATCCATGGTTTCAAAGAGTAACCCTTCCCCACCAACAAAAAATTATTAAGATCACTCAAATCAAAAGTTCGCTAGCATGTGTATAGCATAAAAAAAATCTGTTAATGTCTCGTTAAATTTTTTTTGGCGGTTTAGGAGGAGTTCAGGAGACAGTTCATATCCATACTCGTTGTATATAAGACTAACGCCCGTATACTGTTAAACAGTTAAATCAAAGAATTTCAAGTTATGTCAACGTTTTTATTTTATACAGGTTTGTACACGAAAATTTTTTAACACAGTTTTTAATTGAAAACGTTGATCGTGTATGTTTTGCTAATGGAAACCAACCCCCAAAGTCAATCGGACGAAGCAAAAAATAATTAAAAAGGTGGTGAACAACGTCGTTAGTACTGAAGATTTCCAATTTAACCTAGTGTCTAACTGCTCAATAAGAAAATGAGGATATGCCAATAAGTTACTGTGAATCGTCCGTCATGCCAATATCGCCACGATTTATTCAATTTTATAAAGTTAAAAAAAAAATATATTAAAAAACATTAAAAATCCGCATGAGTTCCCCAACTATATGCACATATAGATCTGACAACAAATTAACTAAAATAATTGAAACAATTACAGACATTTTTACTTAACATATATTTCTTTTTTTAACCATAAACACACATCGTAAATTATACATTTTTATATCGATACAAAGTCTATAAAGTTTATTACCGTCAATTACATACATCCTTTTATTCATTTTTGTAAAGTTTTATTTAAATACTCGTCACTTCATGTCAAATAATCTTTTGCTAGCCTGTCCTTCTTGAATGCCCTAGTTCCCAAAGCTAACAGCAAGACTTATTACAGTGCCTGAATCATTTGAAGACAGACTGGGAAGAAATTATTTTCACATAAATCTTTACAAAAGATTACATTTCTCCTAAAAATCAACAACTCGCTCACTTGAGAAATAAATAAATGAAAACGCATCAATGCATAGCTCTGTTCAATTTATTCACGTCTTTTTAGACACGGGCGGTTTAGACCAGGAGATTTTTTTTCGGAAATCTGCAGCAGGTGTACCGTTAGCTTTCATTGAATTTATCGTGTCCTTGGGTTGTTGTCTGTTCAAAGTTGGCGTTTACTCCACAAATATTGTATCGTTAATTAAAAATGTATTGGGCATATCAATAATATCAATAATAAAAGAGAGAAGACAAAAAAAAAAAGACAAATATATACCATTCATAGATATTACATGCTTTAAACATTTAAGACTATGATTTATATAAAGATACACAATGCATTATGCTATAAAAGCTACCACAAAAGTTTGAGTATAGGACGGCATTTCATATCAATAGGTTATTATAATAAGTGCTTTGAACTTGCTTTCATAGTATTATTCTTTAACATGCTTTTATTTTTATATTATTTTTTGGTTTTAAAGTTTTTTTTATGTTATTGAGTGTTTTCCTGTACTGGTTGTTTGTTATTTTATGTTCTTTTTGTCAGTCAAATGATATAGAGACTAGATATAAAAAAAAAACTACTTACCCCGAAACATGTCTTGCGCTTGTCCCATGACAGGTTTGAAAGATTTCTTTTTCAGACTTTAAATAGAATCAAATTTGTCTTTTCAATTTCAGTCACAAGTTCTTTCCGGTTGACATGTAGCCTAAGAATTCTCTCTATTTGTCTCCTCGAATTCTAATGTCGTACCTTAATTCTAACTAGTAATGTTAATACCACGTTAGACCATTGAACTCGGGTACAAAAGATCGTCTGACAATAAACAAGAGACTCCTAATTTCCCGATTTGCTCATCTGTTTAGCTGTGTGCTATTTATAGTTTTTACCTATCTATTAGAGTTTTCGAGATAATTGGAAAATCTGGAAATAATTTTTATACGACCGCAAAAATTAAAAATTTTTTGGTCGTATATTGGTATGACGTTGGCGTCGTCGTCGTCGTCGTCGTTGTCGTCGTCGTCAGGCGTCGTCCGGCGTCGTCCGAAGACACATTGGTTTTAGCACTCTAACTTTAGTTTAAGTGAATGGATCTCCATGAAATTTTACCATAAGGTTCAATACCACGAAAGGAAGGTTGGGATTGATTTTGGGGGTTATGGTACCAACAGTTAAGGAATTAGGGGCCAAAAAGGGGCCAAAAATAAGCATTTTTGTAACTTCCAGACAATAACTCGTGTGTAAGTGTATGGATCTCTCTGACATTGTAACACAAGGTTCAATATCACAAAGGGAAGGCTGTAACTGATTTTGGGGGTAATTGCCTCAAAATTTTAGGAATTAGGGGCAAAAAAAGGGGCAAAAAACAAGCATTTTTCTAGTTTCATGACAATAACTTGTGTGTAAGTGTTTGGATATTTCTGAAATTGTACTACAAGGTTCCATATCACAAAGGGAAAGCTGGAATTGAGTTTGGGGGTAATTGCCCGAAACGTTTAGGAATTGGGGGCCAAAAAGGGGCCAAAAATAAGCATTTTTCTAGTTTCCAGACAATAACTTGTGTTCAAGTGTATGGATCTCTCTGAAATTGTACTGCAAGGTACCATACCACAAAGGGAAGGCTGGGATTGAGTTTGGGGGTGATGAATCATAAGGGGGTTCAAAAAATTTGGGGGGGGGGGATTTTTTTTTTCTTTTTTTCCTTTTTTTTTCTTTTAAAATTTTCCATTTTAAGTTGGTTATTTCTAATTTATATTTAAAAGCAAATAATAATGATATGGTAGGAGATACACACCAAACAGGATGTGTAAATTATTATATAATAAGTATTGTGCAATAGCAAGAAATTTTCAATTGCACAGTATTGCACAATAGCAAGAAATCTTCAATTGCACAGTATTGCGCAATAGCAAGAAATCTTCAATTGCACAGTATTGCGCAATAGCAAGAAATATACAATAGCACAATATTGCGCAATAGCAAGAAATTGTCAATTGTACAGTATTGCGCAATAGCAAGAAATATTTAATTGCACAGTATTGTGCAAAAGAAGATACTTCGTATAAATTGCTTATTTCTTGATCAATTTCAATGGGGTTTTATTCTTGAATTCTTGGGGTTCTTTAATATGCTGAATCTAACCGTGTATTAAGTTTTTGGATTTTGGGCCCCGTTTTTAAATTGGTCCACATTGAGGTCCAAAGGGTCCAAAATTTAACTTTGTTTGATTTCATCAAAAATTAAATTATTGGGGTTCTTTGATATGCCGAATCTAACCGTGTATTTAGATTCTTAATTTTTGGTTCCGTTTTCAAATTGGTCTACATTAAGGTCAAAAGGGTCCAAAATTAAACTTTTTTTTATTTTAACAAAAATTGAATTTTTAGGGTTCTTTGATATGCTGAATCTAAACATGTATTTAGATTTTTGATTATGGGCCCAGTTTTCAAGTTGGTCCAAATCGGGGTCCAAAATTAAACTTTGTTTGATTTCAACAAAAATTGAATATATGGGGTTCTTTGATATGCTGAATCTAACCATGTATTTAGATTTTTGAATTTTGGGCCCCGTTATCAACTTTGTCCACATTGAGGTCAAAAGGGTCCAAAATTAAACTTTGTTTGATTTCATCAAAAATTGAATTCTTGGGGTTCTTTGACATGCTGAATCTAACCATGTATTTAGATTTTGGATATTGGACCATAATAGGTGAATGTCCAATTTAAAATTTTTAAGTTCTTAGACCACATTCATTCTGTGTCAGAAACCTATGCTGTGTCAAATATTTAATCACAATCCAAATTCAGAGCTGTATCAAGCTTGAATGTTGTGTCCATACTTGCCCCAACTGTTCAGGGTTCGACCTCTGCGGTCGTATCAAGCTGCGCCCTGCGGAGCATTTTATTAAAATTGTCTTAGTAGGCCAATATATGGCAAGTCGTTTTACTATTTATTCTAACTTCAAGATATCTCGTATAATATATATCTCATAAGATATCTCGTATAATATATATCTCATAAGATATCTCGTATAATATATATTTTGTAAGATATCTCGTATAATATATATCTCATAAGATATCTCGTATAATATATATCTCATAAGATATCTCGTATAATAATGATCTCATAAGATATCATATAGTTTATAAGATATATCATATAGTTTATAAGATATCTCATATAATTAATAAGATATCTTATAAAGAAAAGTATATGAGATATAAACTATATAAGATATATCATAAAGCATAGAAGATATGTTTATAAGATATCATTTAAAGTTTTTTAGATATCTTAAAGAATAACCATTAAAACGGCTTGCCATACCAATAACCTCCATAAGGAGTCATCTATTTATTTCCGTCATTTTTTAATTTGGGTAGATCTTGTACTGCTGACAATTTCGAGGTGTTTGACTTTTTAATAGATCTTTTTTTTGCTGAAAATTTTTATATTTTATAATTTATCTCAATCTTTTATAGTTTTTCATGGACAATTTCCCCTATAAGAGGTCAATTGACGATTTCGGCGATGCTTTACTTATTTGTAGATCGTATTGTGATGATCATTTTTTTTTATATTTACAGTGTTTCTCTCTATCTCTTATAGTTTCATTAATTAATGCAAAATAATAACAATCATCTTTCAAGAGCAATAACTCCTATAAGGGGTTAATTGACAATTTTGGCCATTAGGACTCATCTGTAGATTTTATCATGCTGAACATTTTTGCTGTTTACAGTGTCTGTCTATTTATCATAATTTTTGCGAAAAAATAAATCCGTGAAAATGAGCAAAACCATCTATTAAGAGCGAACACTCCTACGAGGTACCACTTAACGATTTCGGTCATGTTGACTTATTCGTAGATTTCATTTTTTTCAGTCGAAAATTCTCTCCATCTATCATATTTTTTGCAAAAAACGCTAAAATTGGTAAAAAATTGTCTTTCAAGGGCGATAACTCAAACCAGGGAGTAATTAGCGATTTGACCGTCTTCACTCATTTGTAGATCTTATATTGCTTTGGTCAATTTCACTATTACAGTTTCTCTTTATCCATAATAGTTTTCGAGATAATGATAAAAAAATGTGAAATTTGCCAAACACGGACATTTCAGGGGCAATAACGATATTTAACCGTGATTCTGCTGATCATTCCTAATTTCGCTCTAACTACTTAAGTTTTTGAGATTTAAGCCAAAAACTGAATTTTAACAACAGCGGCCATGTAATTATGGACTGATTATAGATATAAGAAGATGTGGTATGAGGGCCAATGAGACAACTCTCCATCCAAGTCAAAATTTATAAAAGTAAACCATTGTAGGTCAAAGTACGGTCTTCAACACGGAGCCTTGGCTCACACCGAACAGCAAGCTATAAAGGGCCCCAAAAAAAATTACTAGTGTAAAACCATTCAAACGGGAAATCCAACGGTCTAATCTATATAAAAAACGAGAAACGAGAAACACTTATGAACCACATCAACAAACGACAACTTCTGAACATCAGATTCCCGGATATAATTTTGAATAGATTCCCCAAGGAACATTCAGGTAAAGTTTGGTAACATTTGATTCAGTAGTTTCAGAAGAAGATTAGTAAGAAAGTTAAAGATTGAGTAACATGACCTACAATCAAAACTCATCAGATGCTCTAGACTGAGGATAAATAGCCTAGTTGCTAGAGTACAGAAATGTGACTACGACAAGAGGAACATATTTGTGGACATCTGTGACATGCATATAAGGTCAATGTAATCATGATAGCGACCATGAAGCGTTCAGTTTCAACTAGACCACGAACGAACGGACGATAGCATACTATAACAGTTGTTAGTTAGAATTATGACTAATTGAAAGACATTTAAATCTTTATGTCAACATTTTTTCGCGAAGTCAATAATTAAAATATGGATATATTTATGTGCAATCTAATGTGAGGAATTATAATAATATTTATTAAGTTTCAATCTAGTCTCGGGTTTTTATCTCGAATAAATATTTAAATGACCATTTATGTAATAGCAGGACTGATTGTAGACGGCCGTTCGGTGACCTGTATTGCTGACCATTTTTGCTGTTTTCAGTTGCTACACATCGATTATAGTTTTTGAAAAAAAAGCAAAAATCTCTTAAATTAGTCAAAATTGTCAGCAAAGGGCAATAACTCCTATAGATGTTTTCAAGATATTAGACAATAAATGCATTTCATCCTCATTTTCTATTTATAGCCATGGCGACCAAGTTGGTTGATTGGTAAGAACAAAAAAAAATCCACATAATTCATACTAGATACATTAAGAATGATTAAGTTGCAGTTTGGTCCGGTGGTTTCAGAGAATTGTAAAAAAAATTATGATGACCGTGACGCCAAGGGATTGTCAATAGGCTAAAAACGTAACCTTTTCTTTTCAGCTTCAACAATATATAATGTTCCTCTTTGAATAAAGATAATTTACATTTCATCCATCCAACTGAAACTGAAATTTTTAGCACTACTGAAAAGAAAACAGTCTGCATTATACCTGGACTTCACCTATCAATAAAATATCAATGGCTGTTTACACACAGAAATAATTTGTTGACAAACGCTTTCCCAAATAGAGAATTATATTACTCTGAGCAGCAATATCAAGCATGACCTCAAGATATTATGTCAACTACAAAGGCTTCATTGAGAGAAAACTACCACCTTCACATAAACAACTCAGCCAGGGTTTTATCAGCCTCAACTAATATAACAGTCATCATCACTCAAATTAGTGGGTAAAAGCTGATCGTGCTCATATTTTCTTAATGGCTACATATTTTTTCATTATTATTTTTACCCATTACTTGCCGTTTGACCACTGCAAAATATGATGGGTGTTCTGTATGGAAAGCTAGATATACTGATCCTTCCAAGCACTGTAAAACACATCCATTTTAGTGAGAGTTCATGCCCTAAGTTAAATTTTTGTGTGTTTGCTGTTTGTATACATTTGTTTTTAGTGGTATGTGGATCTGTCTCATTGTGTTTTATTTGTATCCTCTAGACTTGTACTGATTTCCCATTTCACCAACTACTGTTTTCAGAATTTTATATGCTCATATTTATTCAGAGCATTAACTTACAAAGAAGCTAAATATTAATACATTTTATCGCATCAAAACTAAAATAATTCACACATTCATTTAAACATATTTTATTAGCATATAAATCCTTGCTATTACGTAATAGCAAAAAGGATCAGACACAAATTATCAAAACTTAGAAAGTCATTTCAGAAAATTGATTCTAACATTCCTACATATTTTCCATGTAATACTGAGCCTGACATATATTTTCCATGTAATACTGAGCCTGACATATATTTTTGGTGCACTTGTCTTTTGTTTCATACTGTATATTGACCTCTTTTTTTGTGTGTGAAATCGGTCATTATCTTATTGATATTTTCCTGACATCTTGTCTTGTTCATATTTTTGTATACATTTGAACAGATACTTGTGAAATGTGTAAGCAAGGATTTGTATAGTGAGACACTATCACTATACAAATCCTTGGTGTGAGTTTTCTTTCATTTTCTTTTCAACATCATATGAAATTTCAATATATCTATCATAATTGTAGCCATTTTATGTCCCATTTAACATGTCTAAGTATATCTTTATGATAATTTTTATTTTCTAAAGTTATGAATGTTAAAAAAATGTATCCTGTTATCTAATACACATGCTTATGTTTACCAATATTCACATGTACATAAACGTGTATTTGTTTATGTCTTGTAATAAACATTTCCATTGGTCTAAATTGGACCCATAACTTATGTTAAGTTCTGAGTCTAAAGTTGCTACTTATGTTGCATGTATTTCAGTAGTGGCAGTCAGGGGCGGATCAAGGATTTTAGGTTAGGGGGTGCAAACTTAAATTTTCGCCGAGTTAAGCAAGGTTAAATTATCGAAATATTCTTTATCAAGCTGAGGACAACCCATGCTTTGCAAATTTTAGGGGGGCGCACGCCCACTACGCCCCGCTTGAATCCGCCCCTGGGAGTTTTCAGTACATCTAACCATAACGCCTGCTCCACTCATAATTATTTGTATGGAGCAGATATATTTTGCTTTCAATTATTTCTATACTGCCTGTTTCTTTTTTGTCCTTGTATATATTTAAACATGGCAGCGGCCAGTGCAGATGTCATATGTGGCAGACTTTTTCTTTCTTTTGTAATAAAGTAAGCTGCACACATAGCGAGCTGATCCCATAATGATAGGTATTTTTGTTTGTATGAACTAGCCTAAGTGTTGTGGTTTAAGGTTTGAATGCTTTATGTTCAGACTAAAAGAATTGTACAAGCCCCCCTTTTGGTTTATGACAGTCTTCAAAATAACATGCTTTGTAATATAACTTCTTGTTACGAAGTCGACATTTTAAATAAAGTTTTCTTTCCCTAGTTTTCTGCTTTTCCAATGTCACAATAATGTAAAAATAAATTAATTTTTATAAGACCAAATACAGGCCTATCATCTCCAAATTACCCAAGGTTTTATGCAATATATTATGCTTGAGAAAATCTTACCGTGTAAAAGAAATACAAAAAGATGTTTGCCTTTTCTTTCACAAGTCATAAGAAAAAAACTTTATATGAAGATAATGAAAAATAAAATGCTTCAATGGCCCCAGCTTGATACAACCGCAGAGGTTGAACTCTGAACAGTTGGGGCAAGTATGGACATTACATTGAAGCTTGACACAGCTCTGAATTTGGATTGTGTATCCAAGTACACCAAGAATTTAATAAATTTATTTATTAATGGACAGTATTAGCTTAGTTTTTTAAGGGGTTCGCTTCAAAAAAAATATATAAAGCATTCTGAAAATTAGTTTATACAGAATAAGAAACAAACCTACCATGAAATTCTTAAAAAAATTTACAAAAAAAAATGAAAAAAATAATTTCCAACAGATTCAGCATATCAAAAAAACCCCAAGAATTTAATTTTTGTTAAAATCAAACTATGTTTAATTTTGGACCCTTTGGATGACCAATTTTTAAACAGGCCCAAAATTAATATAATTATAATTATGTCTCGCTTTTTGTTATTTGATAATGTAAATATTGAGATTTAAATAGATGTTCTTTACCATGTAAGTAAAGCAAATATTCAAAGTCAATGAACCATGACTGAAGGTGCATGGCTAAACAATCTCCATGGAAATGAGATGTGCCAATGCTGATACAACTGCATATCAAATACCATTGACTTATCAGAAATCAAATTAAAACCAAATAAAATGCTCCGCTGGGCCCAGCTTGATACGACTGAAGAGGTCGAACCTTGAACAGTAGGGGCATGTATGGACACAACATTCAAGCTTGATACAGCACTGAATTTGGATTGTGATTAAATATTTAACGCAGCATAGGTTTCTGACACAGAATGAATGTGGTCTAAGAACTTAAAAATTTTTAATATACCTATTCAAACCATATTATTATTATTTGCTTTTATATATAAATCAGAAATAACCAATTTAAAATGGAAAATTTTAAAGAAAATAAAATGCTCCGCAGGGCGCAGCTTGATACGAATGCAGAGGTCGAACCCTGAAAAGTTCGGTCAAGTATGGACACAACATTCAAGCTTGATACAGCTTTGCATTTGGATTGTGATTAAATATTTGACACAGTATAGGTTTCTAACACAGAATGAATGTGGTCTAAGAACTTTTAAATTGGACATTCACCTATTATGGTCCAATATCCAAAATCTAAATACATGGTTAGATTCAGCATATCAAAGAACCCCAAGAATTCAATTTTTGGTGAAATCAAACAAAGTTTAATTTTGGACCCTTTTGACCTCAATGTGGACAAAGTTGATAACGGGGCCCAAAAATCAAAACTCTAAATACATGGTTAGATTCAGCATATCAAAGAACCCCATATATTCAATTTTTGTTGAAATCAAACAAATTTTAATTTTGGACCCTGATTTGGACCAACTTGAAAACTGGGCCCATAATCAAAAATCTAAATACATGTTTAGATTCAGCATATCAAAGAACCCTAAGAATTCAATTTTTGTTAAAATCAAACTAATTTTAATTTTGGACCCTTTGGACCTTAATGTAGACCAATTTGAAAACGGAACCAAAAATTAAGAATCTAAATACAAGGTTAGATTCGGCATATCAAAGAACCCCAATAATTCAATTTTTGATGAAATCAAACAAAGTTTAATTTTGGACCCTTTGGACCTCAATGTGGACCAATTTAAAAACGGGGCCCAAAATCCAAAAACTTAATACACGGTATGATTCAGCATATTAAATAAAATGCTCCGCAGGGCGCAGCTTGATACGTCCGCAGAGGTCGAACCCTGAACAGTTGGGGCAAGTATGGACACAACATTCAAGCTTGATACAACTTTGAATTTGGATTGTGATTAAATATTTGACACAGCATAGGTTTCTGACACAGAATGAATGTGGTCTAAGAACTTAATAATTTTTAATTGGACATTCACCTATTATGGTCCAATATCCAAAATCTAAATACATGGTTAGATTCAGCATATCAAAGAACCCCAAGAATTCAATTTTTGATGAAATCAAAGAACCCCAAGAATTCAATTTTTGATGAAATCAAACAAAGTTTAATTTTGGACCCTTTTGACCTCAATGTGGACAAAGTTGATAACGGGGCCCAAAAATCAAAAATCTAAATACATGGTTAGATTCAGCATATCAAAGAACCCCATATATTCAATTTTTGTTGAAATCAAACAAAGTTTAATTTTGGACCCCAATTTGGACCAACTTGAAAACTGGGCCCATAATCAAAAATCTAAATACATGTTTAGATTCAGCATATCAAAGAACCCTAAGAATTCAATTTTTGTTAAAATCAAACTAAGTTTAATTTTGGACCCTTTGGACCTTAATGTAGACCAATTTGAAAACGAATCTAAATAAAATGCTCCGCAGGGCGCAGCTTGATACGACCGCAGAGGTCGAACCCTGAACAGTTGGGGCAAGTATGGACACAACATTCAAGCTTGATACAGATTTGCATTTGGATTGTGATTAAATATTTGACACAGCATAGGTTTCTGACACAGAATGAATGTGGTCTAAGAACTTAAAAATTTTAAATTGGACATTCACCTATTATGGTCCAATATCCAAAATCTAAATACATGGTTAGATTCAGCATATCAAAGAACCCCGAGAATTCAATTTTTGATGAAATCAAACAAAGTTTAATTTTGGACCCTTTTGACCTCAATGTGGACAAAGTTGATAAAGGGGCCCAAAAATCAAAAATCTAAATACATGGTTAGATTCAGCATATCAAAGAACCCCATATATTCAATTTTTGTTGAAATCAAACAAAGTTTAATTTTGGACCCGATTCAGACCAACTTGAAAACTGGGCCCATAATCAAAAATCTAAATACATGTTTAGATTCAGCATATCAAAGAACCCTAAGAATTCAATTTCTGTTAAAATCAAACTAAGTTTAATTCTGGACCCTTTGGACCTTAATGTAGACCAATTTGAAAACGGAACCAAAAATTAAGAATCTAAATACACGGTTAGATTCGGCATATCAAAGAACCCCAATAATTCAATTTTTGATGAAATCAAACAAAGTTTAATTTTGGACCCTTTGGACCTCAATGTGGACCAATTTAAAAACGGGGCCCAAAATCCAAAAACTAAATACACGGTTAGATTCAGCATATTAAAGAACCCCAAGAATTCAAGAATAAAACCCCATTGAAATTGGTCAAGAAATAAGCAATTTATACGAAGTATCTTCTTTTGCACAATACTTTGCAATTAAATATTTCTTGCTATTGCGCAATACTGCACAATTGACAATTTCTTGCTATTGCGCAATATTGTGCTATTGGATATTTCTTGCTATTGCGCAATACTGTGCAATTGAAGATTTCTTGCTATTGCGCAATACTGTGCAATTGAAGATTTCTTGCTATTGTGCAATACTGTGCAATTGAAAATTTCTTGCTATTGCACAATACTTATTATATAATAATTTACACATCCTGTTTGGTGTGTATCTCCTACCATATCATTATTATTTGCTTTTAAATATAAATCAGAAATAACCAACTTAAAATGGAAAATTTTAAAAGAAAAAAAAAAGGAAAAAAAGAAAAAAAAGGAAAAAAAGAAAAAAAAAGAAAAAAAAAAAAAAATCCCCCCCCCAAATTTTTTGAACCCCCTTATGATTCATCACCCCCAAACTCAATCCCAGCCTTCCCTTTGTGGTATGGTACCTTGCAGTACAATTTCAGAGAGATCCATACACTTGAACACAAGTTATTGTCTGGAAACTAGAAAAATGTGTTTTTTGGCCCCTTTTTGGCCCCAAATTCCTAAACAATTAGGGCAATTACCCCCAAACTCAAACCCAGCTTTCCCTTTGTGATATGGAACCTTGTAGTACAATATCAGAAAGATCCATACACTTACACACAAGTTATTGTCCTGAAACTAGAAAAATGCTTGTTTTTTGCCCCTTTTTGGCCCCTAATTCCTAAAATATTGAGGCAATTACCCCCATCATCAATACCAGCCTTCCCTTTGTGGTATGGTATCTTGCAGTACAATTTCAGAAAGATCCATACACTTGAACACAAGTTATTGTCTGGAAACTAGAAAAATGCTTATTTTTGGCCCCTTTTTGGCCCCCAATTCCTAAACGTTTCAGCAATTACCCCCAAACTCAATTCCAGCTTTTCCTTTGTGATATGGAACCTTGTAGTACAATTTCAGAAAGATCCATGCACTTACACACAAGTTATTGTCATGAAACTAGAAAAATGCTTGTTTTTTTGCCCCTTTTTGGGCCCCTAATTCCTAATATTTTGAGGCAATTACCCCCAAAATCAATCCCAGCATTCCTTTTGTAATATGGAACCTTGTGGTACAATGTCAGGGAGATCCATACACTAACACACAAGTTATGTCTGGAAGTTACAAAAATGCTTATTTTTGGCCCCTTTTTGGCCCCTAATTCCTTTACTGTTGGTACCATAACCCCCAAAATCAATCCCAAATTTCCTTTTGTGGTATTGAACCTTGTGGTAAAATTTCATAGAGATCCATTCACTTAAACTAAAGTTAGAGTGCGAAAACCAATGTGTCTTCGGACGACGCCGGACGACGCCAGACGACGACGACGACGACGACGACGACGACGACGCCGGACGACGACGACGCCAACGTCATACCAATATACGACCACAAAAAATTTTTTGCGGTCGTATAAAAAATCGGTTAGATTCAGCATATCAAAGAACCCCAAGAATTCAATTTTTGATGAAATCAAACAAAGTTTAATTTTGGACCCTTTTGACCTCAGTGTGGACAAAGTTGATAACGGGGCCCAAAAATCAAAAATCTAAATACATGGTTAGATTCAGCATATCAAAGAACCCCATATATTCAATTTTTGTTGAAATCAAACAAAGTTTAATTTTGGACCCCAATTTGGACCAACTTGAAAACTGGGCCCATAATCAAAAATCTAAATACATGTTTAGATTCAGCATATCAAAGAACCCTAAGAATTCAATTTTTGTTAAAATCAAACTAAGTTTAATTTTGGACCCTTTGGACCTTAATGTAGACCAATTTGAAAACGAATCTAAATAAAATGCTCCGCAGGGCGCAGCTTGATACGACCGCAGAGGTCGAACCCTGAACAGTTGGGGCAAGTATGGACACAACATTCAAGCTTGATACAGATTTGCATTTGGATTGTGATTAAATATTTGACACAGCATAGGTTTCTGACACAGAATGAATGTGGTCTAAGAACTTAAAAATTTTAAATTGGACATTCACCTATTATGGTCCAATATCCAAAATCTAAATACATGGTTAGATTCAGCATATCAAAGAACCCCGAGAATTCAATTTTTGATGAAATCAAACAAAGTTTAATTTTGGACCCTTTTGACCTCAATGTGGACAAAGTTGATAAAGGGGCCCAAAAATCAAAAATCTAAATACATGGTTAGATTCAGCATATCAAAGAACCCCATATATTCAATTTTTGTTGAAATCAAACAAAGTTTAATTTTGGACCCGATTCAGACCAACTTGAAAACTGGGCCCATAATCAAAAATCTAAATACATGTTTAGATTCAGCATATCAAAGAACCCTAAGAATTCAATTTCTGTTAAAATCAAACTAAGTTTAATTCTGGACCCTTTGGACCTTAATGTAGACCAATTTGAAAACGGAACCAAAAATTAAGAATCTAAATACACGGTTAGATTCGGCATATCAAAGAACCCCAATAATTCAATTTTTGATGAAATCAAACAAAGTTTAATTTTGGACCCTTTGGACCTCAATGTGGACCAATTTAAAAACGGGGCCCAAAATCCAAAAACTAAATACACGGTTAGATTCAGCATATTAAAGAACCCCAAGAATTCAAGAATAAAACCCCATTGAAATTGGTCAAGAAATAAGCAATTTATACGAAGTATCTTCTTTTGCACAATACTTTGCAATTAAATATTTCTTGCTATTGCGCAATACTGCACAATTGACAATTTCTTGCTATTGCGCAATATTGTGCTATTGGATATTTCTTGCTATTGCGCAATACTGTGCAATTGAAGATTTCTTGCTATTGCGCAATACTGTGCAATTGAAGATTTCTTGCTATTGTGCAATACTGTGCAATTGAAAATTTCTTGCTATTGCACAATACTTATTATATAATAATTTACACATCCTGTTTGGTGTGTATCTCCTACCATATCATTATTATTTGCTTTTAAATATAAATCAGAAATAACCAACTTAAAATGGAAAATTTTAAAAGAAAAAAAAAAGGAAAAAAAGAAAAAAAAGGAAAAAAAGAAAAAAAAAGAAAAAAAAAAAAAAATCCCCCCCCCAAATTTTTTGAACCCCCTTATGATTCATCACCCCCAAACTCAATCCCAGCCTTCCCTTTGTGGTATGGTACCTTGCAGTACAATTTCAGAGAGATCCATACACTTGAACACAAGTTATTGTCTGGAAACTAGAAAAATGTGTTTTTTGGCCCCTTTTTGGCCCCAAATTCCTAAACAATTAGGGCAATTACCCCCAAACTCAAACCCAGCTTTCCCTTTGTGATATGGAACCTTGTAGTACAATATCAGAAAGATCCATACACTTACACACAAGTTATTGTCCTGAAACTAGAAAAATGCTTGTTTTTTGCCCCTTTTTGGCCCCTAATTCCTAAAATATTGAGGCAATTACCCCCATCATCAATACCAGCCTTCCCTTTGTGGTATGGTATCTTGCAGTACAATTTCAGAAAGATCCATACACTTGAACACAAGTTATTGTCTGGAAACTAGAAAAATGCTTATTTTTGGCCCCTTTTTGGCCCCCAATTCCTAAACGTTTCAGCAATTACCCCCAAACTCAATTCCAGCTTTTCCTTTGTGATATGGAACCTTGTAGTACAATTTCAGAAAGATCCATGCACTTACACACAAGTTATTGTCATGAAACTAGAAAAATGCTTGTTTTTTTGCCCCTTTTTGGGCCCCTAATTCCTAATATTTTGAGGCAATTACCCCCAAAATCAATCCCAGCATTCCTTTTGTAATATGGAACCTTGTGGTACAATGTCAGGGAGATCCATACACTAACACACAAGTTATGTCTGGAAGTTACAAAAATGCTTATTTTTGGCCCCTTTTTGGCCCCTAATTCCTTTACTGTTGGTACCATAACCCCCAAAATCAATCCCAAATTTCCTTTTGTGGTATTGAACCTTGTGGTAAAATTTCATAGAGATCCATTCACTTAAACTAAAGTTAGAGTGCGAAAACCAATGTGTCTTCGGACGACGCCGGACGACGCCAGACGACGACGACGACGACGACGACGACGCCGGACGACGACGACGCCAACGTCATACCAATATACGACCACAAAAAATTTTTTGCGGTCGTATAAAAAATCGGTTAGATTCAGCATATCAAAGAACCCCAAGAATTCAATTTTTGATGAAATCAAACAAAGTTTAATTTTGGACCCTTTTGACCTCAGTGTGGACAAAGTTGATAACGGGGCCCAAAAATCAAAAATCTAAATACATGGTTAGATTCAGCATATCAAAGAACCCCATATATTCAATTTTTGTTGAAATCAAACAAAGTTTAATTTTGGACCCCAATTTGGACCAACTTGAAAACTGGGCCCATAATCAAAAATCTAAATACATGTTTAGATTCAGCATATCAAAGAACCCTAAGAATTCAATTTTTGTTAATATCAAACTAAGTTTAATTTTGGACCCTTTGGACCTTAATGTAGACCAATTTGAAAACGGAACCAAAAATTAAGAATCTAAATACACGGTTAGATTCGGCATATCAAAGAACCCCAATAATTCAATTTTTGATGAAATCAAACAAAGTTTAATTTTGGACCCTTTGGACCTCAATGTGGACCAATTTAAAAACGGGGCCCAAAATCCAAAAACTTAATACACAGTTAGATTCAGCATATTAAAGAACCCCAAGAATTCAAGAATAAAACCCCATTGAAATTGGTCAAGAAATAAGCAATTTATAGGAAGTATCTTCTTTTGCACAATACTGTGCAATTGAATATTTCTTGCTATTGCGCAATACTGTACAATTGACAATTTCTTGCTATTGTGCAATATTGTGCAATTGGATATTTCTTGCTATTGCACAATACTGTGCAATTGAAGATTTCTTGCTATTGCACAATACTGTGCAATTGAAGATTTCTTGCTATTGTGCAATACTGTGCAATTGAAAATATCTTGCTATTGCACAATACTTATTATATAATAAAATGCTCCGCAGGGCGCAGCTTGATACGACCGCAGAGGTCGAACCCTGAACAGTTGGGGCAAGTATGGACACAACATTCAAGCTTGATACAGCTCTGAATTTGGATTGTGATTAAATATTTGACACAGCATAGGTTTCTGACACAGAATGAATGTGGTCTAAGAACTTAAAAATTTTAAATTGGACATTCACCTATTATGGTCCAATATCCAAAATCTAAATACATGGTTAGATTCAGCATATCAAAGAACCCCAAGAATTCAATTTTTGATGAAATCAAACAAAGTTTAATTTTGGACCCTTTTGACCTCAATGTGGACAAAGTTGATAATGGGGCCCAAAAATCAAAAATCTAAATACATGGTTAGATTCAGCATATCAATGAACCCCATATATTCAATTTTTGTTGAAATCAAACAAAGTTGAATTTTGTACCCCATTTGGACCCCCATTTGGACCAACTTGAAAACTGGGCCCATAATCAAAAATCTAAATACATGTTTAGATTCAGCATATCAAAGAACCCTAAAAATTCATTTTTTTGTTAAAATCAAACTAAGTTTAATTTTGGACCCTTTGGACCTTAATGTGGACCAATTTAAAAACGGGGCCCAAAATCCAAAAACTTAATACACGGTTAGATTCAGCATATTAAAGAACCCCAAGAATTGAAGAATAAAACCCCATTGAAATTGATCAAGAAACAAGAAATGATTGTAACAGGATGCTGTTACGAAGTCTCCCAAACGAAGCTCCCATAATTCGTAATTCCCAGGGTCGCCTGACATTGGGCAACGTCCAGTGAAAATTGGTTTGGTCCAGTAAAGTTATATGCATTAGTGATGCCTGGGGACTAACCTTGTATATCATTCAAATCATCTTGGCATGACAAACCAGAATATATATGGTTTAGGGGTGGGGATCTCGACCATTTACAAGATACTAGAACATTGGGGGTGGGGAGGAACCCCTGGGGACTGGCCCTATACGTCATTCAAATGTTCATTACATGACGAACAGGAATATATATGGTTTAGGGGTGGGGATCTCAACCATTTACAAGATATAAGAACCTTCTCAAATGGCAGGGGGTCGGGATGACCCCTGGGGACTAACCCTGTATATCATTCAAACCATCTTCGCATGACAAACCAGAATATATATGGTTTAGGGGTGGGGATCTTGACCACTTAGAAGATATTAGAACTTTCTTAAATGGCAGGGGGTGGGGGTGACCCCTGGGGACTAACCCTGTATTTCATTTGATGTGCTTTATCATGACAAACCAGAATATATATGGTTTAGGGGTGGGGATCTCGACCATTTACAAGATATTAGAACTTTCTCAAATGGCAGGGGGTCGGGATGACCCCTGGGGACTAACCCTGTATATCATTCAAACCATCTTAGCATGACAAACCAGAATATATATGGTTTAGGGGTGGGGATCTTGACCACTTAGAAGATATTAAAACTTTCTTAAATGGCAGGGGGTGGGGGTGACCCCTGGGGACTAACCCTGTATTTCATTTGATGTGCTTTATCATGAAAAACCAGAATATATATGGTTTAGGGGTGGGGATCTCGACCATTTACAAGATATTAGAAACTTTCTCAAATGGCAGGGGGTCGGGATGACCCCTGGGGACAAACCCTGTATATCATTCAAACCATCTTAGCATGACAAACCAGAATATATATGGTTTAGGGGTGGGGATCTTGACCAATAACAAGATATTAGAACTTTCTTAAATGGCAGGGGGTGGGGGTGACCCCTGGGGACTAACCCTGTATAACATTTGATGTGCTTTATCATGACAAACCAGAATATATATGGTTTAGGGGTGGGGATCTCGACCATTTACAAGAAATTAGAACTTTCTCAAATGGCAGGGGGTCGGGATGACCCCTGGGGACTAACCCTGTATATCATTCAAACCATCTTAGCATGACAAACCAGAATATATATGGTTTAGGGGTGGGGATCTTGACCACTTACAAGATATTAGAACTTTCTTAAATGGCAGGGGGTGGGGGTGACCCCTGGGGACTAACCCTGTATTTCATTTGATGTGCTTTATCATGACAAACCAGAATGTATATGGTTTAGGGGTGGGGATCTCAACCATTTACAAGATATTAGAACTTTCTCAAATGGCAGGGGGTCGGGATGACCCCTGGGGACTAACCCTGTATATCATTCAAACCATCTTAGCATGACAAACCAGAATATATATGGTTTAGGGGTGGGGATCTTGACCACTTACAAGATATTAGAACTTTCTTAAATGGCAGGGGGTGGGGGTGACCCCTGGGGACTAACCCTGTATTACATTTGATGTGCTTTATCATGACAAACCAGAATATATATGGTTTAGGGGTGGGGATCTCGACCATTTACAAGATATTAGAACTTTCTCAAATGGCAGGGGGTCGGGATGACCCCTGGGGACTAACCCTGTATATCATTCAAACCATCTTAGCATGACAAAGCAGAATATATATATATGGTTTAGGGGTGGGGATCTTGACCACTTACAAGATATTAAAACTTTCTTAAATGGCAGGGGGTGGGGGTGACCCCTGGGGACTTACCCTGTATTACATTTGATGTGCTTTATCATGACAAACCAGAATATATATGGTTTAGGGGTGGGGATCTCGACCATTTACAAGATATTAGAAACTTTCTCAAATGGCAGGGGTCGGGATGACCCCTGGGGACTAACCCTGTATATCATTCAAACCATCTTAGCATGACAAACCAGAATATATATGGTTTAGGGGTGGGGATCTTGACCACTGACAAGATATTAGAACTTTCTTAAATGGCAGGGGGTGGGGGTGACCCCTGGGGACTAACCCTGTATTGATGTGCTTTATCATGACAAACCAGAATATATATGGTTTAGGGGTGGGGATCTCGACCATTTACAAGATATTAGAACTTTCTCAAATGGCAGGGGGTCGGGATGACCCCTGGGGACTAACCCTGTATATCATTCAAACCATCTTAGCATGACAAACCAGAATATATATGGTTTAGGGGTGGGGATCTTGACCACTTACAAGATATTAGAACTTTCTTAAATGGCAGGGGGTGGGGGTGACCCCTGGGGACTAACCCTGTAATTCATTTGATGTGCTTTATCATGACAAACCAGAATGTATATGGTTTAGGGGTGGGGATCTCAACCATTTACAAGATATTAGAACTTTCTCAAATGGCAGGGGGTCGGGATGACCCCTGGGGACTAACCCTGTATATCATTCAAACCATCTTAGCATGACAAACCAGAATATATATATGGTTTAGGGGTGGGGATCTTGACCACTTACAAGATATTAGAACTTTCTTAAATGGCAGGGGGTGGGGGTGACCCTTGGGGACTTACCCTGTATTACATTTGATGTGCTTTATCATGACAAACCAGAATATATATGGTTTAGGGGTGGGGATCTCGACCATTTACAAGATATTAGAACTTTCTCAAATGGCAGGGGGTCGGGATGACCCCTGGGGACTAACCCTGTATATCATTCAAACCATCTTAGCATGACAAACCAGAATATATATGGTTTAGGGGTGGGGATCTTGACCACTTACAAGGTATTAGAACTTTCTTAAATGGCAGGGGGTGGGGGTGACCCCTGGGGGACTATTCCTGTATTTCATTTTAAGGGCTTTATCATTTAGAACATTTTCAATTAAAAAGATTGTGTCTATCACAAACGGTTTTCAATTTATAATCATTTGAAAATTTAAAAAAATAAAATCCCATAGGGTTCTATAGTAAAACCCTCTTTTCTTTTTGTCCCTCAAAGTACCCCTTTATAAACCCCATTGCACAAACAAAACCCTGATTGCACCACTAGACATGTTAGTCTAACATATTGTGAAACCCTAAGTTAATCTAACAAGCGGTTTTGGAGAACGGGTGCGGACAAGTTCAAATTTAAAAGCGGCGGAAGAAGAAGAAGAAGAAGAAGAAGAATAATAATAATAACTGAGCAAAAACAATAAGTCTTCCCAAACTTCGTTTGGGAGACTTAATAAGCAATTTATACGAAGTACAAATGTATCTTCTTTTGCACAATACTGTGTAATTGAATATTTCTTGCTATTGCGCAATACTGTACAATTGACAATTTCTTGCTATTGCACAATATTGTGCTATTGGATATTTCTTGCTATTGCGCAATACTGTGCAATTGAAGATTTCTTGCTATTGCGCAATACTGTGCAATTGAAGATTTCTTGCTATTGTGCAATACAATTTTAAAAGAAAAAAAAAAAAAGGAAAAGAAGAAAAAAAAAAAAAAAAAAAATCCCCCCCCCCAAATTTTTGGAACCCCCTTATGATTCATCACCCCCAAACTCAATCCCAGCCTTCCCTTTGTGGTATGGTACCTTGCAGTACAATTTCAGAGAGATCCATACACTTGAACACAAGTTATTGTCTGGAAACTAGAAAAATGCTTATTTTTGGCCCCTTTTTGGCCCCCAATTCCTAAACGTTTCGGGCAATTACCCCCAAACTCAATTCCAGCTTTCCCTTTGGGATATGGAACCTTGTAGTACAATTTCAGAAATATCCAAACACTTATACACAAGTTATTGTCATGAAACTAGAAAAATGCTTGTTTTTTGCCCTTTTTTGGCCCCTAATTCCTCAAATTTTGAGGCAATTACCCCCACAATCAATCCGAGCATTCCCTTTGTGATATGGAACCTTGTGGTACAATGTCAGAGAGATCCATACACTTGCATACAAGTTATTGTCTGGAAGTTACAAAAATGCTTATTTTTGGCCCCTTTTTGGCCCCTAATTCCTTAACTGTTGGTACCATAACCCCCAAAATCAATCCCAACCATCCTTTCGTGGTATAGAACCTTATGGTAAAATTTCATGGAGATCCATTCACTTAAACTAAAGTTAGAGTGCGAAAACCAATGTGTCTTCGGACGACGCCGGACGACGCCAGACGACGACGACGACGACGACGACGCCAACGTCATACCAATATACGACCAAAAAAATTTTAATTTTTGCGGTCGTATAAAAACTTACACATCCTGTTTGGTGTGTATCTCCTACCATATCATTATTATTTGCTTTTAAATATAAATCAGAAATAACCAACTTAAAATGGAAAATTTTAATAGAAAAAAAAAAGGAAAAAAAGAAAAATAAACTGCTTCGCTGAGCGCAGCTGGATACGCCCGCAGAGGTCCAACCCTGAACAGTTGGGGCAAAAATGGACACAATATTCAAGCTTGATACAGGTCTGAATTTGGATTGTATTAAATATTTGACATATTATAGGTTTCTGAATAAATGTAGTCAAAGAACTTGAAATTGGTTATATGAATATTGAATTTATATTCAATTAAAGATTTCTTGCTGTTGTGCAACACACTCTGCTGTTGTGCAATACTTAGTAAATCTGTTGTCAGACTATAAACAAATAAAGTTCAATTAATTCTCAATGTCATATTAGAAATTTATGAAAATGTAAAGGGAGCTTACAGCAATAGATATAAACAGTTCACCAAAGTTTCATGAGAATTGCTGACAGCATTTTTGATTTTTTGTTCGAAAACTGGAAAATCCCCCTTTTTTATGAATAAAACCCTGTAACTCGGAAACGTAAAATCTAAAATTTATAAAAATCGAAAGGGAGCTCATGTCAATAGATATAAACAATTCACCACAATTTCTTGCAAGTTGGTGAAAGCATTCTTGAGTTATTGTCTGAAAACTGTAAAATCCCCCCTTTTTTAATGAATAAAACTCCATAACTCAGAAATGTAAAAAGTAAAATTTATAAAATTCTAAACGGAGCTTACATCAATAGATATAAACAAGTCACCATAGTTTCATACGAACTGCTGAAAGCATTTTTGATTTTTTGTTCGAAAACTGTTAATCCCCCTTTTTTTATGAATAAAACCCTGTAACTCGGAAACGTAAAATCTAAAATATACAAAAATCGAAAGGGAGCTCATGTCAATAGATATACACAGTTCACCACAATTTCTTGCAAGTTGGTGAAAGCATTCTTGAGTTATTGTCCAAAAACTGGAAAATCCCCCTTTTTTTAATGAATAAAACCCCATAACTCAGAAACGTAAAATCTAAAATTTATAAAAAACGAAAGGAAGCTCACGTCGATAGATATAAACAATTCACCAAAGTTTTATGCAAATTGGTTTAAGCGTTTTTGAGTTAATGTCCGACATGTTGACGACGGACGGACAGACGGACGGACGGACAGACGGACAGACGGACAAGGGTATACCATAATACGTCCCGTAAACGGGCGTATAAAAATGAAAAAAAAAAATCCCCCCCCAAATTTTTTGAACCCCCTTATGATTCATCACCCCCAAACTCAATCCCAGCCTTCCCTTTGTGGTATGGTACCTTGCAGTACAATTTCAGAGAGATCCATACTCTTGAACACAAGTTATTGTCTGGAAACGAGAAAAATGTGTTTTTTTGGCCCCAAATTCCTAAACGTTTAAGGCAATTACCCCCAAACTCAAACCAAGCTTTCCCTTTGTGATATGGAACCTTGTAGTACAATTTCAGAAAGATCCATACACTTACACACAAGTTATTGTCCTGAAACTAGAAAAATGCTTGTTTTTTGCCCCTAATTCCTATAATTTTGAGGCAATTACCCCCAAAATCAATCCCAGCATTCCTTTTGTGATATGGAACCTTGTGGTACAATGTCAGAGAGATCCATACACTAACACACAAGTTATGTCTGGAAGTTACAAAAATGCTTATTTTTGGCCCCTTTTGGCCCCTAATTCCTTTACTGTTGGTACCATAACCCCCAAAATCAATCCCAACCTTCCTTTTGTGGTATTGAACCTTGTGGTAAAATTTCATAGAGATCCATTCACTTAAACTAAAGTTAGAGTGCGAAAACCAATGTGTCTTCGGACGACACAGGACGACGACGACAACGACAACGACGACGCCAACGTCATACCAATATACGACCACAAAAATTTTTTTGTGGTCGTATAAAAACCCCAAGAATTCAAGAATAAAACCCCATTGAAATTGGTCAAGAAATAAGCAATTTATACGAAGTATCTTCTTTTGCACAATACTGTGCAATTAAATATTTCTTGCTATTGCGCAATACTGTACAATTGACAATTTCTTGCTATTGCGCAATATTGTGCTATTGGATATTTCTTGCTATTGCGCAATACTGTGCAATTGAAGATTTCTTGCTATTGCGCAATACTGTGCAATTGAAGATTTCTTGCTATTGTGCAATACTGTGCAATTGAAAATTTCTTGCTATTGCACAATACTTATTATATAATAATTTACACATCCTGTTTGGTGTGTATCTCTACCATATCATTATTATTTGCTTTTAAATATAAATCAGAAATAACCAACTTAAAATGGAAAATTTTAAAAGAAAAAAAAAGGAAAAAAAGAAAAAAAAAAAGGAAAAAAAAAAAAAATCCCCCCCCAAATTTTTTGAACCCCCTTATGATTCATCACCCCCAAACTCAATCCCAGCCTTCCCTTTGTGGTATGGTACCTTGCAGTACAATTTCAGAGAGATCCATACACTTGAACACAAGTTATTGTCTGGAAACTAGAAAAATGTGTTTTTTGGCCCCTTTTTGGCCCCAAATTCCTAAACGTTTAGGGCAATTACCCCCACACTCAAACCCAGCTTTCCCTTTGTGATATGGAACCTTGTAGTACAATTTCAGAAAGATCCATACACTTACACACAAGTTATTGTCCTGAAACTAGAAAAATGCTTGTTTTTTGCCCCTTTTTGGCCCCTAATTCCTAAAATATTGAGGCAATTACCCCCATCATCAATCCCAGCCTTCCCTTTGTGGTATGGTACCTTGCAGTACAATTTCAGAGAGATCCATACACTTGAACACAAGTTATTGTCTGGAAACTAGAAAAATGCTTATTTTTGGCCCCTTTTTGGCCCCCAATTCCTAAATGTTTAGGACAATTACCCCCAAACTCATACCCAGCTTTCCCTTTGTGATATGGAACCTTGTAGTACAATTTCAGAAAGATCCATACACTTACACACAAGTTATTGTCATGAAACTAGAAAAATGCTTGTTTTTTGCCCCTTTTTTGGCCCCTCATTCCTAAAATTTTAAGGCAATTATCCCCAAATTCAGTCCCAGCATTCCCTTTGTGATATGCAAACTTGTGGTACAATGTCAGAGAGATCCATACACTAACACACAAGTAATGTCTGGAAGTTACAAAAATGCTTATTTTTGGCCCCTAATTCCTTAACTGTTGGTACCATAACCCCCAAAATCAATCCCAACCTTCCTCTTGTGGTATTGAACCTTATGGTAAAATTTCATAGAGATCCATTCACTTAAACTTAAGTTAGAGTGCGAAAACCAATCTGTCTTTGGACGACGCCAACGTCATACCAATATACGACCGCACATTTTTTTTGCAGTCGTATAATAAATGTGGAATGTGTCCATGGGACACAGATGATGCCCCTGCTTGCATATCATATAAAATTATAAACAGACATAACTCCATTTGGTGGAGGCAAACTAAAGTTAAGGAATGGAAACAAAAAATTCAGCAATTTTTCCCTTTGTAAAGGGGCATAACTCTAGAACAGTTAAAGTGACACCACCAAAATTCAAACTTGATCTGTATTTTGTGGTAATAACCATTGTGTATTAGTTTCATAGCATTTGGTTGAGGCAAAATAAAGTTAGAGAATGGAAACGAAATATTCAGCAATTTTTCCATTTGTAAAGGGGCATAACACTAGAACGGTTAACATGATGCCACCAAAATTCAAACTTCATCTGTGTTTTGTGGTAATAAGCATTGTGTATAAGTTTCATAACATTTGGTTGAAGCAAACTAAAGTTAGAGAACGGAAACCAACTTTGGGACGTACGGACATACGTACAGATGGACAAGGGTAAAACTTAATGGCCCCTCTGCTACAGTGGGGGCATAAAAACTATAAAAATCAGTTAATACAAATATTTCTAGCCGCCACGAATTTGCATCCCTTGGTCTCGCATTCCGACGAGACCAAAATACCAATGTGAATTTTGAAAATAAACATAATAATCCAATTTACATACATCCAATTTGGCAGATGTCTCTGTTTTCTGGTTTCTTATAAAATAAAATGCTCTGCTGGGGCGCAGCTTGATACGACCGCAGAGGTCGAACCCTGAACAGTTGGGGCAAGTATGGACACAACATTCAAGCTTGATACAGCACTGAATTTGGATTGTAATTAAATATTTGACACAGCATAGGTTTCTGACACAGAATGAAAGTGGTCTAAGAACTTAAAAATTTTCAATTTACCTATTCATACATGTGATGGACTGTGAAACTCAGATCAGGAGATTGGGAAATTTTGGTCAGGAGATTAGGACTCAGATCAGGAGGTTTTTAATCGACATTAATTTTGTTGTAAATGTAACCGTGTGCTGTAAAAATGGTCTTTTAAAGTGTGTTTTCTTCAACTTTCCATCCATTTATTATGTTTATAGTACCCTTGTACTTATAAAGTTTCTCCATCTTTATATTCTACATGTTCAATCTAACATTGTTTTTTTCCAGTATGTTCTTTAAATTTTTTACTTCATATTCTATAAAACAATCATTGCAACCAGAACATTTGTTTAGCTGTCTGCAAATAGTTTTTATTTCTTTTTTTTTTCTCTTGCAAATAGTTTATATTTGCAAACTCAGAAATTCATTCTATCTGTAAAGTTAAGGTCATAGTTATTATATAAATTTCAATTTAAGCCTTAAAAGGAAGTATAGAATCCTCAAATAATTTTCAAATTATTATTTTTTTATTTGTCCTAAGACATTTAAAATCATTTAATAACCATCCTTTTATGATTATTTGTTCAATTTATATTTTATTTATATTCTTTTAAAATTTTCATTATTAAAAGGAAAGTAACTTAAAACAGGATAAATCAAGGGAAGTAACCCAATAAATACACAGTTTTTGTTACACAACGGCAGTTAGCCTGAGGTAAAAATCGTTGCTTACCAGTATGTTTGACACCCAAGCTGACAAGTGAAGCCATATAATTATGCATGTTAATTGATTTACAGGTAAAATATAACTTCAGGTAATGTCAGTTACACCAGATGCCTGAGATGTTATGTTGGGCAGAAATTTTTCATTCATGAAAAATTTCATACACGGGATTTTTTCAACGGAAAGGGGGGAGGAGACCCCTGAAAACGGGATTATTGTACTCCCGTCGGGAGGTTCACATGTATGCCTATTCAAACCATATCATTATTATTTGCTTTTATATATAAATCAGAAATAACCAATTTAAAATGGAAAATGTTAAAGAAAAAAAAGGAAAAAAAAAATCCCCCCCCCCCCCAATTTTTTGAACCCCTTTATGATTCATCGCCCCCAAACTCAATCCCAGCTTTCCCTTTGTGGTATGGTACCTTGCAGTACAATTTCAGAGAGATTCATACACTTGAACACAAGTTATTGTCTGGAAACTAGAAAAATGCTTGTTTTTTGGCCCCTTTTTGGCCCCAAATTCCTAAATGTTTAGGGCAATTACCCCCAAACTCAATTCCAGCTTTCCCTTTGTGATATGGAACCTTGCAGTACAATTTCATAAAGATCCATACACTTACACACAAGTTATT
The DNA here is from genome assembly GCF_021869535.1 of Mytilus californianus. NCBI lineage: Eukaryota > Metazoa > Mollusca > Bivalvia > Mytilida > Mytilidae > Mytilus > Mytilus californianus. The sequence continues at coordinate 103,763,088 of NW_026262679.1, forward strand.
GTCCTGAAACTAGAAAAATGCATGTTTTTTTTGCCCTTTTATGGCCCCTAATTACTAAAATTTTGAGGGAAAACCCCCAAAATCAATCCCAGCCTTCCCTTTGTGATATGGAACCTTGTAGTACAATTTCATAAAGATCCATACACTAACAAACAAGTTATTGTCATGAAACTAGAAAAATGCTTGTTTTTTGCCCCTTTTTGGCCCCTAATTCCTAATATTTGGAGGAAATTACCCCAAAAATCAATCCCAGTATTCCCTTTGTGATATGGAACCTTGTAGTACAATTTCATAAAGATCCATACACTTACAAACAAGTTATTGTCATGAAACTAGAAAAATGCTTGTTTTTTGCCCCTTTTTGGCCCCTAATTCCTAAAATTTGGAGACAATTACCCCCAAAATCAATCCCAGCATTCCCTTTGTGATATGGAACCTTGTGGTACAATGTCAGAGAGATCCATACACTTACACACAAGTTATGTCTGGAAGTTACAAAAATGCTTATTTTTGGCCCCTTTTGGCCCCTAATTCCTTAACTGTTAGTACCATAACCCCCAAAATCAATCCCCACCTTCCTTTTGTGGTATTGAACCTTATGGTAAAATTTCAATGAGATCCATTCACTTAAACTAAAGTTAGAGTGCGAAAACTAATGTGTATTCGGACGACGACGCCGGACGCCGGACGACGACGACGACGACGCCAACGTCATACCAATATACGACCACAAAAATTTTTTTGCGGTCGTATAAAAATTTAAGATGGTATAGTGGCAGATCCAGGGGGCGTAGAGGGCGAACTACCCCATTATTGACCAAAAAAGATTTTTATATCATGTTTTGAACGATTTATAAATGTATTTTTTTTAGCATAATATCGTCCTTGATCTGCCCTTGTATATTGACAATTATAAACTTGACCAACATCACTAAAATGTAAAACATTTGCCAAAGTACAATAATGATTACACAATGGAGAGATAAAGAACCGTTTATTTATGGAATTATCAATGAAATAATCATTATTGCATTTTCTGGTAGGCCTGATACTTTTTTAATCATGCATACACATTTGTCTTATTCTCTTGCTTTATAATAAACATTTAGTGTTCAGAATACTTTTTTTTTCAGACAATCATAGGAAAGATTACACCCCCCCCCCCCCCCTAGGTAGAGAGGAATATTTGTTAAGATAACCATCCTGTTGTCCTCAAATGTGCTTCCTTCAATTTTCAAGGCCGTACATATACACTATCCAAGTTTGAACATTTAATTTCAAATAATTCATATAAAAAAACATATCGAGAGCTTAAACCGGAAATTGCGTTACAACCTTCATTTCTTTGTATTTCGCCGTTAAAGTATTTGTTTTTATACAAAGCAAAATTAAATATTTTTTTTTACCAATAAAGCAGGAATTCAAATAAATGATAATTTGTCCTCTGCAAAAACCGTTTTCCTAAGGGCCATCAAACTCCTTTTGAATGACTGGTTTTAATTTACAATATACGATTATGCATTATTTTCTATGAGAAAACCGGGACTGCTTTGTGAATTTTTAGGACGAAACCGGGTCCTTCAATTTTGACAAGAACCATTTCTTTCGTTCCATGCACATTAATACAAATGTCAAGATGCTAAAAGTGACTAGTCTTGTAATCTCCATGTTAATATCTTTCTTTCCGTACTTTTGTTTCCGTATAATGTGCACTATTTAACGAGAAAATAAACATATTCAAGGCAGGGTTCACTCAAATCATCATTTTTGAGGTGCCTTTTTATTTATTTCTCCGTTAATCTAGAATGGATGTAGAAAATATTACATCTCACAATTGAAAATAGTTATAGTACACACATTTTTTGCCGTGGTAGTTTAGACATAGTGGTATCTACAAAACCATAAATTTTATTACAATACAAAAAGGTATCACAGCCTTTTGCTTATTTTCGTCTCATCTGACTATTGTAGCAAGATGGTACTAGTTTTATAAAACAAAATCAGTAAATGTTTCCAATCGTTCATGTTTGTGGTCAATAGACCAATTTGTTGGCAGATACTGTGGTTTCATTGTATTAACAAAATGCTGTCGCCATCTTTTTTGAAATTGGTATAAACCTTCACTCTTCTTTATACTTCTGACAACCAGCTTGCCATGAGGAATATAATCTCTATTGTCAACCCTGAAATAAACAGAATTAGAAAATAAAATCTTTCCACATAATAATCAAAGAATGAAGGAACCTGTGTAAGAAAACTTGCTAATTTATTATCCAAAATAAATGAGAACTTACAATAACCATTTTGCTCATTGTGGAAGGCTATACAGTGACCTGTAATTGTTCACATCTTTGTCTGATGGTCAGTATTGATAGTTGTCTCATTTGGCAATCATACCACATCTCCTTATTTTAATATTAGAAGTTAGTTCCCTGAAAATTTATTCTGCCATTTCTGATTTTTGTCATAAACAAACCCATTCCTTCCTAATCACAATTCAGTTTTTATTATACAGCCAATTGATAAAGACGACAAATTATGTTGGCCATCAGATGTTTCTGTTTTTTTTTTATAATTTCTATTAACATTGATGCTCCACTTTCAGTAGATTTTCATACAGAAACTAAGAAATCCATTAACAAAGAAACCCTTGTTTTTCCCCCTTTTTTGCCCCTAATTCCTATACGGTTTGAGCCAATACCCCCCAAAGCCAATTCTAACCATCCCTTTGTGGTATGGAAACTTGTTGTACAATTTCAGAGAGATCCATACACCGTTCCACAAGTTATTGTCTGAAAACTAGAAAAAAGCTTATTTGAGCCCCTTTTCTGGCCCGAATTCCTAAACTGTTAGGACCATAACCCCCCGAAATCAATCCCAACCTTCCTTTTGTGGTTATAAACCTTGTGTTTAAATTTCATAGATTTCTATTAACTAATAATAAAGTTATTGTCTGGAAACCATGTGTCTTCTGACGACGACGTATCAACCAGTGATGACTAAGTTCTCTAAAATTAGATATGATTTAAATTAAGCATTTCAAAGAATCCTATATATATTCAATTTATGTTGAAATCAAACACAGTTTAATTCTGGACCCCGATTTAGACCAACTTGAAAACTGGGCCCAAAATCAGAAATCTAAATATATGTTTATTAATAGATAATATAAGCTTAGTTTTTAAAGGAGTTCGCTTCATCAAAAAAAATATATAGCATTCAGAAAATTAGTTTTTACAGAATAACAAACAAACTTGCCACAAAATTCTTCCAACAATTTACCAAAGAAAAGAAGAAAAAAATCCAAAATTTTATTTATCATTAATACACTATCTTTTCAAAATCTATAAAACTTATCAGTAACAAGAAATAATTGTAACAGGATTATTTGTTGACCTATTTGTAGATCTTACTTTGCTGAACATTATTGCAGTTTACAGTTTATTTCTGTCTATAATAATATTCAAGATCATAACCAATAGCGCAGCTGGATACAAAACGCAGAGGTCCAACCCTGAACAGTTGGGGCAAAAATGGACACGCTTGATACATGTCTGAATTTGGATTGTAATTAAATATTTGACACATAATAGGTTTCTGACACAGAATAACTGTAGTCAAAGAACTTATAATTGGTTATATAATTTTGAATTAAATTTTATATTCAATTTTTTGCTTTTGTGCAATACACTTTGCTGTTGCGAATTGACCCACCCCCCCCCCCCCCCCCCCCCCCCCCCCCAAAAAAAAATTTACCCACTTTTTTTCGCTCTTATAAAGAGGCATAACTCGAGAATGGTTAAAATGACTCCACCAAAATTCAAATTTGATCTTTATTTTGTGGTAATAAGCATTGTGTATATGTTTCATTAAATTTGGTTGAGGCAAACTTCAGTTAGAGAACGGAAACTAAAAAATTTTGCAATTTTTCCATTTATAAAGGGGCATAACTCTAGAACGGTTGAAGTGACGACACCAAAATTCAAACTTGATCTGTGTTTTGTGGTAATAAGCATTGTGTATAAGTTTCATAACATTTGGTTGAGGCAAACTTAAGTTAGAGAACAGAAACTAAAAATTTTGCAATTTTTCCATTTATAAAGGGCATAACTCTAGAACAGTTAGTGTGACGCTACCACAATTCAATCTTGATCTGTGTTTTGTGGTACCGGTAATAAGCATTGAGTATAAGTTTCATAACATTTGGTTGTGGCAAACTTAAGTTAGAGAACGGAAACTAAAAATTTTGTAATTTTTCCATTTATAAAGGGGCATAATTCTAGAACGGTTAAAGTGACGCCACCAAAATTCAAACTTGATCTATGTTTTGTGGTAATAAGCATTGTGTATAAATTTCATAACATTTGGTTGAGGCAAACTCTAGTTAGAGAACGGAAACCAATTTTGGTAAGTACGTACGTACTGACAGACAAGGCTAAAACTTAATGCCCCCTCCACTACGGCGGGGGCATAAAAACCTTGAATTGTTACATTGATATGTCCTCCAAACAAAAATAACACTCTTCAAAACAAATAAACAAGGAAATATGTTTTTCCCACCTGTAATGGTACATTGTACCATGTTAACAGAAGTAATTTTTCATCCATTCAAGTTTTTTTTTCAATGAAAAATTAAAATTTGATTACAAATTAGCCACAAGGTCATCAAATCAAAGAAACAAATAGAAGACTGCACAATTCTCACTGACAAAATTTAGCCGTAAAAGGAGTTCCTATGGAAAATTGCATTGTCTATATTTACAGAGGTGCAACCTATATTGGGTGAAAAAAGAGAACATGTAGAATTTTACCAAATCGGGTTTATCTTCAGAGATTTTAATGAAATTTACCCAAATATAAAGTTTTAAAAATATTTAATTAAGATTGAGACAATTCTGGGCCTTAAATATGATGACTCAGTATAAATTCTCAGTTAATAGTATGCATAGTTTACCTAAAGACCTGTATGCAAAGTAATTTCGTGAAATATGCATATATGCACTTAAAATTGTAAAGAAGTGCTTATATTTACTCTTCACAGTCACTGAAACTTATTGATGTTTGATGAAAGTTATTGTTAGGGTGATTAGACCTGTCGAAAACCAAAAAGTAAGCCGTTACACGTAATTGTACATTCTTGTGACAGTGGCATCATTTAATTCAAGCTAGAGCTACAAAAAAATCTCTCGTTCAAATATATCTAATATTCCATTTTTACAGAAATAGGAGGGTTATTTTTCGCAGATTTGAGGCCCCCGGGGCATCCCTAACCCCTGGGTCATTAAACAGATAATTCAACCTGTGAAGGCTGTGATTTTATCATTATAAATGTCTATTGTACTGAAAACTATAACCTTGCTTTGAACTTATGCAAAAAACAGATTTTATTTTATCATTATAAATGTCTATTGTACTGAAAACAATAACCTTGCTTTGAACTTCTGTAAAAAACAGATTTTAACAGTCAGTTCTATATAACTTTTAACGAATGTATATCAAACTGGTTACTTCATAAATACAGCTGTTGCAAAAATGGCTTTGTTTAAACACTTCTAGCTCATATATATTAGCTAAATTATGTTAGATATATGGTTGGAGATGATAAGATTGTGACAAGATTTCTAAACTGACCAATTTAGGCAGAAATTGTTAACTTTTAAAGATAAATGGGTATACAGTAAGAACTGGACTGGAGACAGTGGCAGGATTGTATACCTTATATAATCTTGAATGTTTGAATGATTATCTATTAATTTTTACATTTAAAGTATTCTGAAATGCTTTCAATGTTTTGAATTTGTTTTCAGAGTAGTTTAATACATAATGCATGCATATAGGGCAGATTGACAATAATTAAAGTCTTGTTTTCAAATTCTTAAAATATTGAAGCAGAGGTAGGGTATTAAATGTACTGTAAAAACAAAGTTAGCATATATTCAGTGATTCCTTTTTTGCTATGATTCTGATAAATAAGTATTGTTGTGATAAAATGTATTATTACAGATTTTTCTATAACGGTAGAATGAATGCAAGTATAGGTTGCACTTTGTAAATACAGCGGATTCACAAACCAAGCCTCTTTTGGGGAGATATTTATTATAATATTCATAGATAGTTTGTTTTGTTTACCTACTGGTGCCCAGATATGATCTCCATATTTCATCTCACAGAGACACAACTTAGGAATTTTTCCAGTATAAATACAGTTGGATAGCGGTCAAATTGAATTCCCTGAAAGACTCAAAGTAAAGGGAGGGGTAGTACAGAATGTTAGTATAAGTTAAAACTCCTAGAAGTTAGAGGCATATAAATGTTGAAAACATGCCGCACAACCCTATGTTTAGACCTTTGCAAACAGTGCATTTGAACTTTCCATTTCAGGATATAATTTTTTACGAAACTTCATAGTAAAAAGCGCACAGTTTTAGTCGTCAAACAAGTTCCTATGGGGAATTGCATTGTCAATATTTACAGAAGTGCAACCTTAAGCTTCCAAATGACTTTACTGAGCTGCTTGTGTAGAAATCTCTTGGGTTTAATTAATCATATTTTAACATACAATTAAATATTTGATCTTTATTCTCTTCATAAGAATTACTTGTTTAATTCAAGGGTAGTTTCCTATAACAAAGTGTGTTGAGGAAAAAACATGCTTGTACAGACTTTAACATTAGACTTTCCTAATCAGAGATATCTACAGATAATCATGACCTCTACAGAGCATATTTTTCAATATGGATTTTTTTCATAGATGCCTCATTAATGTCAAATCAAAATAGCGTTCCAAGACATCATATTATTTGGATAAAGACATCTACAAATACTGTTTCTGACTCTATAACATTTTAAGATGTATCAACACTTTGCTAGAATACTACATAGTTTGCATAATAGAAATTCTACCAGTATCCATCTACAGTGCAGAGGATATGATTCCGACTTGCAAACAATATTTCATTCTAATTCTATTGACCAAGCTTTTGTTTACTACATGGTTAAATTGTACATTCATGAGTATGTTGTTGAGCTTGAACACAGTTTTCTAGCTATTCTTGCTCAGGTAAAAAGCTGCTGTTGCTATATATAGTTTTTGTTACCTGCATGTGTCTGAGGTGTAATAGCAAGACTATATAGGTAACAAGTTTTGCCATTACAGCTGAGACACATGTATGTTTTTATGTCTAAATATGAGACAATTTTACAACATGCATTCTCTGTCAGGTAACCTAGTTTTTCACATGGCTAACAGCACATATTAAATTATTTAATTATATAAATTGTAAATATACTTCATCTGAAATTTAGGTCCAATAATGTCAGGTCTGCAAATATTTATTCACAGTGGACTTTCATGTTTTTCAAAATACAGTAAAACCCATGTGGGGCACCTATTACAAAATTGAGCAGGGGTTCCCATGGTCCTGGCGAAACCAACATATCTGGGAGCACATGCCCAATATTACTTCTTAATTTTGTTTTCAAGAGATTGCATACAGGTGAAATGTTTATCAACCCGTGGAATATATAACTGCCATATGTTATAAATTCTTGTTTTAGAGCCTGAATACACAGAAACTCTCTATTTTGGACCCCTTAAAAATATTGAGACACATGTTCGATATAATTTTTTATTGTAAAAAAAAAGCCATACCGAGGTATTTAAAGAGATTTCATCTAGATATCAATATATGAAGAATTTCATCCCATGTTTAGCTGTAAATGTGACCTCAAGCTTTGACATATTCACCCTAAAATCAATATGACCCTTTCCTTCTACATAGCATTTATTTTAGTTTTTTTTCAAAAATCAAACTAGATAAAATGCTCTGGACATTTACCTATTATGGTCCAATATCCAAAATCTAAATACATGGTTAGATTTAGCATATCAAAGAACTGGAAGCATTAAATTTTTGATGAAATCAAACAAAGTTCAATTTTGTACCCTTTGGACCTCAATGTGAACCAATTTGATAAAGTGGCCCAAAATCCAAAATCTAAATACAGTTAGATTCAGCATATCTAAGAACTCTATATATTTATTTTTTGTTGAAATCAAACAAAGTTTAATTTCTGACCCCGATTTGGACCAACTTGAAAACTGGTCCCAAAATCAAAAGTCTAAATACATGTTTAGATTCAGCATATGAAAGAAACCCAAGAATCAAATTTTTGTTAGAATTAAACTAAGTTCAGTTTTGGACCCTTTGGACCTTACTGTAGACCAATTTGAAAACCGAGCCCAATATAAATAAACTGCTTCACTGTGCGCAGCTGGATACGCCCGCAGAGGTCCAACCCTGAACAGTTGGGGCAAAAATGGACACAATATTCAAGCTTGATACAGGTCTGAATTTGGATTGTAATTAAATATTTGACATATTATAGGTTTCTGAATAAATGTAGTCAAAGGACTTGAAATTGGTTATATGAATTGAATTTATATTCAATTAAAGATTTCTTGCTGTTGTGCAATACACTGTGCTGTTGCGCAATACTTAGTAAATCTGTTGTCAGACTATAAACAAATAAAGTTCAATTTCTTTTCAATGCCATATTTAAAATTTATGGAAATCAATAGGGAGATTACATCAATAGCTATAAATAATTCACCAAAGTTTCATGAGAACTGCTGAAAGCATTTTTGAGTTATTGTCCAAAAACTGGACAATCCCCCCTTTTTTAATGAATAAAACCCTGTAACTCGGAAACATTAAATCTAAAATTTATAAAAATCCAAAAGGGGGCTCATGTCAATAGATATCAACAATTCACCAAAATTTCTTGCAAGTTGGTGAAAGCAATCTTGAGTTATTGTTGGAAAATTTGATTTGCCCCCTTTTTTAATGAATAAAACCCCAAAACATGGAAACGGTAAATCTGAAATTTATAAAAAACGAAAGGGAGCTCACGTTAATAAATATAAACAATTCACCAAAGTTTCATGCATATTGGTTAAAGTTTTTTTGAGTTAATGTCCGACATGTTGACGATGGATGGACGGACAGACAGACCGACAGACGGTCAACGGTATACCATAATACGTCCCGTAAACGGACGTATAAAAATCTAAATACACAGTTAGATTCAGCATATCAAAGAATCCCAAGAATAAAATTTTGTTGAAATCAAACAAAGTTTAATTTTGCACCCTTTGGACCTTAATGTGGACCAATTTGAAAATGGCGTACAAAAATTAAAAAAATCTAAATACACGGTTAGATTCTATTTGGCATATCAAAGAACCCCAGTAATTCAAGACTTTGAATTAAATTCCATTGAAATTGGTCAAGAAATAAGCAATTTATACAAAGTATAAGAAAATTACTGTTTCTGGCCCCTTTATCCTAAATGGTTAGGGCCATAACCCCAAAAATCAATCCCAACCTACCTTTTTAAGTATGGAACCTTGTGGTACAATTTCATAGAAATCCATACACTGTTCCACAAGTTATTGTCTGATAACTAGAAAAATGCTTATTTGGGCCCCTAATTCCTACCCATTTAGGACAATAACCCACAATAAAATGCTTCGCTGGGCGCAGCTTGATACGACCGCAGAGGTCGAACCCTGAACAGTTGGGGCAAGTATGGACACAACATTCAAGTTTGATACAGCTCTGAATTTGGATTGTGATTAAATATTTGACACAGCATAGGTTTCTGACACAGAAAGAATGTGGTCTAAGAACTTCAATTTTTTTAATTTACCTATTATGGTCCAATGTCCAAAATCAAAATACATGGTTAGATTCAGCATATCAAAGAACCCCATATATTCAATTTTTGTTGAAATCAAACAAAGTTTAATTTTGGACCCCAACTTGGACAAACTTGAAAACTGGTCCCATAATCAAAAATCTAAACACATGTTTAGATTCAGCATATCAAAGAACCCCAATAATTCAATTTTTGATGAAATCAAACAAAGTTTAATTTTGGACCCTTTTGACCTCAATATGAACCAATTTGATAGCAGGTCCACAAATAAAAAATCTAAATACATGGTTAGATTCAGCATATCAAAGAACCCCAAGAATTCAATTTTTGATGAAATCAAAAAAAGTTTAATTTTGGACCCTTTTGACCTCAATGTGGACAAAGTTGATAACTGGGCCCAAAAATCAAAAATCTAAATACATGGTTAGATTCAGCATATCAAAGAACCCCATATATTCAATTTTTGTTGAAATCAAACAAAGTTTAATTTTGGACCCTTTTGACCTCAATATGAACCAATTTGATAGCGGGTCCACAAATAAAAAATCTAAATACATGGTTAGATTCAGCATATCAAAGAACCCCAAGAATTCAATTTTTGATGAAATCAAAAAAAGTTTAATTTTGGACCCTTTTGACCTCAATGTGGACAAAGTTGATAACGGGGCCCAAAAATCAAAAATCTAAATACATGGTTAGATTCAGCATATCAAAGAACCCCATATATTCAATTTTTGTTGAAATCAAACAAAGTTTAATTTTGGACTCCGATTTGGACCAACTTGAAAACTGGGCCCATAATCAAAAATCTAAATACATGTTTAGATTCAGCATATCAAAGAACCCTAAAAATTCAATTTTTGTTAAAATCAAACTAAGTTTAATTTTGGACCCTTTTGACCTTAATGTAGACCAATTTAAAAAATGGGACCAAAAATTAAAAATCTAAAAACACGGTTAGATTCGGCATATCAAAGAACCCCAATAATTCAATTTTTGATGAAATCAAACAAAGTTAAATTTTGGACCCTTTGGACCTCAATGTGGACCAATTTAAAAACGGGGCCCAAAATCCAAAAACTTAATACACGGTTAGATTCAGCATATTAAAGAACCCCAAGAATTCAAGAATAAAACCCCATTGAAATTGATCAAGAAATAAGCAATTTATACGAAGTATCTTCTTTTGCACAATACTGTGCAATTGAATATTTCTTGCTATTGTGCAATACTGTACAATTGACAATTTCTTGCTATTGCGCAATATTGTGCTATTGGATATTTCTTGCTATTGCGCAATACTGTGCAATTGAAGATTTCTTGCTATTGCGCAATACTGTGCAATTGAAGATTTCTTGCAATTGTGCAATACTGTGCAATTGAAAATTTCTTGCTATTGCACAATACTTATTATATAATAATTTACACATCCTGTTTGGTGTGTATCTCCTACCATATCATTATTATTTGCTTTTAAATATTAATCAGAAATAACCAACTTAAAATGGAAAATTTTAAAAGAAAAAAAGAAAAAAAAAAATCCCCCCCCAAATTTTTTGAACCCCCTTATGATTCATCACCCCCAAACTCAATCCCAGCCTTCCCTTTGTGGTATGGTACCTTGCAGTACAATTTCAGAGAGATCCATACACTTGAACACAAGTTATTGTCTGGAAACTAGAAAAATGCTTATTTTTGGCCCCTTTTTGGCCCCCAATTCCTAAACGTTTCGGGCAATTACCCCCAAACTCAATTCCAGCTTTCCCTTTGTGATATGGAACCTTGTAGTACAATTTCAGAAATATCCAAACACTTACACACAAGTTATTGTCATGAAACTAGAAAAATGCTTGTTTTTTGCCCCTTTTTTGGCCCCTAATTCCTAAAATTTTGAGGCAATTACCCCCAAAATCAATTACAGCCTTCCCTTTGTGATATGGAACCTTGTGGTACAATGTCAGAGAGATCCATACACTTACACACAAGTTATTGTCTGGAAGTTACAAAAATGCTTATTTTTGGCCCCTTTTTGGCCCCTAATTCCTTAACTGTTGGTACCATAACCCCCAAAATCAATCCCAACCTTCCTTTCGTGGTATTGAACCTTATGGTAAAATTTCATGGAGATCCATTCACTTAAACTAAAGTTAGAGTGCGAAAACCAATGTGTCTTCGGACGACGCCGGACGACGCCAGACGACGACGACGACGACGCCAACGTCATACCAATATACGACCAAAAAATTTTCAATTTTTGCGGTCGTATAAAAACAATCCCAACCATCCCTTTGAGGTATGGAACCTTGTGATGCAATTTCATAAAAATCCATACACTTATACACAAGTTTTTGTCCAGAATCAAGAAAAATGCTTGTTTTTGGCCCCTAATTCCTACCCATTTAGGACAATAACCCCCAAAATCAATCCCAACCTTCCTTTTGTAGTATAGATCCTTGTGGTACAATTTTATAAAGATCCATACAGTTTACTCAAGTTTGGAAACCATGACAACGTCATACCATTATATGACCGCAAACATTTTGCAGTCGTATAAACACTGACAATATGAGGAAGCATATTTTTGTATGAAGCACAGAAACAAATAAATGTAATAAGTTCTGGAAAAAACAAAGCAATAATTTGAACCTGTTTATAAGTTAATGGGTTTCAATTTCATACATTTTGACAACAGGAAAAAATTCAGGATAAGTTCTCAGTAAATATCAAGTTTCCTTAAAATCTGAGATGACTATGATTTTTTATGCATTATGGCAGCCATTTTATAAATGATGGTTGACAGATATTTTTTTAAATAGGAAATCAATTTGGAATAACACATTATAACTACATATCAATTTTCATTGAAATCAAATTAGAAAAAGATGCCTGTCAAAACTTATGATTTTTTAACAAGTACTAAGATGTATTGCAAATCTAACATTTGGAATATCATATTGAACCTATTTTTATAATTCTTTGTTGCAATCCTATTAAACTGACATTCCGCAGAATTTGAGATTCTTAAACAAAAAAGTTTTTAACACAATATTTTATCCCAATTTCACAATAAACTGCTTCGCTGAGTGCAGCTGGATACGCCCACAGAGGTCCAACCCTGAACAGTTGGGGCAAAAATAAGGACACAATATTCAAGCTTGATACAGGTCTGAATTTGGATTGTAATTAAATATTTGACAGATTATAGATTTCTGAATAAATGTAGTCAAAGAACTTGAAATTGGTTATATGAATTGAATTTATATTCAATTAAAGATTTCTTGCTGTTGTGCAATACACTGTGCTGTTGCGCAATACTTAGTAAATCTGTTGTCAGACTATAACAAATAAAGTTCAATTTCTTCTCAATGTCATATTTGAAATTTATGAAAATCAATAGGGAGATTACATCAATAGGTATAAACAATTCACCAAAGTTTCATGAGAACTGCTGAAAGCCTATTTGAGTTATTGTCCAAAAACTGGATAATCCCCCCTTTTTTAATGAATAAAACCCCATAACTCAGAAATGTAAAATCTAAAATTTATAAAATTCTAAAGGGAGCTTACATCAACAGATATAAACAATTCACCAAAGTTTCATGAGTACTGCTGAAAGCATTTTTTAGTTATTGTCCGAAAACTGGAAAATCACCCTTTTTCTATGAATAAAACCCTGTAACTCGGAAACGTAATATCTAAAATTTATAAAATCCAAAAGGGAGCTCATGTCAATGGATATAAACAATTCACCAAAATTTCTTGCAAGTTGGTGAAAGCATTCTTGAGTTATTGTCTGAAAACTGGAAAATCCCCCCTTTTTTAATGAATCAAACCCCAAAACTCGGAAACAGTACATCTGAAATTTATATGAAACGAAAGGGAGCTCACATCCATAGATATAAACAATTCACCAAAGTTTCATGCATATTGGTTAAAGCTTTTTTGAGTTAATGTCCGACATGTTGACGACGGACGGACAGACAGACAGATGGACGGACGGTAAACGGGCGTATAAAAACAGGATTTTTGTTACTGGGAATAGAAATCAGGCCAATATTTAAATTTGGTTAAAATCCCAGTGCAAAAAGATGATTCTCAAAATTTGTGATTTTCTAACAAAATACTAAGTTTTGACACCTGATATCAATTTGAAATAGTATACAGCAATTTCAGAAATTATTGCACGCATTTATTATTGCGATTTTTTAAGAATGGACAAATATGATAGATTAATTATTGTGATTTTAGGAAAATCTGCTTACAGATACATGTATCAGATATCAGAATGCAAGTTCTTATTATTGCAATATTCACCCAGTTATAATATTCGCATTAATGAAAACCTTGCAATAATAATTAAAATATTATACATAGTATTATCTACACATCAACATACACATCTACACTACTACTGTATAAATTTCATCAGTGTTTTACTTATACTTTTTGAATTTATGTAGTTACAAAAACTTTTTCTGAAAATTTGTGTTTTTTTTTTTACAAAAACTAAGTTTTTTGTCAAAAATTAATACACCAATTTCACTACATATAATATGCATATCTATATTATGCACAAGTGTAAAATTTCATTCAACTCCAATCCATACTTCAGAACATAAGGCATCTTTTATACAAGATCTGAAGTTTCTAGGTTTGCTACCTTCTTATATATAATGCTTTTAAAATAGGTAGATAATGTCACTGCTGCCTGATAAATAAAATGCTCTGCTGGGCGCAGCTTGATACGACCGCAGAGGTCGAACCCTGAACAGTTGGGGCAAGTATGGACACAACATTCAAGCTTAATACAGCACTGAATTTGGATTGTGATTAAATATTTGACACAGCATAGGTTTCTGACACAGAATGAATGTGGTCTAAGAACTTAAAATTTTTTAATTTACCTATTCAAACCATATCATTATTATTTGCTTTTATATATAAATCAGAAATAACCAATTTAAAACGGAAAATTCAATCCCAGCCTTCCCTTTGTAGTATGGTACCTTGCAGTACAATTTCAGAGAGATCCATACACTTGAACACAAGTCATTGTCTGGAAACTAGAAAAATGCTTGTTTTTATGCCCCTTTTTAGCCCCAAATTCCTAAACGTTTAGGGCAATTATGGATAGGGGTGTAAAGCTGCAACATGTTACCAGAGGAAAGTTAAATTATTGTATATGATACAGCTGCAACAAGGTTACACAGGAAAGTTAAATAATTGTATGAGACACAGCTGCAACAAGGTTACACAGGAAAGTTAAATAATTGTATGAGACACAGCTGCAACAAGGTTACACAGGAAAGTTAAATAATTGCGAGACACAGATGCAACAAGGTTGCATAAACAAAATATACAAGTGTTTGTGACTCAGTTTCAACACAGCTATATAGGAAAGTTGAAAAGGTTTATAGGAAAGTTGAAAAGGCTATATAGAAAAGTTGAAAAGGTTATATAGGAAAGTTGAAAAGGTTATATAGAAAAGTTGAAAAGGTTATATAGGAAAGTTGAAAAGGTTATATAGGAAAGCTGAACAAGTGATGTGCAAAGTGTGATTTCTAGGCTTTTATACAGTTTGGACTACTATCAATCTGTTACTTTATTCCTTAACCATTAAGGGCCTTGATGGCCGAGTGGTCTAAGGAGTTCAACTACTGTATCCTGTCAACACTGAGGTTGTGGCTTCTATTTCAAATTTTTATTGAAATATGAAGGTTAAAAAAAATCCTTATTGCTTTGAAAGTTAAAAAAAATCAACAAAGACAAACGATTCTACGGTGAGGGAATTAAAGGGGGGCAAATCATTACAAGAGTGCACATGCTGAGATGTCTCGCCTGTTTTACTCACCATTGATTTTATGTTGAAAGTCATAAAGGTAAAGGTTTTACTACAAGTAACACATAAACTTAACATTTTTAAAATCCATGACAATGAGGTCAAGGTAAGATAAATCATGTCTGTCAGACATGTTCACCTTGCAATTATTCCATACACCAAATATAGTTGACCTATTGCTTATGGTAATTGAAAACAGACATAAACACAAAATCTTAACCATGACAATGAGGTCAAGGTAAAATAAATCATGTCAGATTATACCTGCCAGACAGACATGTTCACCTTACAACCATTCCATTCACCAAATATGGATGACCTACTGCTTCTAGTATTTGAAAAAACTAACCAAAACACAAAAACTTAACATTGACCAACGAACCATGAAAATGAGGTCAAGTTCAGATGATACCTGCCAGACAGACATGTACACCTTACAACCATTCCATACACCAAATGTAGCAGACCTACTGCTTGTAGTATTTGAGAAACAGACCAAAACACAAAACTTAAAATTGACCAATGAACCATGAAAATGAGGTCAAGGTCAGATTAAACCTGCCAGACTGACATGTACCCTTTACAATCATTCCATACACCACATATTGTTTACCTACTGCCTATAGCATCTGAGAAACGGACTTAATCACATAACTTTAATCTTGATCACTGATCTATATAATGAGGTCAAGGTCAGGTGAACCCTGTCTGACTGACTTATTTGTAGATCTTACTTTGCTGGAACCATTTTTTCATTTACACTTTCTCTCTTTCTATAATAATATTAAAGATAATACAGAACCCAAAACCTTAAAATTTCCTATAATTAACTATTTCTGGACAGTAACCCAACAATAAGTTGTCCTATTGGTCTGAAGATTACTTGACAGGTAGATCTAAACCTGTTTAACACTTTCACCTATGTCAGTTTTGCTCTTACTGGTTTAGTTTTTGAGATGAAAGCAAATAAAATGCTCCGCTGGGCGCAGCTTGATACGACCGCAGAGGTCGAACCCTGAACAGTTGGGGCAAGTATGGATACAACATTCAAGCTTGATACAGCACTAAATTTGGATTGTGATTAAAAATTTGACACAGCATTGGTTTCTGACACAGAATAAATGTGGTCTAAGAACTTAAAAAAATTTAATTTACCTATTCAAACCATATCATTATTATTTGCTTTTATACATAAATTAGAAATAACCAATTTAAAATGGAAAATTTTAAAGAAAAATAAAATGGTCCGCAGGGCGCAGCTTGATACGACCGCAGAGGTAGAACCCTGAACAGTTGGGGCAAGTATGGACACAACATTCAAGCTTGATACAGCTCTGAATTTGGATTGTGATTAAATATTTGACACATAAAATTGAGAATGGAAATGGGGAATGTGTCAAAGAGACAACAACCCGACCACAGAACAGACAACAGCAGAAGGCCACCAACAGGTCTTCAATGCAGCGAGAAATTCCCGCACCCGGAGGCGTCCTTCAGCTGGCCCCTAAACAAATATATATACTAGTTCAGTGATAATGAACGCCATACTAAACTCCAAATTGTACAGCATAGGTTTCTGACACAGAATGAATGTGGTCTAAGAACTTAAAAATTTTAAATTGGACATTCACCTATTATGGTCCAATATCCAAAATCTAAATACATGGTTAGATTCAGCATATCAAAGAACCCCAAGAATTCAATTTTTGGTGAAATCAAACAAAGTTTAATTTTGGACCCTTTTGACCTCAATGTGGACAAAGTTGATAACGGGGCCCAAAAATCAAAAATCTAAATACATGGTTAGATTCAGCATATCAAAGAACCCCATATATTCAATTTTTTTTGAAATCAAACAAAGTTTAATTTTGGACCCCGATTTGGACCAACTTGAAAACTGGGCCCATAATCAAAAATCTAAATACATGTTTAGATTCAGCATATCAAAGAACCCTAAAAATTCAATTTTTGTTAAAATCAAACTAAGTTTAATTTTGGACCCTTAGGACCTTAATGTAGACCAATTTGAAAACGGAACCAAAAATTAAGAATCTAAATACACGGTTAGATTTGGCATATCAAACAACCCCAATAATTCAATTTTTGATGAAATCAAACAAAGTTAAATTTTGGACCCTTTGGACCTCAATGTGGACCAATTAAAAAACGGGTCCCAAAATCCAAAAACTTAATACACAGTTAGATTCAGCATATTAAAGAACCCCAAGAATTCAAGAATAAAACCCCATTGAAATTGATCAAGAAATAAGCAATTTATACGAAGTATCTTCTTTTGCACAATACTGTGCAATTGAATATTTCTTGCTATTGCGCAATACTGTACAATTGACAATTTCTTGCTATTGTGCAATATTGTGCTATTGGATATTTCTTGCTATTGTGCAATACTGTGCAATTGAAGATTTCTTGCTATTGCGCAATACTGTGCAATTGAAGATTTCTTGCTATTGTGCAATACTGTGCTATTGAAAATTTCTTGCTATTGCACAATACTTATTATATAATAATTTACACATCCTGTTTGGTGTGTATCTCCTACCATATCATTATTATTTGCTTTTAAATATAAATCAGAAATAACCAACTTAAAATGGAAAATTTTAAAAGAAAAAAAAAAGGAAAAAAAGAAAAGAAAAAAAATCCCCCCCCCCAAATTTTTTGAACCCCCTTATGATTCATCACCCCCAAACTCAATCCCAGCCTTCCCTTTGTGGTATGGTACCTTGCAGTACAATTTCAGAGAGATCCATACACTTGAACACAAGTTATTGTCTGGAAACTAGAAAAATGCTTATTTTTGGCCCCTTTTTTGCCCCCAATTCCTAAACGTTTCGGACAATTACCCCCAAACTCAATTCCAGCTTTCCCTTTGTGATATGGAACCTTGTAGTACAATTTCAGAAATATCCAAACACTTACACACAAGTTATTGTCATGAAACTAGAAAAATGCTTGTTTTTTGCCCCTTTTTTGGCCCCTTATTCCTAAAATTTTGAGGCAATTACCCCCAAAATCAATTACAGCCTTCCCTTTGTGATATGGAACCTTGTGGTACAATGTCAGAGAGATCCATACACTTACACACAAGTTATTGTCTGAAGTTACAAAAATGCTTATTTTTGGCCCCTTTTTGGCCCCTAATTCCTTAACTGTTGGTACCATAACCCCCAAAATCAATCCCAGCCTTCCTTATGTGGTATTGAACCTTATGGTAAAATTTCATGGAGATCCATTCACTTTAACTAAAGTTAGAGTGCGAAAACCAATGTGTCTTCGGACGACGCCAGACGACGACGACGACGACACCAACGTCATACCAATGTACGACCAAAAATTTTTTAATTTTTGCGGTCGTATAAAAAGGAACCCCCTTATGATTCATCACCCCAAACTCAATCCCAGCCTTCCCTTTGTGGCATGGTACCTTGCAGTACAATTTCAGAGAGATCCATACACTTGAACACAAGTCATTGTCTGGAAACGATAAAAATGCTTGTTTTTTGGCCCCTTTTTGGCCCCAAATTCCTACACGTTTAAGGCAATTACCCCCAAACTCAAACCCAGCTTTCCCTTTGTGATATGGAACCTTGTAGTACAATTTCTTAAAGATCCATACACTCACACACAAGTTATTGTCCTGAAACTAGAAAAATGCTTGTTTTTTTGCACCTTTTTTGCCCCTAATTCCTAAAATTTAGAGGCAATTACCCCCAAAATCAATCCCAGCCTTCTCTTTGTGGTATGGTACCTTGCAGTACAATTTCAGAGAGATCCACACACTTGAACACAAGTCATTGTCTGGAAACTAGAAAAATGCTTGTTTTTTGGCCCCTTTTTGGCCCCAAATTCCTAAACGTTTTGGGCAATTACCCCAAAACTCAAACCCAGCTTTTCCTTTGTGATATGGAACCTTGTAGTACAATTTCATAAAGATTCATACACTTACACACAAGTTATTGTCATGAAACTAGAAAAATGCTTGTTTTTTGCCCCTTTTTTGGCCCCTAACTCCTAAAATTTTGAAGCAATTACCCCCAAAATCAATCCCAGCATTCCCTTTGTGATAAGGAACCTTATGGTACAATGTCAGAGAGATCCATACACTAACACATAAGTTATGTCTGGAATTTACAAAAATGCTTATTTTTGGCCCCTAATTCCTTAACTGTTGGTACCATAACCCCCAAAATCAATCCCAACCTTCCTTTTGTGGTATTGAACCTTATGGTAAAATTTCATAGAGATCCATTCACTTAAACTAAAGTTAGAGTGCGAAAACTAATGCGTCTTCGGACGACGACGCCGGACAACGCTGCCGATGCCAACTTCATACCAATATACGACCACAAAAATTTTTTTGCGGTCATATAAAAACTTCATTTGACCCTATGTTCTATTTTTAGAAACTGCCGCCATGTTTTTAAATGGATCAAATTCCCAAATACAATCTATAAACTAGATACCCTAAGGAACATTCAATTAAAGTTTCTAAATATTTGGCCAAGTAGTTTCAGAGAAGAAGATTTTTGAAAAAGTAATAAGATTTTCGCAAAAAATGTAAAAAAAAAAAAGGCAAAAAAACCTTGTAAGGGCAATAACTCCTTAAGGGGTCAATTGACTATTTTGATCATGTTGACTTATTTATAGATCTTACTTAGCTGATCATTTATTACCATTTATTCTTTCTATCTATCATAATATCAAAGAAAATAACCAAATACAGTAAAATTTAATAAAAACAAGCATTCTGAGAGTATTGCATGGCAATACATAGTCCCCTACCGGGTAAAAATTCATTATACTGGAACAAAATGCTAACTTGTTCTATTCTTGTCATGGTGTAAACAACAAAAGGCTCTCAAGAGCCTGAATCGCTCACCTGAATTTCAGAGGAGAAGATTTTTAATTGTTATCAAACTTGATGAACAAATTGTGTAAAATTGTCTTTAAAGGGCAATAACTCCTTAAGGGGTCAATTGACAATTTTGGTCATATTAACTTTTTTGTAGATCTTACTTTGCTGAACATTATTGCAGCTTACAGTTTTTATATATCTATAATAATATTCAAAATAATAACAAAAAAATGCAAAATTTTGTTAAAACTACCAATTCGGTGGCAGCAACCCAACAATGGGTTGTTCGATTTGTCTGATAATTTCAGGGCCGATAGATCTTGACCAATTAAACAATTTTACCCCCATGTCACATTTGCACTAAAAGATTTAGTTTTTGAGATGTAAGCCAAAAACTGCATTTGACCCTTATGTTCAATTTTTAGCCATGGCGGCCATGTTTGTCGATGGATACAAACTTCGGATACAATTTATAAACAAGATACCCTAAGGAACATTTAGTTAAAGTTTGAAGGTAATTGGCCTAGTAGTTTCAGAGGAGAAGATTTTTAAATGTTAGCAAACTTGATGAACAAATTGTGTAAAATTGTCTTTAAAGGGCAATAACTCCTTAAGGGGTCAATTGACAATTATGGTCATATTAACTTTTATGTAGATCTTACTTTGCTGAACATTATTGCTGCTTACAGTTTATATATATCTATAATAATATTCAAAATAATAACAAATAAAATGCTTTTCTGGGCACAGCTTGATACGACAGCAGAGGTCGAACCCTGCACAGTTGGGGCAAGTAATGGACACAACATTCAAGCTTGATACAGCACTGAATTTGGATTGTGATTAAAAATTTGACACAGCATAGGTTTCTGACACAGAATGAATGTGGTCTAAGAACTTAAATTTTTTAATTTACCTATTCAAACCATATCATTATTATTTGCTTTTATATATAAATCAGAAAAAACCAATTTAAAATGCAAAATTTTAAAGAAAAAAAAAGGAAAAAAAGGAAAAAAAAATCCCTCCCCCAAATTTTTTGAACCCCCTTATGATTCATCAACCCCAAACTCAATCCCAGCCTTCCCTTTGTGGTATGGTACCTTGCAGTACAATTTCAGAGAGATCCATACACTTGAACACAAGTTATTGTGTGGTAACTAGAAAAATGCTTGTTTTTTAGGTCCCTTTTTGGCCCCAAATTCCTAAACATTTAGGGCAATTACCCCCAAACTCAAACCCAGCTTTCCCTTTGTGATATGGAACCTTGTAGTACAATTTCATAAAGATCCATACACTTACACACAAGTTATTGTCCTGAAACTAGAAAAATTCTTGTTTTTTCCCCCTTTTTGGCCCCAAATTCCTAAAATTTTGAGGCAATAACCCCCAAAATCATTCCCAGCATTCCCTTTGTGGTATGGTACCTTGCAGTACAATTTCAGAGAGATCCATACACTTGAACACAAGTTATTGTCTGGAATCTAGAAAAATGCTTATTTTTGGCCCCTTATTCCTAAACATTACAATTACCCCCAAACTCAATTCCAGCTTTCCCTTTGTGATATGGAACCTTGTAGTACAATTTCATAAAGATCCATACACTTACACACAAGTTATTGTCCTGAAACTATAACGGTTGTATAAAAATGCTTGTTTTTTGCCCCTTTTTGGCCCCTAATTCCTAAAATTTTGAGGCAATTACCCCAAAAATCAATCCCAGCCTTCCCTTTGTGGTATGGTACCTTGCAGTACAATTTCAGAGAGATCCATACACTTGAACACAAGTTATTGTTTGGAAACTAGAAAAATGCTTATTTTTGGCCCCTTTTTGGCCCCTCATTCCTAAACGTTTTGGGCAATTACCCCCAAACTTAATTCCAGCTTTCCCTTTGTGATATGGAACCTTGTAGTACAATTTTAGAAAGATCCATACACTTCCACACAAGTTATTGTCATAAAACTAGACAAAATGCTTGTTTTTTTCCCCTTTTTTGGCCCCTAATTCCTAAAATTTTGAGGCAATTACCCCCAAAATCAACCCCAGCATTCCCTTTGTGATATGGAACCTTGTGGTACAATGTCAGAGAGATCCATACACTTACACACAAGCTATGTCTAGAAGTTACAAAAATGCTTATTTTTGGCCCCTTTTTGGCCCCTAATTTCTTGACTGTTTGTACCATAGCCCCCAAAATCAATCCCAACCTTCCTTTTGTGGTAATGAACCTTATGGTAAAATTTCATAGAGATCAATTCACTTAAACTAAAGTTAGAGTGCGAAAACCAATGTGTCTTCGGACGACGATGACGCCAACGTCATACCAATATACGACCATAAAATTTTTTTAGCGGTCGTATAAAAACAGTAAAATTTCATAACAAGAGGCTGTCAGAGTGACAGCAAACTGGATTTTTCCTGCAGAGGTCGAACCCTGAACAGTTGGGGCAAGTATGGACACTACATTTAAGCTTAAAACAGCTCTGAATTTGGATTGTGATTGAATATTTGACACAGCATAGGTTTGTGTGAATATTTGACACAGCATAGGTTTGTGTGAATATTTGACACAGCATAGGTTTGTGTGAATATTTGACACAGCATAGGTTTGTGTGAATATTTGACACAGCATAGGTTTGTGACACAAAATGAATGTGGTCAAAGAACTGAAATATTTGAAATTGGACATTTACCTATTATGGTCCAATATCCAAAATCTAAGTACATATTAGAATCAGCATATCAAAGAACCCCAAGAATTCAATTTAAAAAAAAAATCAAACAAAAGTTTAATTTAGGACCCTTTGGACCTCAATGTGTACCAACTTGATAATTGAGCCCACAATCTAAAATCTCTCAATACATGGTTAGATTCAGCATTTCAAAGAACCCCATGAATTCAATTTTTGTTGAATCAAACATAGTTTAATTTTGGACCCTGATTTGGACCAACTTGAAAACTGGGCCCAAAAAATCTAATGTTTAAATACAGGTGTAGATTCAGCATTTGAAAGAACCCTATACATATTTAATTTATGTTGAAATGAAACACAGGTTAATTTTATCCATAATATTTTCTGTACAAAGGGAAATAACTCAAACTGGATAAATAGTTCTCAAAATTAAGGCATGTAATATATGATGCAATTTTTTCAAATTATAATCGATTAATATAATAACAACAACCAGTGATGACTAAGTTCTCTAAAATTAGATATGATTTAACACTCAAACATTGTTAGAACCAGCATATCAAAGAACCAAAGAATTCAATTTTTGATGAAATTAAACTATAATTTAGTTTAGGATCCTTTGGACCTCAATGTGGTATAATCTTATTATAATGAAAAGAAATACAGGTTTAGATTAAGCATTTCAAAGAACCCTATATATATTCAAGTTATGTTGAAATCAAACACAGTTTAATTTTGGACCCCGATTTGGACCAACTTGAAAACTGGGCCCAAAATCAGAAATCTAAATATATGATTATTAATAGACAATATAAGCTTAGTTTTTAAAGAGTTCACTTCATCAAAAAATAAACTGCTTCGCTGAGCGCAGCTGGATACGCCCGCACTGGTCCAACCCTGAACAGTTGGGGCAAAAATGGACACAATATTCAAGCTTGATACAGGTCTGAATTTGGATTGTATTAAAAAATTTACATATTATAGGTTTCTGAATAAATGTACCGGTAGTCAAAGAACTTGAAATTGGTTATATGAATTGAATTCATATTCAATTAAAGATTTCTTGCTGTTGTGCAATACACTGTGCTGTTGCGCAATACTTATGAAATCTGTTGTCAGACTATAAATAATTAAAGTTTAATTAATTCTCAATGTCATATTCGAAATTTATGAAAATGTAAAGGGAGCTTACATCAATAGATATAAACAATTCACCAAAGTTTCATGAGAATTGCTGACAGCATTTTTTGAGTTATTGTCCAAAAACTGGAAAATCCCCCCTTTTTTATTGAATAAAACCCCATAACTCAGAAATGTAAAATGTAAAATTTATAAAATTCTAAACGGAGCTTAAATCAATAGATATAAACAATTCACCAAAGTTTCATAAGAACTGCTGAAAGCATTTTTGATTTTTTGTCGGAAAACTGGAAAATCCCCCTTTTTTAATGAATAAAACCCTGTTACTCGGAAACGTAAAATCTAAAATATATAAAAATTGAAAGGGAGCTCATGTCAATAGATATAAATAATTCACCACAATTTCTTGCAAGTTGGTGAAAGCATTCTTGAGTTATTGTCCGAAAACTGGAAAATCCCCCTTTTTTTAATGAATAAAACCCCATAACTCGGAAACGTAAAATCTAAAATTTATAAAAAACGAAAGGGAGCTCACATCAATAGATATAAACAATTCACCAAAGTTTTATGCAAATTGGCTAAAGCATTTTTGAGTTAATGTCCGACATGTTGACGACGGACGGACAGACGGACGGATGGACGGACGGACAGACGGACAGACGGACAACGGTATACCATAATACGTCCCGTAAACGGGCGTATAATAAAAATATATAGCAGTCAGAAAATTAGTTTTTACAGAATAATAAACAAACTTGCCACAAAATTCTTCAAACAATTTACCAAAGAAAAGAAGAAAATAAATGTGGATAGTGTCCACATGTGGACACAGATGATGCCCCCGCTTGCATATCATATAGTTATAAAGGGACATAACTGAAGAACAGTAAAAGTGACGCTACCCAAATTTGAACTTGATCTGAGTTTTGTGTGTAAGTCTCATAACATTTGGTTGAGGCTAACTTAAGTAGAGAACAGAAACTAAAAATTTAGCAATTTTTCTATTTATAAAGGGGCATAACTCAATAATGGTTAAAGTGACACTACCCAAATTCAACTTGATCTGTGTTTTATCAGTGGAAGTCAAAATTAAACATTGCAATGTATAAAGCATTGATTGTAGTTGATTCAACTATAATCATGGACAAAGGTAGATAACTCCAATTTTAAAAATAACTTGATATTTAGAAGAAAATAAAAATTTTGCAATTTTTTCCATTTATAAAGGGGCATAACTCTAGAACGGTTGAAGTGACGCCACCAAAATTCAAACTTGATCTGTGTTTTGTGGTAATAAGCATTATGTATAAGTTTCATAACATTTGGTTGAGGCAAACTTAAGTTAGAGAACAGAAACTAAAAATTTTGCAATTTTTCCATTTATAAAGGGGCATTACTCTAGAACGGTTAAAGTGACGCCACCAAAATTCAAACTTGATCTGTGTTTTGTGGTAATAAGCATTGTGTATAAGTTTCATAACATTTGGTTGAGGCAAACTCAAGTTAGAGAACGGAAACCAATTTTGTGACGTACGGACGGACGTACGTACTTAAGTACGTACGTACAGACGGACAAGGGTAAAACTTAATGCCCCCTCCGCTACGGCGTGGGCATAAAAATCCAAAATTTTATTTATCATTAATACAATGTCTTTTCAAAATCTATAAAACTTATCAGTAACTAGAAATAATTGTAACAGGATGCTGTTATGAAGTCTCACTAACAAAGCTCTAATAATTCGTCATTCCCATGGTCGCCTGACATTGGGCAAAGTCCAGTACAAATTGGTTTGAGATATGCATAAGTGACGCCTATGCATTGACCCTGTATGTCATTCAAATCTTCTTGAAATGACGAACAGGAATATATATGGTTTAGGGGTGGAGATCTCGACTGTTTACAAGTTCTCAATAAATTGCTTCGCTGAGCGCAGCTGGATACGACCGCAGATGTCCAAATCCTGAAAAGTTGGGGCCAAAATGGACACAATATTCACTCTTGATACAGGTTTGAATTTGGATGGTAATTAAATATTTGACACATAATAGGTTTCTGCCACAGAATAACTGTAGTCAAAGAACTTAAAAATTGGTTATATGATTTGAATTTATATTCAATTTTTTGTTTTTGTGCAATACACTATGCTGCTGCGATTTGAAAAGTTTAATTTTGGACCCCGATTTGGACCAACTTGAAAACTGGGCCCATAATCAAAAATCTAAATACATGTTTAGATTCAGCATATCAAAGAACCCCAAGAATTCAATTTTTGCTAAAATCAAACTAAGTTTAATTTTGGACCCTTTGGACCTTAATGTAGACCAATTTAAAAAACGGGACTTAAAATCAAAAATCTAAATACACGGTTAGATTTGGAATATCAAAGAACCCCAATAATTCAATTTTTGATGAAATCAAACAAAGTTTAATTTTGGACCCTTTTGACCTCAATATGAACCAATTTGATAGCGGGGCCCACAAATAAAAAATCTAAATTCATGGTTAGATTCAGCATATCAAAGAACCCCATATATTCAATTTTTGTTGAAATCAAAAAAAGTTTAATTTTGGACCCCAACTTGGACCAACTTGAAAACTGGGCCCATAATTAAAAATCTAAACACATGTTTAGATTCAGCATATCAAAGAACCCCAAGAATTCAATTTTTGTTAAAATCAAACTAAGTTTAATTTTGGACCCTTTGGACCTCAATGAAGACCAATTTAAAAAACGG
Organism: Mytilus californianus; assembly: GCF_021869535.1. Lineage (NCBI taxonomy): Eukaryota > Metazoa > Mollusca > Bivalvia > Mytilida > Mytilidae > Mytilus > Mytilus californianus. Next base: position 103,790,093 of record NW_026262679.1, read on the forward strand.
GACCCAAATTAAACATCTAAAAACACGGTTAGATTTGGCATATCAAAGAACCCCAAAAATTCTATTTTTGATGAAATCAAACAAAGTTTAATTTTGGACCCTTTTGACCTCAATATGAACCAATTTGATAGCGGGGCCTACAAATAAAAAATCTAAATACATGGTTAGATTCAGCATATCAAAGAACCTCATATATTCAATTTTTGTTGAAATCAAACAAAGTTTTATTTTGGACCCCAATTTGGACCAACTTGAAAACTGGGCCCATAATCAAAAATCTAAATAAATGTTTAGATTCAGCATATCAAAGAACCCCATATATTCAATTTTTGTTGAAATCAAACAAAGTTTAAATACTGGACCCTATCTTGGACCAACTTGAAAACTGGGCCCATAATCAAAAATCTAAACACATGTTTAGATTCAGCATATCAAAGAACCCCAAGAATTCAATTTTTGTTAAAATCAAACTAAGTTTAATTTTGGACCCTTTGGACCTTAATGAAGACCAATTTAAAAAAACAGGACCCAAAATTAAAAATCTAAATACACGGTTAGATTATGAATATCAAAGAGCCCCAATAATTCAATTTTAGATGAAATCAAACAAAGTTTAATTTTGGACCCTTTTGACCTCAATATGAACCAATTGATAACGGGGTCCACAAATAAAAAATCTAAATACATGGTTAGATTCAGCATATCAAAGAACCCCATATATTCAATTTTTGTTGAAATCAAACAAAGTTTAATTTTGGACCCCAATTTAGACCAACTTGAAAACTGGGCCAAAAATCAAAAATCTAAATACATGTTTAGATTCAGCATATCAAAGAACCTCATATATACAATTTTTGCTTAAATCAAACAAAGTTTAATTTTGGACCCTTTGGACCTTAATGTAGACTATTTTGAAAACTGGACCCAAAATTAAAAATCTTAATACACTGTTAGATTCGGCATAACAAATAAATAAATGTGATCAAAGATTTTACAAATCTAATGCGCCATACTGTGCAATTAAAGATTACTACTTGAAATTTGAAAAAAAAAAAATATTTGAAGAATAATTCTTTTTAATTTCTGAAATCTGAAATGAGAAAAAATTGACCCCCCACAATTTCTTTTTATCCCCCCCCCCTTTTTTTTCCAAAAAAATTCTTTCCTTCAAGATATGGTCATAATCTCAATTCAAATTTCCAATGGAGTTGGCAACCATAATTACCCATTTAAATTTACCATAGTGATAACTTAATCTATTTTATAATAGAATTAAAAATATAGTGTCAAATCTTTCATATGGATTTTTTTGTAAAAAAAAATGATGCAACATTTGCAGATATTTTTACTGGTCTTCCTTTATAAATATGCATTTCTTTAAACATAATTTAAAAGCAGTGTAAGGGAAGTAACCAAAACGTATTTGGATTACCTCCCTTACACTGTTTTAAATTATCTTTATTGTTCATTAACCATTACTTTATACATAATTTAAAAGCAGTGTAAGGGAGATAATTTCAATGATGTATTTGATTTATCTCCCTTACACTGCTTTAAATTATGTTTTGTACTAAAGTATTTGTCCATTAACCAGGACAACCTTGTTTTTCCCCCTTTTTTGCCCCTTATCCCTAAACGGTTTGAGCCATAACCCCCCAAAGCAAATCCTAACCATCCCTTTGTGGTATGGAAACTTGTAGTATAATTTCAGAGAGATCCATACACCGTTCCACAGTTATTGTCTTGAAACTAGAAAATGCTAATTTTTGGCCCCTTTTTGGCCCCTAATTCCTTAACTGTTGGTACCATAACCCCCAAAATCAATCCCAACCTTCCTTTTGTGGTATTTAACCTTATGGTAAAATTTCAAAAAGATCCATTCACTTAAACTAAAGTTAGAGTGCGAAAACCAATGTGTCTTCGGACGACGATGACGACGACGACGCCAACGTCATACCAATATACGACCACAAAATTTTTTTGCGGTCGTATAAAAAAATAGTCCCCCCCAAAAATTCTTATTTACCCCCCCCCCCCCTTTTTCCCTTATTCCAAAAAAAAACCATTCCCTCAAGATATAGTCATAATCTCAATTCAAATTTTAATAAAATTTGCAACCATAATTACCCTTTTAAATGCATTATACAAGTCTTAAAATATAAAACGACATACATAGTCATGGCTAAAATTAATATTAATTAATAGTAACTTTTAAAAAATAAATTGACAGCTAATCACCTCAAGACAATCATCATTTCTTAATACATAATTTACAAGCAGTGTAAGGGAGGTAATCAAACATTGTTGTTTTAAATTGGGATTGGATTACCTCCCTTAGACTGCTTTACATTGTCTTAATTGTCCTTTAACCAGAAAAAAACTTGTTTTTCCCCCTTTTTTTCCTCTAATTCCTATATGGTTTGAGCCATAACCCCCCATAGTCAATCCTAACCATCCCTTTGTTGCATGGAAACTTGTGGTATAATTTCAGAGAGACTCATACACTTTAACACAAGCTATTGTCTGGAAACTACAAAAATGCTTATTTGGGCCCCTTATTCCTAAACAGTTGGGATCATAACCCCCAAAATCAACCCCAACCTTCCTTTAGTGGTGATAAACCTTGTGTTAAAATTTTATTGATTTCTATTTACTTATACTAAAGTTATTATCCGGAAACCATCTGTCTTCGGACGACGCTGACGACGACGACGACAACGTGATACCAATATATGACCAAAAATTTTTAATATTTGCGGTTGTATAAAAAGGGCCGGGGGGGGGGGGGGAGGTATGATCCCCAGGGGACTCACCCTTTATTTCATATGATTTGTTTTTTTGTCCCATACAAGAATATATATGGTTTTGGGATGGGGATCTTGACCGTTTACAAGTTTTCAAATAAACTGCTTCACGGAGCGCAGCTGGGTATGACCGCAGAGATCCAACCCCTGAACAGTTGGGGCAAAAATGGACACAATATTCAAGCTTGATACAGGTCTGAATTGGGATTGTAATTAAATATTTGACACATTATAGGTTTCTGACACAGAATAAATGTAGTCAAAGAACTTGAAATTGGTTATATGATTTGCATTTATATTCAATTGAAGATTTCTTGCTGTTGTGCAATACACTGTGCTGTTGCGCAATACTTAGTAAATCTGTTGTCAGACTATGTACAAAGATTAGCAAAATAAATTGTGACCTGCAAATTTTCTTTGGAAAATTGACAATTTCTTAAATCTTGAGGAACAAAAATTGGACCCCCCCCAAACAAAAATTTGTTAACACCCTCCCCCCACCCCCCTTCCAAAAAAATAACATTTGAAGAAATTTTCTTTTTGTAAAATGTGGTACAATTTAAGAGACATCCATACGCTTACACACAAGTTATTGTCTGAAAACTAGAAAAATGCTTGTTTTAGACCCTTTTTTGCTCCTAATTCATGAACGATTTGGGCAATTACCCCCAAAATCAATCCCAACCTTCTACTTGTGGTTGTACCTTGTGGTACAATTTCAGAGCAATCAAAATCTTATACACAAGTTATTGTCCTAAAACTATAACTAGAAAAATGCTGGTTTTTGGCCCTTTTTTGGCCCCTAATTCCTACATGTTTGGGGCAATTAACCCCAAACTCAATCACAGCCTTCCCTTTGTTATATGGAACCTTGTGGTACAATGCCAGAGAGATCCATACACTTACACACAAGTTATTGTCTCGAAACTAGAAAAATGCTTGTTTTTTGCCCCTTTTTGGCCCTTAATTCCTAAACTGTTGGCCCCATAACTCTTAAAATGAATCCCAACCTTCTACTTGTGGTATTAAACATTGTGGTACAATTTCAGAGCAATCGAAATACTTATGGTATTTTGTGGTATTTAACCTTCTTAAAAAATTTCATAGAGATCCATTCACTTAAACTAAAGTGATTGTCTGGAAACCAATGTGTCTTCGGACGACGAAGCAGATGACGACGACGCAGACGACATCATACCATTATACGATCCCAAAAATTTTTTTGCGGTCGTATAAAAAGGATGGGGGTTGGGGTTACCCCAGGGCACTTCCCCTAAATTTCATTTGATTTGTTTTATTGTCCCATGCAAGGATATATATGGTTTTAGGGGTGGGGATCTCGACCGTTTACAAGTTTTCAAAAAGAAGGGGAGTGGGGGTTACCCCCGTGGACTTCCCCTATATTTCATTTGATATGTTTTATTGCCCCATACAAGAATATATATGGTTTCGGGGTGGGAATCTTGACCGTTTACAAGTTTTCAATAAAGAAGGGGAGTGGGGGTGACCCCCCCTTGACTTCCCCTATATTTCATTTGATTTGTTTTATGGTCCCATACAAGAATATATATGGTTTAGGGGTGGGGATCTCGACTGTTTACAAGTTCTCAAACAGGAGGGGGTAGGGGTGACCCCAGGGGACTCGCCTTTAATTTCATTTGATTTGTTTTATTGTCCCTGTCCCATACAAGAATATATATGGCTTCAGGATGGGGATCTGGACCGTTTACAAGATAAAAGCACATTCTCAAATTGAAGGGGGGTGGGGGTAAGAATATATTTGGTTTAGGGAGACTTAATTATCTACAAAATGTCTAATAATGAACAGTAAATTTTAAAATTCATTTATACAGTCCTACTGGTAAATTTCAAACTTTATATATACAGTCCTACAGATCTAATCAGGAAACAGAAAATTTTCAAAAAAATCTGTCACTCCAATGATTATCATATGCTTAGATATTTCCCAGATCTAATTACTGTGGATTCATTTATTTTCATGGGTACCAATTTTCGTGGATTTAGGAAAAACTTACATGTTCGTGGATATTTAGTTTCGTGGTTTTGCCGAAGTCTGCATACAAGCCTATGGAAATTTTGTTTTTCGTTGAACATTTAATTTCGTGGTTCACCTGTACCCACGAAATCCACGAAAATTGGTATCCAACGAATAATAATGAATCCACAGTAATAATGAAAATCCTACTTGCAAATCTGAAGGGTTATTTCCCTTTGAACAGAACTATGGTTTAACATATAGTACTCTAACATAACGTATATAATAATTGATAATGTAATTAACTTCAAAATGTCTAATGATATAGCTTATAATCATTACCACTTAGGAAATAGAAAATTTTCAAATAAATCTGTCACTCCAATTTTTATTGTGAGATAAGACATTTACCATACGCTTAGTCATAATATGATAACAAGAGAAAAATATTTATAAATACCACTTTTGGATATTAAATGTGGCGATAACTCAAAAAGGAGAAATACTAAAATCGTGAAAATTGAACTTGACCTTCATTTAGTCACAAGAAACAACATATCTAAATTTGAAAAAAAATCATCACAGCGTTTTCATGTTATTGAAGAGACAGTTTGACAGCCGCCCGTCCCCCTGCCCAACCGACCCGCCCGCCGTACATCCCCAAATCAATAACAGATATTTCCTTCGAAAATCCGGTTAAAAATAAACTATTTTGGACAGTAACCCTACAATGGGTGGTCCAATTGGTCTGAAAATTTCATAGCAGATAGATTTTGACTTATTCATCATTTTAACTTCATGTCACTTTTTCTTTAACTGCTATAGTTTTTGAGATAAAAGCCAAAAAAACTGCATTTGATCCCTATGTTCTCTATTTAGCCATGGTGGCCATGTTTGTAAATGGATCAAAACTTTGGATACAATTTATAAACCAGTTACCCTAAGGAACATTCATTTAAAATTTAGAAGTATTAGGCCCAGCAGTTTCAGAGAAGATTTTTAAATGTTAGCAAACATGATGAACAAATTGTGTAAAATTGTCTTTAAAGAGCAATAACTCCTTAAGGGGTCAATTGACAATTTTGGTCATAGTAACTTTTTAGAAGATCTCACTTTGCTGAACATTTTTGCTGTTTATAGTTTATCTTTATCTTCAATAATATTCAAGATAATAACCAATTAAATGCTTCGCTAAATGCAGCCAGATACGACCGCAGAGGTCTTACCCTGAACAGTTGGGGCAAGTTTGGACACAATATTCAAGCTTGATACTGTCTGAATTTGGATTGTGCTTTTTGACATAATATAGGTTTCTGACACAAAATAAATGTGGTGAAAGATCTTAAAATTTGAAATTGGACATTAAATTTACCTTGTATGGTCTGGTATCCAAAATCTAACAACATGGTTAGATTCAGCATATAAATAAATGTGGATTGTGTCCACATGTGGACACAGATGATGCCCCCACTTGCATATCATATAGTTATAAAGGGACATAACGGAAGAACGGTAAAAGTGACGCTACCCCAAATTTGAACTTGATCTGAGTTTTGTGGTAATAAGCATTGTGTGTAAGTCTCATAACATTTGGTTAAGGCTAACTTAAGTAGAGAACAGAAACTAAAAATTCAGCAATTTTTCTATTTGTAAACACGCATAACTCTAGAACAGTTGTGTATAAGTTTTATAACATTTGGTTGAGACAAACTAAAGTTAGAGAACGGAAACGAAAAATTCAGCAATTTTTATGTTTATAAAGGGACATAACTCAAGAATGGTAAAAATGTCGCCACCAAATTTCATACTTAATCTGTATTATGTAGTAACAAGCATTGTATATAATTTTCATAACATTTGGTTGAGGCAAACTAAAGTTAGAGAACGGAAACAAAAAAATTGTACATTATCTTAGTTTTGAGGTAATGAATATCTTGTATAAGTTTCATAATGTTTGGTTGGGGCAAACTTAATTTACAGAATGGAAACTAAAAATTTTGCAATCTTTCCATTTATAAAGGGGCATAACTCAATAATGTTTAAAGTGACACTACCCAAATTCAACTTGATCTGTGTTTTATCAGTGGAAGGCAAAATTAAACATTGCATTATATAAAGCATTGATTGTAGTTGATTCAACTATAATCAAGGACAAAGGAAGATAACTCCAATTTAAATAAAATGCTCCGCAGGGCGCAGCTTGATACGACCGCAGAGGTTGAACCCTGAACAGTTGGGGCAAGTATGGACACAACATTCAAGCTTGATACAGAACTGAATTTGGATTGTGATTAAATATTTGACACAGCATAGGTTTTTGACACAGAATGAATGTGGTCTAAAAACTTTAAAAAAAAAATTAATTTACCTATTCAAACCATATCATTATTATTTGCTTTTATATATAAATCAGAAATAACCAATTTAAAACGGAAAATTTTAAAGTAATAAAAATTAAAAAAAAATCCCTCCCCCAAATTTTTTTAACCCCCTTATGAGTCATCACTCCCAAACTCAATCCCAGCCTTCCCTTTGTGGTATGGTACCTTGCAGTACAATTTCAGAGAGATCCATGCACTTGAACACAAGTTATTGTCTGGAAACTGTAAAAATGCTTGTTTTTTGGCCCCTTTTTGGCCCCAAATTCCTAAACATTTACGGCAATTACCCACAAATTCAAACCCAGCTTTCCCTTTGTGATATGGAACCTTGTAGTACAATTTCAGAAAGACCAATACACTTACACACAAGTTATTATCATGAAACTAGAAAAATGCTTGTTTTTTGCCCCTTTTTGGCCCCTAATTCCTAAAATTTGAGGCAATTACCCCCAAAATCAATCCCAGCCTTTCATTTGTGGTATGGTACCTTGAAGTACAATTTCAGAGAGATCCATACACTTGAACACAAGTTATTGTCTGGAAACTAGAAAAATGCTTATTTTTGGCCCCTTTTTGGCCCCTTATTCCTAAACATTTTGGGCAATTACCCCCAACCTCAATTCCAACTTTCCCTTTGTGATATGGAACCTTGTAGTACAATTTTAGAAAGATCCATACACTGACACACAAGTTATTATCATGAAACTACAAAAATGCTTGTTTTTTTCCCCCTTTTTTGGCCCCTAATTCCTGAAATTTGGGGGCAATTACCCCCAAAAACAATCCCAGCATTCCCTTTGTGATATGGAACCTTGTGGTACAATGTCAGAGAGATCCATACACTAACACACAAGTTCTGTCTGGAAGTTACAAAAATGCTTATTTTTGGCCCCTTTTTGGCCCCTTATTCCTTAACTGTTGGTACCATAACCCCCAAAATCAATCCCAACCTTCCTTTTGTGGTATTGAACCTTATATTAAAATTTCATAGAGATCCATTCACTTAAACTAGTTAGAGTGCGAAAAACAATGTGTCTTCGAACGATGATGACGACGATGCCTGACGACGACGCCAACGTCATACCAATATACGACTGCAAAATTTTTTTGCCGTTGTATAAAAATTACTTGAATAATGACATTGATATTTTTAGAAATTACATTTAGTTAAGACAAACTCAAGTTAGAGAACGGAAACGAAAAATTCAGCAATTTTTTCATTTGTAAAGGGGCATAACCCTAGAACGGTAATCAAAGTGCTTGTAAGCACTGAATGGTAAAAATTGCTTTAATTTATCTGTAGGAAGTAAAATTCAATATTGCATTGTATAAAGCATTGGTTGTAGTTGATTCAACTACCATTATGCACAAAGAAAGATAACTCCAATTTTCAAAAAAGACTGTAAAATATTTTTAGAAATGAAGGGTAAAAATTGCTTTTATTTATCTGTGGAAGGCAAAATTAAACATTGCATTGTATAAAGCATTGATTGTAGTTGATTCAACTATAATCATGGACAAAGGAAGATAACTCCAATTTTAAAAATTACTTGATATTTAGAAGAAAATAAAATATTTTTGCAATTTTTCCATTTATAAAGGGGCATAACTCTAGAACGGTTAAAGTGACGCCACCAAAATTCAAACTTGATCTGTGTTTTGTGGTTATAAGCATTGTGTATAAGTTTCATAACATTTGGTTGAGGCAAACTCAAGTTAGAGAACGGAAACCAATTTTTGGACGTGCGTACGTACAGACAGACAAGGGTAAAACTTAATGCCTCCACCGCTATGACGGGGGCCAGCTAAACCTAATTAACTGGAGTTAAAACAGTCTAGTACAAAGTCTGTTACTTACACACTGTGTGACATTCCATCTCATTCAATGACCTCAAATTGGTAATGTTTCTCATGTCTGTGATGTATGGACCAATATTTTGGAAGATACTCGGGTTTCATTGTGCTTATGAAATGATTCCTCCATCTTTTTTCAAACATATGTAATCCTCCATGTTTTTCCATGTTTCTAACCACCAGTTTACCATGTGGTTCATAGTTCTTGTTATCAACCCTAGAAAGTGTAATTGGATGAAACTAGATAGGCCTCTAAAAAGCCTGTGTCGCTCACCTAGGTCTATATGTATCTTAAACAGGTGACACTCTCCAATAATGTAGACTGGAATTATATGACACTTGCCAATAATACAGACTGGAATATAATTCATGACAAAATATCTTCTTTGTTGAATTTGTATTGCTGAAAATTTTTGTGTTTACAGTTTCTCTCTGTTTTCTTTAGTTTTTGCCCAAAACACAAAAAAGGGTAAAACAAAATTGTCATTTCAGAGCAATAACTCCTATAAAGTCTTACTAACAATTTCTGCTAAATTTGATTATCTAAAGTGTCTATCTATCTATTATAGTTTTCAAGATAACAGGCAAAAACAACAAAAAATGGTAAAAATCTTCATTAAACAGCAATCTCTCCAATAAGGAGATGACTGACGATTTCAGCCATTAGACTTATTTATAGATCTTGTCAATTTTGCTATTTATGGTTTCTATCTATTTGTTATTGTTCTTTAAGATACATGTATAAGCCAAAAAACACAAAAAAGATGGTAAAAATCGTCTTTAAAGGCAATAATTCCAAGAAGGAGTTGAATAAAAGATTTTGTCAATGTTGACTTTATTGTAGATTTTATCTTTCTTATAATTTTTGATATGTCAAGTGTCTATCTATATATAATAGTTTTTCAGATAATAAACAAAAACACAAAAAAAGCTAGAAATTGTCATTCAAGAGCAATAACTCAAATAATGAGGATACTGAAGATTTTGGGCCACTGGACTTATTTGTAGATCTTGTCTTGCTGATCATTTTTGCTCTTTAAAGTTTCTATCTATCTATTATAGTTTACAAAAGAATAATCAATAAAATGCTTCGCTGGGCGCAGCTTGATACGACCAGAGGTCGAACCCTGAACAGTTGGGGCAAGTATGGACACAACATTCAAGCTTGATACAGCTCTGAATTTGGATTGTGATTAAATATTTGACACAGCATAGGTTTCTGACACAGAAAGAATGTGGTCTAAGAACTTGATTTTTTTTAATTTACCTATTATGGTCCAATGTCCAAAATCAAAATACATGGTTAGATTCAGCATATCAAAGAACCCCATATATTCAATTTTTGTTGAAATCAAACAAAGTTTAATTTTGGACCCCAACTTTGACCAACTTGAAAACTGGGCCCATAATCAAAAATCTAAACACATGTTTAGATTCAGCATATCAAAGAACCCCAAGAATTCAATTTGTGTTAAAATCAAACTAAGTTTAATTTTGGACCCTTTGGACCTTAATGTAGACCAATTTAAAAAACAGGACCCAAAATAAAAAATCTAAAAACACAGTTAGATTTGGCATATCAAAGAACCCCAATAATTCAATTTTTGATGAAATCAAAAAAAGTTTAATTTTGGACCCTTTTGACCTCAATATGAACCAATTTGATAGCGGGCCCACAAATAAAAAATCTAAATACATGGTTAGATTCAGCATATCAAAAACAAACATATATTCAATTTTTGTTGAAATCAAACAAAGTTTAATTTTGGACCCCAATTTGGACCAACTTGAAAACTGGGCCAAAAATAAAATCTAAATACATGTTTAGATTCAGCATATCAAAGAACCCCATATATTCAATTTTTGTTGAAATCAAACAAAGTTTAATTTTGGACCCCAACTTTGACCAACTTGAAACTGGGCCCATAATCAAAAATCTAAACACATGGTTAGATTCAGCATATCAAAGAACCCCAAGAATTCAATTTTGTTAAAATCAAACTAAGTTTAATTTTGGACCCTTTGGACCTTAATGTAGACCAATTTAAAAAACAGGACCCAAAATTAAAAATCTAAATACATGGTTAGATTCAGCATATCAAAGAACCCCAAGAATTCAATTTGTGTTAAAATCAAACTAAGTTTAATTTTGGACCCTTTGGACCTTAATGTAGACCAATTTAAAAACAGGACCCAAATAAAAATCTAAAAACACAGTTAGATTTGGCATATCAAAGAACCCCAATAATTCAATTTTTGATGAAATCAAAAACAGTTTAATTTTGGACCCTTTTGACCTCAATATGAACCAATTTGATAAGCGGGCCCACAAATAAAAAATCTAAATACATGGTTAGATTCAGCATATAAAAAAAACCATATATTCAATTTTTGTTGAAATCAAACAAAGTTTAATTTTGGACCCCAATTTGGACCAACTTGAAAACTGGGCCAAAAATAAAATCTAAATACATGTTTAGATTCAGCATATCAAAGAACCCCATATATTCAATTTTTGTTGAAATCAAACAAAGTTTAATTTTGGACCCCAACTTTGACCAACTTGAAAACTGGGCCCATAATCAAAAATCTAAACACATGTTTAGATTCAGCATATCAAAGAACCCCAAGAATTCAATTTTTGTTAAAATCAAACTAAGTTTAATTTTGGACCCTTTGGACCTTAATGTAGACCAATTTAAAAAACAGGACCCAAAATTAAAAATCTAAATACATGGTTAGATTTGGCATATCAAAGAACCCCAATAATTCAATTTTTGATGAAATCAAACGAAGTTTGATTTTTGGACCCTTTTGACCTCAATATGAACCAATTTGATAGCGGGGTCCACAAATAAAAAATCTAAATACATAGTTAGATTCAGCATATCAAAGAACCCCATATATTCAATTTTTGTTGAAATCAAATAAAGTTTAATTTTGGACCCCAATTTGGACCAACTTGAAAACTGGGCCAAAAATCAAAAATCTAAATACATGTTTAGATTCAGCATATCAAAGAACCCCATATATTCAATTTTTGTTAAATCAAACAAAGTTTAATTTAGGACCCTTTGGACCTTAATGTAGACCAATTTGAAAACTGGATCCAAAATTAAAAATCTAAATACATGGTTAGATTCGGCATAACAAATAAATAAATGTGGTCAAAGATTTTACAAATCTAATGCGCCATACTGTGCAATTAAAGATTACTTCTTGAAATTTTTCAATATTTGAAATTTGAAAAAAAAATAATATTTGAAGAATAATTCTTTATAATTTCTGAAATCTGAAATGAGAACCCACAATTTCTTTTTACCCCCCCCCCCCCCCTTCCTTTTTTCCCCCAAAAAATTCTTTCCCTCAAGATATGGTCATAATCTCAATTTAAATTTCCAATGGAGTTTGCAACCATAATTACCCATTTAAATTTACCATAGTGCTAACTTAATCTATTTTATAATAGAATTTAAAATATAGTGTCAAATCTTTCATATGGATTTTTTTTTTTTACAAAAAAATCAACATTTGCAGATATTTTTACTGGTCTTCCTTTATAAATATGCATTTCTTTAAACATAATTTAAAAGCAGTGTAAGGGAAGTAACCAAAACGTTGTATTTGGATTACCTCCCTTACACTGTTTTAAAATATCTTAATTGTTCATTAACCATTACTTTATACATAATTTAAAAGCAGTGTAAGGGAGATAATTTCAATGATGTATTTGATTTATCTCCCTTACACTGCTTTAAATTATGTTTTGTACTAAAGTATTTGTCCATTAACCAGGACAACCTTGTTTTTCCCCCTTTTTTGCCCCTAATTCCTAAACGGTTTGAGCCATAACCCCCCAAAGCAAATTCAAACCATCCCTTTGTGGTATGGAAACTTGTAGTATAATTTCAGAGAGATCCATACACCGTTCCACAGTTATTGTCTGGAAACTAGAAAATGCTTATTTTTGGCCCCTAATTCCTTAACTGTTGGTACCATAACCCCCAAAATCAATCCCCACCTTCCTTTTGTGGTATTGAACCTTATGGTAAAATTTCAAAGAGATCCATTCACTTAAACTAAAGATATAGTGATAAAACCAATGTGTCTTCGGATGACGATGACGCCAACGTCATACCAATATACGACCGTGGTCGTATAAAAATGAAAAAAATTGGTAAAATTTTACATTTAAGGGCAATAACTCTTATACAAAGTCGTCTCACAGTTCGATGTACATGGACATTAGGCAGATCTCAACATTGTAAACATTTTTGCACCTGTCTAAATTTTTTAAATAGACAAAACTTGCATTTTACCCCTATGTTCTATTATTATCCATGTTTGCAATGTTGGTTGGCAGGCCCAGCCATTAGTTTCAGAGGAAAAGATTTTTGTAAAAGTTAACGAAAGACAAAGGACAACAGGACAGATTCCAAGTAATGAGATTAGAGCTCACATTGGGCCAGGTGAGCTAAAAAAGTATTGGAACTGGACAGAAGTACATTAAGAGATTAGTGGGAGAGGGATGTGTACCAATAATAAACTGCTTCGCTGAGCGCAGCTGGATACGCCCGAAAAGGTCCAACCCTGAACAGTTTGGGCAAAAATGGACACAATATTCAAGCTTGATACAGGTCTGAATATGGATTGTAATTAAATATTTGACATATTATAGGTTTCTGAATAAATGTAGTCAAAGAACTTGAAATTGGTTATATGAATTGAATTTATATTCAATTAAAGATTTCTTGCTGTTGTGCAATACACTGTGCTGTTGCGCAATACTTAGTAAATCTGTTGTCAGACAATACCGGTAAACAAATAAAGTTCAATTTCTTCTCAATGTCATATTTGAAATTTATGAAAATCAATAGGGAGATTACATCAATAGCTATAAATAATTCACCAAAGTTTCATGCGAACTGCTTATAGCATTTTTGAGTTATTGTCCAAAAACTGGAAATTCCCCCCTTTTTTAATGAATAAGACCCCATAACTCAGAAATGTAAAATCTAAAATTAATAAAATTCTAAAGCTTACATCAACAGATATAAACAATTCACCAAAGTTTCATGAGAACTGCTGAAGGCATTTTTAGTTATTGTCTGAAAACTGGAAAATCCCCCTTTTTTAAGAATATAAACTGTTATCACAGAGATATGTCTCGCCTTTTTGTAATTTTGATAATGCAAATGTTGAAATTAAAATAGCAATACTTTATCATGTAAGTTATGCAAATATTCAAAGTCGATGAACCATGACTGAAGGTACATAGCTAAACAATCTCTATGGAATGAGATGTGCCAATGCTAATACAACTGCATACCAAATACCACTGACTTATTATAAGTTGTTCCTTTTAAAAAAACCTAAACACAAACATTAACTTGTAAACTATGTAAAAGTTTCAAAGTCAATGAATCATGATCAGGGTGGGGCTATATAATCTCCATGGAAACGATATTTGCAAATGCCAATACATACCAAATATCATTGACTTAACATACGCAGTTCATCTTAAACTGATCTAATCACAAACTAATACATGTAAACTAAGCAAAAGTTTCAAAGTCAATAGACCATGACTGAGGGGGCAGGGCCAAATATTCTCCATGGAAATGAGATGTGCTAATGCTTATACAACTGAACACAAATTAACATTGGCCTACCACTAATGGTTCCCCTTGAACTGACCTAATCACAAACTAATACATGTTAACTTAGCAAAATTTTCAAAGTCTATAGACCATGACTAAGGGGGCAGAGCCAAATAATCTCCATGGAAATGAGATATGCCAATGCTTATACAACTGCATACCAAATATCATTGACCTACCACTAGTGGTTCCCCATAAATTGACCTAATCACAAACTAATACATGTAAACTATGAACAGTTTCAAAGTCAATAGACCTTGACTGAGGGGGCAGGGCCAAATAATCTCCATGGTAATAAGATGTGCCAATGCTAATACAACTGCATACCAAATATCATTGACCTACCACTTGTGGTTCCCCATAAATTGACCTAATCACAAACTAATACATGTAAACTATGAAAAGTTTCAAAGTCAATAGACCTTGACTGAGGGGGCGGGGCCAAATAATCTCCATAGTAATGAGATGTGCCAATGCTTATACAACTGCATACCAAATATCATTGACCTACCACTAGTGGATCACCATGAACTAGACCTAATCACAAACTAATACATTGTTGACGCCGTCGCCGGAAACAGCATGCCTATGTCTCGCTTTTTGACTCCGTCAAGGCGAGACAAAAACCCTGTAACTCATAAATGTAAAATCTAAAATTTATAAAAATCAAAAGGGAGCTCATGTCAATAGATATGAACAATTCACCAAAATTTCTTGCAAGTTGGTGAAAGCATTCTTGAGTTATTGTCAGAAAACTAGAAAATCCCCCCCTTTTTTAATGAATAAAACCTCAAAACTCAGAAACGGTAAATCTGAAATTTATAAAAAACGAAAGGGAGCTCACATCAATAGATATAAACAATTCACCAAAGTTTCATGCATATTGTTTAAAGCGTTTTTGAGTTAATGTCAGACATGTTGACGACTGATGGACAGATGGACAGACAACGGTATACCATAATATGTCCCGTAAACGTGCCTATAAAAATTGTTAATAAACTGCTTCGCTGAGCGCAGCTTGATACGCCCCCAGAGGTCCAACCCTGAACAGTTGGGGCAAAAATGGACACAATATTCAAGCTTGATACAGGTCTGAATTTGGATTGTAATTAAATATTTGACATATTATAGGTTTCTGAATAAATGTAGTCTAAGAACTTGAAATTGGTTATATGAATTGAATTCATATTCAATTAAAGATTTCTTGCTGTTGTGCAATACACTGTGCTGTTGTGCAATACTTAGTTAATCTGTTGTCAGACTATAGACAAACAATAACTTCTCAATGTTATATCAGAAATTTATAAAAAACTAAAGGCAGGTTCTCTTAATAGATATAAATCAGTCATCAAAGTTTAATGAAAACTGCTCTAAGCACTTTAAGGATATTGTCCAAAAATTTGAAAATCAACCCTTTTTTATGAATAAAATCTTATAAACTGGAAAATCCCCCTTTTTGTAATGAATAAAACCCCATAAATCAGAAACGTATAGTCTAAAATTTTAAAAATTCAAAAGGGAGCTCATGTCGATAGAAATAAACAATTCACCAAAGTTTCTTGCAAATTGGTGAAAATGTTTTTGAGTTATTGTCCAAAAACTGGAAAATCCCCCCTATTTTAATGAATAAAACCCCATAACTGGGAAATGTAAAATCTAAAATTTATAAAATTCTAAAGGGAGCTTACATCAATACTGAATAGATATAACATGTAGACAATTCACCAAAGTTTCATAAAAAATGCTGAAAGCATTTTTGAGTTATTGTCCGAAAACTGGAATATCCCCCTTTTTGTGATGAAGAAAACCCCATAAATCGGAAAAGTATGGTCTAAAATTTATAATAAAATGCTCCGCAGGGCGCAGCTTGATACGACCGCAGAGGTCGAACCCTGAACAGTTGGGGCAAGTATGGATACAACATTCAAGCTTGATACAGCTTTGCATTTGGATTGTGATTAAATATTTGACACAGCATAGGTTTCTGACACAGAATGAATGTGGTCTAAGAACTTAAATATTTTAAATTGGACATTCACCTATTATGGTCCAATATCCAAAATCTAAATACATGGTTAGATTCAGCATATCAAAGAACCCCAAGAATTCAATTTTTGATGAAATCAAACGAAGTTTAATTTTGGACCCTTTTGACCTCAATGTGGACAAAGTTGATAACGGGGCCCAAAAATCAAAAATCTAAATACATGGTTAGATTCAGCATATCAAAGAACCCCATATATTCAATTTTTGTTGAAATCAAACAAAGTTTGATTTTGGACCCCGATTTGGACCAACTTGAAAACTGGGCCCATAATCAAAAATCTAAATACATGTTTAGATTCAGCATATCAAAGAACCCTAAGAATTCAATTTTTGTTAAAATCAAACTAAGTTTAGTTTTGGACCCTTTGGACATTAATGTAGACCAATTTGAAAACGGAACCAAAAATTAAGAATCTAAATACACAGTTAGATTCGGCATATCAAAGAACCCCAATAAATCAATTTTTGATGAAATCAAACAAAGTTAAATTTTGGACCCTTTGGACCTCAATGTGGACCAATTTAAAAACGGGCCCAAAATCCAAAAATTATATACACGGTTAGATTCAGCATATTAAAGAACCCCAAAAATTCAAGAATAAAACCCCATTGAAATTGGTCAAGAAATAAGCAATTTATACGAAGTATCTTCTTTTGCACAATACTGTGCAATTAAATATTGCTTGCTATTGTGCAATACTGTACAATTGACAATTTCTTGCTATTGCGCAATATTGTGCTATTTGATATTTCTTGCTATTGCGAAATACTGTGCAATTGAAGATTTCTTGCTATTGCGCAATACTGTGCAATTGAAGATTTCTTGCTATTGTGCAATACTGTGCAATTGAAAATTTCTTGCTATTGCACAATACTTATTATATAATAATTTACACATCCTGTTTGGTGTGTATCTCCTACCATATCATTATTATTTGCTTTTAAATATAAATCAGAAATAACCAACTTAAAATGGAAAATTTTAAAAGAAAAAAAAAGGAAAAAAGAAAAAAAAGGAAAAAAAAAAATCCCCCCCCCCCAATTTTTTGAACCCCCTTATGATTCATCACCCCCAAACTTAATCCCAGCCTTCCCTTTGTGGTATGGTACCTTGCAGTACAATTTCAGAGAGATCCATACACTTGAACACAAGTTATTGTCTGGAAACTAGGAAAATGTGTTTTTTGGCCCCTTTTTGGCCCCAAATTCCTAAACGTTTCGGGCAATTACCCCCAAACTCAAACCCAGCTTTCCCTTTGTGATATGGAACCTTGTAGTACAATTTCAGAAAGATCCATACACTTACACACAAGTTATTGTCCTGAAACTAGAAAAATGCTTGTTTTTTGCCCCTTTTTGGCCCCTAATTCCTAAAATATTGAGGCAATTACCCCCATCATCAATCCCAGCATTCCCTTTGTGGTATGGTACGTTGCAGTACAATTTCAGAGAGATCCATACACTTGAACACAAGTTATTGTCTGGAAACTAGAAAAATGCTTATTTTTGGCCCCTTTTTGGCCCCCAATTCCTAAACGTTTCGGCAATTACCCCCAAACTCAATTCCAGCTTTCCCTTTGTGATATGGAACCTTGTAGTACAATTTCAGAAAGATCCATACACTTACACACAAGTTATTGTCATGAAACTAGAAAAATGCTTGTTTTTTGCCCCTTTTTTGGCCCCTAATTCCTAAAATTTTGAGGCAATTACCCCCAAAATCAATCCCAGCATTCCTTTTGTGATATGGAACCTTGTGGTACAATGTCAGAGAGATCCATACACTAACACACAAGTTATGTCTGGAAGTTACAAAAATGCTTATTTTTGGCCCCTTTTTGGCCCCTAATTCCTTTACTGTTGGTACCATAACCCCCAAAATCAATCCCAACCTTCCTTTTGTGGTATTGAACCTTGTGGTAAAATTTCATAGAGATCCATTCACTTAAACTAAAGTTAGAGTGCGAAAACCAATGTGTCTTCGGACGACGCCGGACGACGCCAGACGACGACGACGACAACGACGACGCCAACGTCATACCAATATACGAACACAAAAATTTTTTTGCGGTCGTATAAAAATCAAAAGGGAGCTCATGTCGATAAAAATAAACAATTCACCAAAGTTTCTTGCAAATTGGTGAAATTGTTTTTGAGTTATTGTCCACAAACTGGAAAATTCCCCCTTTTTTAATGAATAAAACCCAAACTCGAAAACGGTAAATCCAAAATTTATAAAAAACGAAAGGGAGCTCATGTCAATAGATATAAACAATTCACCAAAGTTTCATGCATATTGGTTAAAGCGTTTTTGAGTTAATGTCCAACATGTTGACGACGGACGGACGGACAGACAGACGGACGGACGGACAGACGGACGGACAACGGTATACCATAATACGTCCCGTAAACAGGCGTATAAAAAGTTGAAGAAAATGTCATGTCATTTTTTTCCCAAATTTGGGCCAATTAATCATTATGAATTTCAGGCTCTTTTGTTGCTTACATTACTATGAAAAACAAGTTGTGATACTATACAGTCTGTAAGAAGTTTATCATCAAGATTACTAGTGACTAGAACACTTTTTCCTATTGCAATTTGTACAGCAAATTTCTACTTAATGAACAAGTTACTGATAAGAGCAAAGTTTTCAGTCAGTTATAAGGCAGATACAGGGAAGCAGTGAAGCTTATTGATGTATTCTAATAGATTCTACCACACCACTCAGTTGATTATGAAAGTTATCTACTCCAGATAGTAAAATTTAAAAATTTAAAACTATTGAGAGTGGATCAATATTGTAATCAATGGGATAAAATGCTATAGAATCTGTTTCTCTATTGATATAATGAAAAATGCAGAGTCAATGTTCCAAATGAATGACAGGTAATAATATGAGACAAATTTAATCAACATGTGGTTTATGAAAATTTATACAACTGGTCTGAACCAGTTTAAATACATACAGAATTACAAAATTACATTCATTTTTATTCATACACTGTAATAAAAATGTTTAAATTTCTATTGTGATTGTGTAGCTATATTATGAATAAATTGTTTCCCAAAGTAAAATGCAATAATCTTTATAAGTTTTATTTATACTGAAATTATACAAGACAGCATCTATAAATAAAAGGAAATATTGGATATATGTCAATGAGACAATAATTCAAATAACTTAAAAACCT
This sequence comes from Mytilus californianus, assembly GCF_021869535.1. Lineage (NCBI taxonomy): Eukaryota > Metazoa > Mollusca > Bivalvia > Mytilida > Mytilidae > Mytilus > Mytilus californianus. Next base: position 103,810,026 of record NW_026262679.1, read on the forward strand.
TATACCTCTTCCCCCCCCCTAAAAAAATGATAAATAAATAAATCTATAAACCATCATAAAGGTTTCCTATGCAATACTTTCGGCTCTATATCACCCTGAGCCTAGAAAAAGTTGTTAATTAATGAACAAAGCTATGTTATATTAAACTAAAAATTTTCCTAACTTACAATAAAATGCTTCGCTGGGCGCAGCTTGATACAACCGCAGAGGTCGAACCCTGAACAGTTGGGGCAAGTATGGACACAACATTCAAGCTTGATACAGCTCTGAATTTGGATTGTGATTAAATATTTGACACAGCATAGGTTTCTGATACAGAAAGAATGTGGTCTAAGAACTTGAATTTTTTTAATTTACCTATTATGGTCCAATGTCCAAAATCATAATACATGGTTAGATTCAGCATATCAAAGAACCCCATATATTCAATTTTTGTTGAAATCAAACAAAGTTTAATTTTGGACCCCAACTTGGACAAACTTGAAAATTGGGCCCATAATCAAAAATCTAAACACATGTTTAGATTCAGCATATCAAAGAACCCCAAGAATTCAATTTTTGTTAAAATCAAACTAAGTTTAATTTTGGACCCTTTGGACCTTAATGTAGACCAATTTAAAATAAAATGCTCCGCAGGGCGCAGCTTGATACGACCGCAGAGGTCGAACCCTGAACAGTTGGGGCAAGTATGGACACAACATTCAAGCTTGATACATCTCTGAATTTGAATTGTGATTAAATATTTGACACAGCATAGGTTTTTGACACAGAATGAATGTGGTCTAAGAACTTAAAAATTTTAAATTGGACATTCACCTATTATGGTCCAATATCCAAAATCTAAATACATGTTTAGATTCAGCATATCAAAGAACCCTGAAAATTAAATTTTTGTTAAAATCAAACTAAGTTTAATTTTGGACCCTTTGGACCTTAATGTAGACCAATTTGAAAACAGAACCAAAAATTAAGAATCTAAATACACGGTTAAATTCGGCATATCAAAGAACCCCAATAATTCAATTTTTGATGAAATCAAACAAAGTTAAATTTTGGACCCTTTGGACCTCAATGTGGACCAATTTAAAAACGGGGTCCAAAATCCAAAAACTTAATACACGGTTAGATTCAGCATATTAAAGAAATCAAGAATAAAACCCCATTGAAATTGATCAAGAAATAAGCAATTTATACGAAGTATCTTCTTTTGCACAATACTGTGCAATTGAATATTTCTTGCTATTGCGCAATACTGTACAATTGACAACTTCTTGCTATTGCGCAATATTGTGCTATTGGATATTTCTTGCTATTGCGCAATACTGTGCAATTGAAGATTTCTTGCTATTGCGCAATACTGTGCAATTGAAGATTTCTTGCTATTGTGAAATACTGTGCAATTGAAAATTTCTTGCTATTGCACAATACTTATTATATAATAATTTACACATCCTGTTTGGTGTGTATCTCCTACCATATCATTATTATTTGCTTTTAAATAAAATCAGAAATAACCAACTTAAAATGGAAAATTTTAAAAGAAAAAAAAAAGGAAATAAAGAAAAAAAAAGAAAAAGAAAAAAATCCCCCCCCCCAAATTTTTTGAATCCCCTTATGATTAATCACCCCCAAACTCAATCCCAGCCTTCCCTTTGTGGTATGGTACCTTGCAGTACAATTTCAGAGAGATCCATACACTTGAACACAAGTTATTGTCTGGAAACTAGAAAAATGCTTATTTTTGGCCCCTTTTTGGCCCCAAATTCCTCAACGTTTCGGGCAATTACCCCCAAAACTCAATTCCAGCTTTCCCTTTGTGATATGGAACCTTGTAGTACAATTTCAGAAATATCCAAACACTTACACACAAGTTATTGTCATGAAACTAGAAAAATGCTTGTTTTTTGCCCCTTTTTTGCCCCCTAATTCCTAAAATTTTGAGGCAATTACCCCCAAAATCAATTACAGCCTTCCCTTTGTGATATGGAACCTTGTGGTACAATGTCAGAGAGATCAATACACTAACACACAAGTTATTGTCTGGAAGTTACAAAAATGCTTATTTTTGGTCCCTTTTTGGCCCCTTATTTCTTAACTGTTGGTACCATAACCCCCAAAATCAATCCCAACCTTCCTTTCGTGGTATTGAACCTTATGGTAAAATTTCATGGAGATCCATTCACTTAAACTAAAGTTAGAGTGCGAAAACCAATGTGTCTTCGGACGACGCCAGACGACGCCGGACAACAACGACGACGACGACAACGACGACGACGCCAACGTCATACCAATATACAACCAAAAATTTTTTTATTTTTGCAGTCGTATAAAAAGGGACCCAAAATTAAAAATCTAAATAAATGGTTAGATTTGGAATATGGAAGAACCCCAATAATTCAATTTTTGATGAAATCAAACATAGTTTAATTTTGGACCCTTTTGACCTCAATATGAACCAATTTGATAGCGGGGTCCACAAATAAAAAATCTAAATACATAGTTAGATTCAGCATATTAAAGAACCCCATATATTCAATTTTTGTTGAAATCAAATAAAGTTTAATTTTGGACCCCAATTTGGACCAACTTGAAAACTGGGCCAAAAATCAAAAATCTAAATACATGTTTAGATTCAGCATATCAAAGAACCCCATATATTCAATTTTTGTTAAAATCAAACTAAGTTTAATTTAGGACCCTTTGGACCTTAATGTAGACCAATTTGAAAACTGGACCCAAAATTAAAAATCTAAATACACGGTTAGATTCGGCATACAAATAAATAAATGTGATCAAAGATTTTACAACTCTAATGCGCCATACTGTGCAATTAAAGATTACTTCTTGAAATTTTTCAATATTTGAAATTTGAAAAAAAAAACAATATTTGAAGAATAATTCTTTTTAATTTCTGAAATCTGAAATGAGAAAAAATTTACCCCCCACAATTTCTTTTTACCCCTCCCCCCCTTTTTTCCCCCAAAATATTCTTTCCCTCAAGATATGGTCATAATCTCAATTCACAAATTTCCAATGGAGTTTGCAACCATAATTACCCATTTAAATTTACCATAGTGCTAACTTAATCTATTTTATAATAAAATGCTTCGCTGGGGCACAGCTTGATACGACCGCAGAGGTCGAACCCTGAACAGTTGGGGCAAGTATGGACACAACATTCAAGCTTGATACAGCTCTGAATTTGGATTGTTATTAAATATTTGACACAGCATAGGTTTCTGACACAGAAAGAATGTGGTCTAAGAACTTGAATTTTTTTTAATTTACCTATTATGGTCCAATGTCCAAAATCAAAATACATGGTTAGATTCAGCATATCAAAGAACCCCATATATTCAATTTTTGTTAAAATCAAACAAAGTTTAATTTTGGACCCCAACTTGGACAAACTTGAAAACTTGGCCCATAATCAAAAATCTAAACACATGTTTAGATTCAGCATATCAAAGAACCCCAAGAATTCAATTTTTGCTAAAATCAAACTATGTTTAATTTTGGACCCTTTGGACCTTAATGTAGACCAATTTAAAAAACGGGACTTAAAATTAAAAATCTAAATACACGGTTAGATTTGGAATATCAAAGAACCCCAATAATTCAATTTTTGATGAAATCAAACAAAGTTTAATTTTGGACCCTTTTGACCTCAATATGAACCAATTTGATAGCGGGGCCCACAAATAAAAAATCTAAATTCATGGTTAGATTCAGCATATCAAAGAACCCCATATATTCAATTTTTGTTGAAATCAAAAAAAGTTTAATTTTGGACCCCAACTTGGACCAACTTGAAAACTGGGCCCATAATCAAAAATCTAAACACATGTTTAGATTCAGCATATCAAAGAACCCCAAGAATTCAATTTTTGTTAAAATCAAACTAAGTTTAATTTTGGACCCTTTGGACCTCAATGAAGATCAATTTAAAAAAAACGGGACCCAAATTAAAAATCTAAAAACACGGTTAGATTTGGCATATCAAAGAACCCCAATAATTCAATTTTTGATGAAATCAAACAAAGTTTAATTTTGGACCCCAATTTGGACCAACTTGAAAACTGGGCCCATAATCAAAAATCTAAATACATGTTTAGATTCAGCATATCAAAGAACCCCATATATTCAATTTTTGTTGAAATCAAACAAAGTTTAAATACTGGACCCTATCTTGGACCAACTTGAAAACTGGGCCCATAATCAAAAATCTAAACACATGTTTAGATTCAGCATATCAAAGAACCCCAAGAATTCAATTTTTGTTAAAATCAAACTAAGTTTAATTTTGGACCCTTTGGACCTTAATGTAGACCAATTTAAAAAACAGGACCCAAAATTAAAAAACTAAATACACGGTTAGATTTGGAATATCAAAGAACCCTAATAATTCAATTTTAGATGAAAACAAACAAAGTTTAATTTTGGACCCTTTTGACCTCAATATGAACCAATTTGATAACGGGGTCCACAAATAAAAAATCTAAATACATGGTTAGATTCAGCATATCAAAGAACCCCATATATTCAATTTTTGTTGAAATCAAACAAAGTTTAATTTTGGACCCCAATTTGGACCAACTTGAAAACTGGGCCAAAAATCAAAAATCTAAATACATGTTTAGATTCAGCATATCAAAGAACCTCATATATTCAATTTTTGCTAAAATCAAACAAAGTTTAATTTTGGACCCTTTGGACCTTAATGTAGACCAATTTGAAAACTGGACCCAAAATTAAAAATCTAAATACAGTTAGATTCGGCATAACAAATACAGTTAGATTCGGCATAACAAATAATTAAATGTGATCAAAGATTTTACAAATCTAATGCGCCATACTGTGCAATTAAAGATTACATCTTGAAATTTTTCAATATTTGAAATTTGAAAAAAAAATAATATTTGAAGAATAATTCTTTTTAATTTCTGAAATCTGAAATGAGAAAAAATTGACCCCCCACAATTTCTTTTTATCCCCCCCTCCTTTTTTCCCCCAAAAAATTCTTTCCCTCAAGATATGGTCAAAATCTCAATTCAAATTTCCAATGGAGTTGGCAACCATAATTACCCATTTAAATTTACCATAGTGCTAACTTAATCTATTTTATAATAGAATTAAAAATATAGTGTCAAATCTTTCATATGGATTTTTTTGTAAAAAAAAAAGATGCAACATTTGCAGATATTTTTACTGGTCTTCCTTTATAAATATGCATTTCTTTAAACATAATTTAAAAGCAGTGTAAGGGAAGTAACCAGAACGTTGTATTTGGATTACCTCCCTTACACTGTTTTAAATTATCTTAATTGTTCATTAACCATTACTTTATACATAATTTAAAAGCAGTGTAAGGGAGATAATTTCAATGATGCATTTGATTTATCTCCCTTACACTGCTTTAAATTATGTTTTGTACTAAAGTATTTGTCCATTAACCAGGACAACCTTGTTTTTCCCCCTTTTTTGCCCCTAATTCCTAAACGGTTTGAGCCATAACCCCCCAAAGCAAATCCTAACCATCCCTTTGTGGTATGGAAACTTGTAGTATAATTTCAGAGAGATCCATACACCGTTCCACAGTTATTGTCTGGAAACTAGAAAATGCTTATTTTTGGCCCCTTTTTGGCCCCTAATTCCTTAACTGTTGGTACCATAACCCCCAAAATCAATCCCAACCTTCCTTTTGTGGTATTTAACCTTATGGTCAAATTTCAAAAAGATCCATTCACTTAAACTAAAGTTAGAGTGCGAAAACCAATGTGTATTCGGACGACGACGCCGGACGACGACGACGACGACGACGACGACGCCAACGTCATACCAATATACGACCACAAAATTTTTTTGCGGTCGTATAATAAAATTAAAAATATAGTGTCAGATCTTTCATACGGATTTTTTTGTAAAAAAAAAAGATGCAACATTTGCAGATATTTTTACTGGTCTTCCTTTATGAATATGCATTTCTTTAAACATAATTTAAAAGCAGTGTAAGGGAAGTAACCAAAATGTTGTATTTGGATTACCTCCCTTACACTGTTTTAAATTATCTTAATTGTTCATTAACCATTACTTTATACATAATTTAAAAGCAGTGTAAGGGAGGTAATTTCAATGATGTATTTGATTTATCTCCCTTACACTGCTTTAAATTATGTTTTGTACTAAAGTATTTGTCCATTAACCAGGACAACCTTGTTTTTCCCCCTTTTTTGCCCCTAATTCCTAAACGATTTGAGCCATAACCCCCCAAAGCAAATCCTAACCATCCCTTTGTGGTATGGAAACTTGTAGTATAATTTTAGAGAGATCCATACACCATTCCACAGTTATTGTCTGGAAACTAGAAAATGCTTATTTTTGGACTTTTTTGGCCCCTAATTCCTTAACTGTTGGTACCATAACCCCCAAAATCAATCCCAACCTTCCTTTTGTGGTATTTAACCTTATGGTAAAATTTCAAAGAGATCCATTCACTTAAACTAAAGTTAGAGTGCGAAAACCAATGTGTCTTCGGACAATGACGACGACGACAACGACAACGACGCCTACGTCATACCAATATACGAGACAAGACAAGACAATCCTTGACATTGTTCCTGACTTTGGACAGGCAAAAGAATATATGGCTTGGTTAAACTAGTCAATTCATATATTTTAGCTGATACCAATTTTTATGAAGGAAAAATGTAATTTCTTGGATGTTTGATTTTGAAGTTTTGACAAAGCCTGTATATATGACAATATAAATTCCTACTTTGTTGAACAATAAAATTGGCGTTTTACCTTTACACATTAAATACAGGAAAATTGGCATCCAACGAAAAAGAATGAATCCACAGTATTTTTTTTTACATCTCATTGGATTCACAAAAGTTGCATAAAAGAACTTAGCATAGAAATTGGTACAGCAAAAACACTATAACTTTATAATGTGCCATAACATGTAGATGACATAATCAAGCAGTTACTGAATGCCAGCTTTTTAAAAAGTATTTAATCTGCTGATCTTATATCCTACAGTGTAATACCGGTGACGTACAGCTGACTTTTTTACACCTTTCACATTTATTCATGTTATTTCTTGCTTATCATACTCTATAATCTGCACACCTGCCTGGCAATTTTAACATTTTTGAGTAAAAAAGCCGTTGACTATACAAGCCAAATTCAGGTAACTTGTATATTTGTTTCTCTGTCTTTGTTTCATAAAATGATGCAGATGCTATTTTACTAACTTGTAACCGATCATGTCTACAAATCAGTGTCAAGATGAGACATGGAGGTAATAAAATAGTAAAGCACAGACAGAGATACAGAAACACTCCTGGAAACTTCTATGATTAGACTTGACCAGGTGGCAGTATTAGATTTCAGAAGACTTGACGTCTTCTTCCACCAAAAAAATATTACATGTTGGTAGAGTTATGATATTACATTATTAATTTTTGTTATTTTAATTATTGGCAAGCAAGGAATCCCTTTTGTTACTAGGAGGCCAAAGTTATTGTTAATGAAATAAAAATATTGTTTAATTTACATATTTTATATTGACATGATTGATATCTGACCTCTGAGTTTGAGATTTTGCATTGGACAAGATTTTTATATGAAAAAACTAAAATTTTTAGTTTGATTATTACGGTTGTTAAGGAAATTTTTGGGATGTACGAACTCGGCAAACTTTACATACACATATATTTTTTTTTTAAATTAATTCAATAAAGAAATAATATAAATTTGTTTGATACTACAGGTTTAATTTGTTATTCAAACATTTAGTTTGTTTTTTACAAGAATGAATAGATTTTAAGAAGTCGTTTTGGTGTATAACACTGGCGTACAATTTATAACTCATACGTGGATTTACCTAGATTTTTATCAAAACAGCTCTTTAGATAAAAAAAATATCACATGTTAGGAGAGCTATGATATCATATTATTAATTTTTGTTATTTTTTAAATTATTGGCATGCAAGGAATCTATTTTGTTACTAGGAGGCAAAAGTTGTTGCTAATGAAACAAAACTATTGTTAAATTTACTTATTTATTATTGACATGATTGATATCTGACCTCTTTCGTATCAGATTTTGCACTGGACATTATTTTTATATAAAATAAAAAAACCCACAATTTTTTGTTTTTTCATTATGGTTGCTAAGGACATTTTTTGGTTGCTATGTAATGTTTTCTTGGAAAATATGGGATCAATTGACAACACTCTAATGTAACTAGATTAAATAAATCATAATTACCCCATATATATACATTTAGACTTTCATATTGAATAAATTTGTTACAATTTGTTCTTGAACTTTGTTGCTATAGGGCTTACTTTGTTGCTATGGTTACACATTGTTTGGAAAAAACCCACAGACCGTTTATGAAATAATGAAAGTATGACCACTAGTTGTTCCATTTACAGTAACAATAGGTAGTGCAGTTCTAGTAATAGAAAATATTTAAACTTGATTTCTGGCCTTATTTGCATTCTTTGTATATTATGGTCCTTGGAGACCATCCGTACCCCAATATTTCTAGAATGAAATAGTATTTCATCAAAATAGCGGTTCTTCAAGAACATTTGATAGTTGTAAAAGTTGCAGTACAATGGAAAAATACTAGATTTTATATAAACAACAGAGACTGAAGTAGTGAAAAACTGCATTTAATTACATCAGAACATACCTGTATTCAATTTCTGCTGCCTGTGCAAGTATTTCGGGTGAGAAATCTAATATTCCATAAAAATCTTCTAATGTCTTCTTTAATTCCATCTTTCTAGATTCAGGAATTTTAGCTTTTGGATTTAACAATGCTCTATAAAAAAAAAATGCTGTTCTTATGAGCCAGTAACAAAACTACACAATAAAAATCCACAAAAAACAACTAGGGTCAACTAACAGTCTTCTACAAAAAATAACCAGGGGCCAACTAACAGTCTTCTACAAAAAACAACTAGGGGTCAACTAACAGTCTTCTACAAAAAAGACGAAATGTTTCATATAACTGAATGAATAATTTGTATTATAAAATATGTGTACATAAGACTTAAAAAAAATAAAAGAAGAATGTGTCTGAGGACATGAATGCCCCTGCTCAAGCTTTGCAACAAAAATGGGACGGACGGACAGACGGAAGGACGGTCAAGGGCAACACTTAATGCCCCTGTTGCCTATGGCAGGGGGAATAAAAAATCCTTTATGCTATCCAAATCTACAGGAAATTTACTGATATTGAATTAATGTCTTCCCGTAATAGAACCTTACTTATTATGTACATATTTACCTTTCTGTGTTGATTTTTTATCAAATCCACAGTTCTTATACCTCTGCCTCAGACACCCAAAAGTTGGATAGCAGCCACTGTTTTCGATCAACACACACAGAATGAATTATTTTTTTTTTGATTTGTTATAAATGGTAAATAAAATGCTCCGCAGGGCACAGCTTGATACGACCGCAGAGGTCGAACCCTGAACAGTTGGGGCAAGTATGGACACAACATTCAAGCTTGATACAGCTTTGCATTTGGATTGTGATTAAATATTTGACACAGCATAGGTTTCTGACACATAATGAATGTGGTCTAAGAACTTAAAAATTTTAAATTGGACATTCACCTATTATGGTCCAATATCCAAAATCTAAATACATGGTTAGATTCAGCATATCAAAGAACCCCAAGAATTCAATTTTTGATGAAATCAAACAAAAAAAAAGTTTAATTTTGGACCCTTTTGACCTCAATGTGGACAAAGTTGATAACGGGGCCCAAAAATCAAAAATCTAAGTACATGGTTAGATTCAGCATATCAAAGAACCCCATATATTCAATTTTTGTTGAAATCAAACAAAGTTTAATTTTGGACCCCGATTTGGACCAACTTGAAAACTGGGCCCATAATCAAAAATCTAAATACATGTTTAGATTCAGCATATCAAAGAACCCTAAAAATTCAATTTTTGTTTAAATCAAACTAAGTTTAATTTTGGACCCTTTGGACCTTAATGTAGTCCAATTTGAAAACGGAATCAAAAATTAAGAATCTAAATACACGGTTAGATTCGGCATATCAAAGAACCCCAATAATTCAATTTTTGATGAAATCAAACAAAGTTTAATTTTGGACCCTTTGGACCTCAATGTGGACCAATTTAAAAACGGGGCCCAAAATCCAAAAACTTAATACACGGTTAGATTCAGCATATTAAAGAACCCCAAGAATTCAAGAATAAAACCCCATTGAAATTGGTCAAGAAATAAGCAATTTATACGAAGTATCTTCTTTTGCACAATACTGTGCAATTGAATATTTCTTGCTATTGCGCAATACTGTACAATTGACAATTTCTTGCTATTGCGCAAAATTGTGCTATTGGATATTTCTTGCTATTGCGCAATACTGTGCAATTGAAGATTACTTGCTATTGCGCAATATTGTGCAATTGAAGATTTCTTGCTATTGTGCAATACTGTGCAATTGAAAATTTCTTGCTATTGCACAATACTTATTATATAATAATTTACACATCCTGTTTGGTGTGTATCTCCTACCATATCATTATTATTTGCTTTTAAATATGAATCAGAAATAACCAACTTAAAATGGAAAAATTTTAAAAGAAAAAAAAAGGAAAAAAAGAAAAAAAAGGAAAAAAAAAAAATCCCCCCCCCAAATTTTTTGAACCCCCTTATGATTCATCACCCCCAAACTCAATCCCAGCCTTCCCTTTGTGGTATGGTACCTTGCAGTACAATTTCAGAGAGATCCATACACTTGAACACAAGTTATAGTCTGGAAACTAGAAACGTGTTTTTTGGCCCCTTTTTGGCCCCAAATTCCTAAACGTTTAGGGCAATTACCCCCAAACTCAAACCCAGCTTTCCCTTTGTGATATGGAACCTTGTAGTACAATTTCAGAAAGATCTATACACTGACACACAAGTTATTGTCCTGAAACTAGAAAAATGCTTGTTTTTTGCCCCTTTTTTGCCCCTAATTCCTAAAATATTGAGGCAATTACCCCCATCATCAATCCCAGACTTCCCTTTGTGGTATGGTACCTTGCAGTACAATTTCAGAGAGATCCATACACTTGAACACAAGTTATTGTCTGGAAACTAGAAAAATGCTTATTTTTGGCCCCTTTTTGGCCCCCAATTCCTAAACGTTTTGGGCAATTACCCCCAAACTCAATTCCAGCTTTCCCTTTGTGATATGGAACCTTGTAGTACAATTTCAGAAAGATCCATACACTTACACACAAGTTATTGTCATGAAACTAGAAAAATGCTTGTTTTTTGCCCCTTTTTTGGCCCCTAATTCCTAAAATTTTGAGGCAATTACCCCCAAAATCAATCCCAGCATTCCTTTTGTGATATGGAACCTTCTGGTACAATGTCAGAGAGATCCATACACTAACACACAAGTTATGTCTGGAAGTTACAAAAATGCTTATTTTTGGCCCCTTTTGGCCCCTAATTCCTTTACTGTTGATACCATAACCCCCAAAATCAATCCCAACCTTCCTTTTGTGGTATTGAACCTTGTGGTAAAATTTCATAGAGATCCATTCACTTAAACTAAAGTTAGAGTGTGAAAACCAATGGGTCTTCGGACGACACCGGACGACGATGACGACGCCGACGCCAACGTCATACCAATATCCGACCACAAAAATTTTTTTGCGGTCATATAAAAATGTGCAAAAGAGGACTTGATTTAGAATATATTCATACTTTGTTTAAAAAAAAATCTTGAACATTTTAATCACCAGAAACCTGTTTCATATGACTTTAAAGCAATAATCTTCATACATTTTTTATTTCAATGGTTGTAATAGATCATTCCTTTAAATGGTTTTTGAAATTTTGTCCTTCTTTGACTTCTTATTCTCTTAAGCAAAGACCCACAGTCCAAATGCAAAAACCAAGTGACACACATAATTTTACAGTCAATTGCAATTAGCTGGAAAATATTCAAACTATCAAAGTTTGTAGATACAAATTTTGTACAAAAGGTGTTGACAACAGGAAATAATAGACAACAAATGGTCATCCTTAGCATAAATGTTAAAACCTGTTTGACTGGCTGAAAATCTTGAATTGGAATTACTCCAGTGGACTATAAAATTATGAGTGTCACTTAGTCTATTGAACTAAAATTTCATACTTATGTGCATATCTAACTACTGAATATTTTCTGAAACTCGTATTATTATATGAAAGAGGTGACACAGGGGTCCTCATTTCCCAAATTCCCACTTTTTTGCTTCTCTGTTCCAAGATTTCACTTTTTTACCCCCCTATATTCAACATCCCCACTATTTTTACCCCCTATATTCAACATCCCCACTATTTTTACCCCTTATATTCCAAATCCCCACTTTTTTACCCCTTAAAACCCACATCTCAAAAGTGTGTCATCCCTCTCTTATGTGATGAACACCATGCTACTGGACAACTTTGATTCTTCAGACGTTTTTTTTGGACAAAATATGTAATTACAAGTGAAAATATGCATTTACCTTGCAGCTGATCTAACTTTTTGCAAGTCATGGTCACTTAATTGTTTTGTTCCAGATCCCATATCTATTGGTGCATTACACTCTTCTGCTAACTGGTACCTGAGAGTTGTATCATACTGTGTGCTCCTAACATGACATGACATACATAGTAACAGTATGTCATGGGAGGCATGGTCCTTCAGTGATGGAGGAAAATATCTGAAATATACAATTGAGATCAATATCAATCATGTTATTTGCAAAACAAAATCGAAATTCCGTGATAAACAAGATGTGTCAGAAAAACACAAATGGCCCAGCTTTCAAAAAAAGCACGAAGCCATTTTTAGAAGTTGAAATTTGAGAATGAAAGTCTACATAACTGTTATTTTCAGGAAATTTTCAAAGTCAAAAGCGCGCAATTCTAGCTAAAATTAGCCAAGCAGAAACAAACATAAACTTGATCTGTAACTCATTATAGAAGACTCACATACTAAAAATCAGCTCAGTATCTGAAGGCGTTCAGAAAAAAAGTCCATACAAATGTTATTTTCACAAAATTTTTATAGTCCAAAGCCAGTAATTTCGGCAAAAATCAGCAGAGCGGAACCAAACATAAACTCAATCTGTAACTCATCGTAGTAAACTCACATACTATAAATCAGCTCAACATGTGAAGGCATTTAGAAAAAAAAAGTCCTTATAACTGTTTATTGCGGAAGACTAATGACATAATGACGGAATTATTGATGGAATGACTGAATGACGGATAGGGTTAAACTATATGGCCCCTACCACTTTGCAGGTAAGACCTAAAGTTAAAGCACTCATGATTCTGTTCAATTTCAAAGTAGCCAAAATGTCTTTGGAGGTTCATCCAAACATTCTGACAAGATAAAGAAACAGATTTAATTTATCAATATTTGTTATCAATTTTTGAAATTTATGTGTAAAGTACTCCCGTTTGCAAGTTTTTTAGATCAGTTTTCTTATCTATGTGGTTCTGATAACATGTTCTTCCTGATAATTCTATGTAAAGACAAGCTGCTAAAATTTACCTTTTGGAAAAAAAAAGAGATGGAGGATATACCAAGGCAGGGTTTTCCATTCATTTTGGCCTAACAAAATTTTTGAAATCTAGACTCAAAATCATGGCATGGTGAATTCAAGATTTCATGCTTGTCAAATGGACATATTATTAGCAGTACTTTTTTCTAAAAATTATGTCTGCACTTATTAAGTTTAAAGTTTTCAGCCTTGGTGGGTCTATTTGAACCATCATGCAAATCAATTATCATGCCATTGATTCATTCCCGAATTAAACTAAACACAACAGAGCAAATTGAAAAACAATCAAACTCATGAATGCAAACGTTATCAATATATTATAGTAAAAATGCACCCCTTTGTGTCGCTTAGCAGGGAAAAAATCTGTAATTTTGGACCCTTTGGACTTCAGTGTGGACCAATTTTATAACGCCGCCCAAAATCCAAAATCGAAATACATGGTTAGATTCAACATATCAAAGAAACCCATATATTCAATTTTTGTTGAAATCAAACAAAGTTTAATTTTGGACCCTGATTTGGACCAACTTGAAAACTGGGCCCAAAATCCAAATACATCCTTAGAATCAGCATGTCAAAGAACCTCAAGAATTTAATTTTTAATCTTTTTCACACAAATATGATGTAATTCAGGGCTTTTTATGCCGGACAACAACATATTTGTCATGGAGGTAAGACAGGTGTTTAGCAACGTTTGGGTCATTGAAGGTAGATGAAGCATGAGTGTTCATACGACCATTCAGTCTTTTTCATTCTAATTTGTATAAACGACCTCACAGTCTTAACTGACCTCACAGCCTTAACGGACCTCACAGCCTTAACCAATTCGGAAAGAGTTTGCATAATCCTTGACAGCATCCATTAGTATTTTGAAGTTGTGTTTCCAATTTATGGATATAGGCTCACAGTATTTTGATCCTTTGGTTAACACATTTCAAAAAGAAGTGTTGTTGACAATGTTCAGGTCACAACTAGCACAGGTGTAATGAGGAGGTTTAGACTTGAAGTTGTCAATATTGAGATCTTGCAACACATTTTTATAATTGAAAATTGAAAATTTTAGTTCAATAGGTGTGATATGATAGGAACAGCAGCTTGATACCACGGCAGAGATCAAACCCTGAACAGTTGGGGCAAGTATGCATAAAACAATCAAGCTTGATACAGCTCTGAATTTAGATTGTGATTAAATATTTGACACATCATAGGTTTCTGACACGGAATGAATGAGGTCTAATAACTTGAAAATTTGAAATTGGACATTCACCTATTATGGTCCAATATCCAAAATCTAAATACATGGTTACATTCAGCATATAAAAGAACCTCAAGAATTCATTAAGAAATAAGCAATTCATACAAAGTATTAGAAAAGTATTGTTTTATGCCCCTTTTTGGCCCCTAATTCCTAAACAGTTAGGGCCGTAACCGCCACAATCAATCCCAACCTTCCATTTTTGGTATGGAACCTTGTGGTACAATTTCATAGAGATCCATACACTTAAACTCAAGTTATTGTCTGGAAACTAGAAAATCCTTGTTTTGTACCCCCTTTTTGGCCCCTTATTCCTAATCAGTTTGGGCATAACCCCCAAAAAATCAATTCCAACCTTCCTTTTGAGGTATGGTACCTTGTGGTACAATTTCATATAGATCCATACACTTATACACAAGTTATTGTCTGGAAACTAGAAAATCCTTGTTTTGTACACTCTTTTGGCCCCTTATTCCTGATCGGTTAGGGCCATAACCCCCAAATCAATCCCAACCTTCCTTATGTAGTATGGAACCTTGTGGTACAATACCATACTATCATACTATCATACTGCAGCAATTTTTTGCGGTCATATAAAATGCACCAAGTCCTAAGAAATTTGTAACATATGTTTATAAACTGGGTTTCTTCTGGTATGGGAATTTCATATGTCATAAGTCACAAGTACCAGTGCTTCATTTCATCGGAGGAATATCATGTAATAATTTATTTGTTTGCAATAATTCAACATCAATATTTTTGCCTCATAAGATGAGATTGTTTAAAAATCATTTTTAATAGTGTCTTTTTGGTATTTTTTCTCCATCATGATGACCCTTGAAGTAATATTTCAGGGGTAAAAAGTATCTTTTACATGTAATAGTTGAAAAATGGAGTACAATGAAATAATTTACCTTCTGTATTCTTTAGGAACTACTTGTTTCCGAACATAGGAATCTTTTGAACCACAAACTACACAAATGTTTTCTTTCTCTTGTAAATAATAATCATCTTTAGATGTCGGACGACCAGCTGGTTCAAATCTTAATTGTACTGTGAATGGGTCATCATTTACCTTGTCTGAAACATACAAATGTTATTTTTTGTTAAAAAGTGGATGAAAGCAAAAAGCTTACCAAAGTTAATTGGGTATGTTAAGTAGGTTACAATGAAATACTTTGATATCCCATTGTGAAATAGTGCTGCAAATTCACTCCTCTAATGCGAAACAGCAAGAGGTGTTTTCAAGACTTTGTCAATGAAAATGCATTGAAACAATGTGAGAATGCACAGAAAAAAGATACAGTTCTTTAAATTTTATACTTCATTTATATCAAAAGGCAATGTTATAAATATGATGAGGGGGTGGGGCCTTATTGAAAATAAATTGATCTAATTCAACTTATCCAAAAATTCAAATACATGAACTAATTTCAACATTAACCATCTGTAAAACTGATGTGTCTGATAGATTCAATAATACATTTTTGGTTGGAATTAATCAGATTTGCAGACAAG
Source organism: Mytilus californianus (assembly GCF_021869535.1). Classification (NCBI taxonomy): domain Eukaryota; kingdom Metazoa; phylum Mollusca; class Bivalvia; order Mytilida; family Mytilidae; genus Mytilus; species Mytilus californianus. The sequence continues at coordinate 103,826,396 of NW_026262679.1, forward strand.
TTTACACATTTGATTATGATAAACTTATTTGAAATGAGACAAATATCCACCAAAGTTCAAATAATGTCACAGAGTGTGTCTCGCCTTTTTGTAATTTTGATAATGCAAATGTTGAAATTAAAATAGCAAAACTTTAACATGTAAGTTATGTAAATATTCAAAGTCAATGAAGCATGACTGAAGGTACATGGTTAAACAATCACCATAGAAATGAGATGTGCCAATGCTAATGCAACTGCATACCAAATACCATTGACTTATCATAAGTCATTCCTTTTAAACAAACCTAAACACAAACATTAACTTGTAAACTATGTAAAAGATTCAAAGTCAATGAACAATGATGAGGGGGTGGGGCCATATAATCTCCATGGAAATAAGACTTGCAAATGCCAATACATTTGCATACCAAAAATATCATTGACTAGCATTAGTGGTTCATCTTAAACTGATCTAATACAAACTTTAACATGTAAACTAAGCAAAAGTTTCAAAGTCAATAGACCATGACTGAAGGGGTGGGGCCAAATATTCTCCATGGAAATAAGATGTGCTAATGCTTATACAACTACATACCAATTAACATTGGCCTACCACTAATGGTTCCCCTTGAACTGACCTTATCACAAACTAATACATGTAAACTAAGCAAAAGTTTCAAAATCAATAGACCATGATTGAGGAGGCGGAGCCAAATAATCTCCATGGAAATGAGATATGCCAATGTTAATACAACTGCATACCAAATATCATTGACCTACCACTAGTAGTTCACCATAAACTAGACCTAATCACAAACTAATACATTGTTGACGCCGCCGCCGCCTGAAACAGCATACCTATGTCTCGCTTTTTGACTCCGTCAAGGCGAGACAAAAATGATTTGCAAGGTTCAGCTTGATACGACCGCAGAGGTCGAACCCTGAACAGTTGGTGCAAGTATGGACACTACATTCAAGCTTGATACAGCTCTGAATTTGGATTGTGATTAAATCTTTGACACAGCATATAGGTTTCTGACACCGAACAAATGTGTTCAAAGAACTGAAAAATTTGAAATCAGAAATTTACCAATTATGGTCCAATATCAAAACTCTAAATACACGGTTAGATTCAGCATATCCAAGTACACAAGTTTTAAAATAGGGTCACATCATCCAAAAAAAAATATATATATATACTTTTTCAATCATTTGGTCTTTTGGAAAATGTTGTTTGTGCTGTATTTAGACCCTTCTACCAAGAAATTTGATTTGCATGCACACGTATAAAAATTGCGGTTTTTATCCAACGCAATCATAGGTTTGAACTTTGTTTTCAATTTAGACTTGTATATATATATATATTTATATATATACCATTCTCAAATTTATACAGAATAACAAATAAACCTACCACCAAGTCCTTCAAAAAATTTCCAAAAAATGAAAAAAAAAAATTTCCAAAATATCATTCATCATGAAGACAATGTCTTTAAAAAATCTACAAAACTTACCTTTAATTATTTTTCAAAATATCTAATAATAATCAGTAAATTTCAAACTATATTTATACATAATTTCTATATTTAACTATGAATCGACTAACAATTTCTATTAAATGTGCATTCCAGCTATGAATTTGGATTGTGATTAAATATTTGACATAGCACTGGTTTCTGACACAGAATGAATGTTGTCTAAGAACTTGATACAAATTATAAGAAACATTTTTTTTTGGCCCTTAATTCCTAAACAGTTAGGACAATCCCAACCTTCCTTTTGTGGTATGGAACCTAGTGGTACAATTTCATAGAGATCCATACACTTATACTCAAGTTATTGTTTGGATACCAATACAGTTTATCAATCCCTTGTAATATTTACATAATAGAACAATACTAGTGTAATTTCATCAGAATCTGACAGAAAGTCTCTTTGATCAGATTGGATCTGGTCATAAATATCAAGATACCTGCTAAACCCTTTTCTATATACCACTCTGCTTTTTTGACATCACAGGTACACAAGCTTTCCCCATCAGGTGCTAACAGGTAACAGTTGTAGTATAATGGTCTTTGTCTTAATACATAAGCTCTAGTTTCTTTATCTTTTGCAGATATCTGGAAGGAAATATTTATTTTGTCTCTGTGTAATACTGTTGCTTTGCAGTTCTTGTATTTCAATTTTAACACATAACCATGTTAAGCTGCTTTAATGTTCATGCTTTTTTTTTATGTTAAGCTGTTTTAATGTTTAATTTATAGTTCTTTTTTTTGCGTTTGGTAATGATCTATTGAGTTGAGCCATTTGCAACTGATTGTTATAGATCTTATGTTGTGCTGTTACTTCACTGTCTCAGGTTAGGGGAGGATTGAGCGCTCACAAACATGTGAAACCCCCCTCCATTTTTTATGTGGCAGGGCTAAACATGTTTGTGAGTCAGGAGCCACTAAATCAGTTGTTGTCGTTGATTCATATCTCTTATCTCAAATTTTTTTTTGTATATTATTTTGTTACAAATTAGACTGCTTTCTTGTTTGAATTGTTTTACATTTTCATGACAGGCCTTTTGTTGCTGACTATACAGTATGGGTTTTTCTCATTGTTGAAGGCTGCACAGAGACTAATAATTGCTTATATCCACGTCATTTGAACTCAGATTCAAATAACCAATTACAATTACTTTGTTAAGAATACTGTGAAAGTACTTTTAATTGTGGGTATCAATTTTGTAGGTTTCAGCAAAAGTTACATGCACTTGGGTTCTTAAATTCATGGATTTTAGTTTTAGAGTGAAGAATTTGAAGCCATCAGAAACGAAAATTATTGAAAATAATCATATGCTGTTTTATAATGATTTGTGATACATTGCAAAAATAAGGTGTTCATTTTCACTTACTTGTTCGTTTTTCACTACTGACAACATTCATCAAATTTATAATAAATAATTGCTTTTGGAAATAAGCTGATTCATCTATGCTTACAAATTGTATATATTGAAGGAAATTGCATTTTAATTTTTGCACACTTGTAATAAGAAGTGAAGACACTAATTAACCTGAGATCAAATGATTAACTGATTAATGATCTTCAAAGTGTACATGTTACTTAAAGAAATGGGTTACATAAAAAAATGCTGCAAATGTACTTTGAATTGTAGAATTTATTCTTGTGAAATAAAAAAGCAACCCCAATATGATTTTTTGAAAATTATGAGGAGATAAAATGAACACTTAATTATTGCATATCATCACTGGAAGTCTGACTTTCATCAACCAAAACAATTTTTCATGAGAATTAAAAGGTTAAAAGTCGTACAGTTTAATTTTTTTTTCTGATCTCATCAATTAGAAATAGAGGCTACCAGGAGATCTGTGAATTTTAGGGTTAATAAAATGCTCTGCAGGGCGCAGCTTGATACAACCGCAGAGGTCAAACCCTGAACAGTTGGGGCAAGTATGGACACAACATTCAAGCTTGATACAGCTCTGAATTTGGATTGTGATTAAATATTTGACACAGCATAGGTTTCTGACACAGAATGAATGTGGTCTAAGAACTTAAAAATTTTAAATTGGACATTCACCTATTATGGTCCAATATCCAAAATCTAAATACATGGTTAGATTCAGCATATCAAAGAACCCCAAGAATTCAATTTTTGATGAAATCAAACAAAGTTTAATTTTGGACCCTTTTGACCTCAATGTGGACAAAGTTGATAACAGGGCCCAAAAATCAAAAATCTAAATACATGGTTAGATTCAGCATATCAAAGAACCCCATATATTCAATTTTTGTTGAAATCAAACAAAGTTTAATTTTGGACCCCGTTTTGGACCAACTTGAAAACTGGGCCCATAATCAAAAATCTAAATACATGTTTAGATTCAGCATATCAAAGAACCCTAAAAATTCAATTTTTGTTAAAATCAAACTAAGTTTAATTTTGGACCCTTTGGACCTTAATGTAGACCAATTTGAAATGGAACCAAAAATTAAGAATCTAAATACACGGTTAGATTCGGCATATCAAAGAACCCCAATAATTCAATTTTTGATGAAATCAAACAAAGTTAAATTTTGGACCGTTTGGACCTCAATGTGGACCAATTTAAAAACAGGGCCCAAAATCCAAAAACTTAATACACGGTTAGATTCAGCATATTAAAGAACCCCAAGAATTCAAGAATAAAACCCCATTGAAATTGATCAAGAAATAAGCAATTTATACGAAGTATCTTCTTTTGCACAATACTGTGCAATTAAATATTTCTTGCTATTGCGCAATACTGTACAATTGACAATTTCTTGCTATTGCACAATATTGTGCTATTGCGCAATACTGTGCTATTGCGCAATACTGTGCAATTGAAGATTTCTTGCTATTGCGCAATACTGTGCAATTGAAGATTTCTTGCTATTGTGCAATACTGTGCAATTGAAAATTTCTTGCTATTGCACAATACTTATTATATAATAATTTACACATCCTGTTTGGTGTGTATCTCCTACCATATCATTATTATTTGCTTTTAAATATAAATCAGAAATAACCAACTTAAAATGGAAAATTTTAAAAGAAAAAAAAAAAAGGAAAAAAAGAAAAAAAAAGAAAAAAAAAAAAATCCCCCCCCTCCCCAAATTTTTTGAACCCCCTTATGATTCATCACCCCCAAACTCAATCCCAGCCTTCCCTTTGTGGTATGGTACCTTGCAGTACAATTTCAGAGAGATCCATACACTTGAACACAAGTTATTGTCTGGAAACTAGAAAAATGCTTATTTTTGGCCCCTTTTTGGCCCCCAATTCCTAAACGTTTCGGGCAATTACTCCCAAACTCAATTCCAGCTTTCCCTTTGTGATATGGAACCTTGTAGTACAATTTAAGAAATATCCAAACACTTACACACAAGTTATTGTCATGAAACTAGAATAATGCTTGTTTTTTGCCCCTTTTTTGGCCCCTAATTCTTAAAATTTTGAGCCAATTACCCCCAAAATCAATTACAGCCTTCCCTTTGTGATATGGAACCTTGTGATACAATGTCAGAGAGATCCATACACTTACACACAAGTTATTGTCTGGAAGTTACAAAAATGCTTATTTTTGGCCCCTTTTTGGCCCCTAATTCCTTAACTGTTGGTACCATAACCCCCAAAATGAATCCCAACCTTCCTTTCGTGGTATTGAACCTTATGGTAAAATTTCATGGAGATCCATTCACTTAAACTAAAGTTAGAGTGAGAAAACCAATGTGTCTTGGACGACGCCGGACGAGTAAGACGACACCAACGTCATACCAATATACGACCAAAAAATTTTTAATTTTTGCGGTCGTATAATAACAAATCAAAGCGCGAAAGCGCTGTAAAGGCAGTTAATTACAGGTTGTGTATTTTTAGTCCAGTTATATCATTATCTTGCATAGTACAGTGTACTTACACTGTATCAGAGGTGGCTTTCAGTATTTAAGATTTAGAGTTCTCTAATGATATTGAACAAGTTTTATGAATGTCATATTCTGAGCACTATATGAAGGCGTTTGTTCTCACTTGTTTATGAACTTGTGCATTATGTCCAGTTTGTACCTTTTTTATCTATGTTTATAGTCTAATTAGTTATCAAAGGTACCAGGATTATAATTTAATACGCCAGACTCGCGTTTCATCTACATAAGTATCATCAGTGACGCTCAGATCAAAATAGTTATAAAGCCAAACAAGTACAAAGTTGAAGAGCATTGAGGACCCAAAATTCCAAAAAATTGGGCCAAATACGGCTAAGGTAATCTATTCCTTGGATAAGAAAATCCTTAGTTTTTCGAAAAATTCAAAGTTTTGTAACAGGAAGTTTATAAAAATGACCATATAATTGATATTCAAATACTGTTTAAAATAGTTAGGCATTTTCTTTTTAGTAATAAGTAAATGTTATCAACTGTATTTTATTCAACTCTGCAAATGTGGTTTGTTACTGGTAAGTATGGATGATAGTTGTTTCATTGGCAATCATAACACATCTCCTTATTTATATAATGATCTATATTCAACGACCTCAGGTACAGAAAAAATGTATGTAACTAAACTGTGATGGGAAACCTTTGACTTCTTTCTTTTATATAAACTTTTGATTTGGTACCATAGAACTATGTAGAATAAATGTACATTGCAACATGTCAACTCTTTCAATGACAATACTTTTTCAGAAACTATAACTCAAAGCAAAATTATATTTCCAATTTTAAAGTAATTTATGAATGAATAAAATGCTCCGCAGGGCGCAGCTTGATACGACCGCAGAGGTCGAACCCTGAACAGTTGGGGCAAGTATGGACACAACATTCAAGCTTGATACAGCTCTGAATTTGGATTGTGATTAAATATTTGACACAGCATAGGTTTCTGACACAGAATGAATGTGGTCTAAGAACTTAAAAATTTTAAATTGGACATTCACCTATTATGGTCCAATATCCAAAATCTAAATACATGGTTAGATTCAGCATATCAAAGAACCCCAAGAATTCAATTTTTGATGAAATCAAACAAAGTTTTATTTTAGACCCTTTTGACCTCAATGTGGACAAAGTTGATAACGGGGCCCAAAAATCAAAAATCTAAATAGATAGTTAGATTCAGCATATCAAAGAACCCCATATATTCAATTTTTGTTGAAATCAAACAAAGTTTAATTTTGGACCCCGATTTGGACCAACTTGAAAACTGGGCCCATAATCAAAAATCTAAATACATGTTTAGATTCAGCATATCAAAGAACCCTAAAAATTCAATTTTTGTTAAAATCAAACTAAGTTTAATTTTGGACCCTTTGGACCTTAATGTAGACCAATTTGAAAACAGAACCAAAAATTAAGAATCTAAATACACGATTAGATTCGGCATATCAAAGAACCCCAATAATTCAATTTTTGATGAAATCAAACAAAGTTAAATTTTGGACCCTTTGGACCTCAATGTGGACCAATTTAAAAACGGGGCCCAAAATCCAAAAACTTAATACACGGTAAGATTCAGCATATTAAAGAACCCCAAGAATTCAAGAATAAAACCCCATTGAAATTGATCAAGAAATAAGCAATTTATACGAAGTATCTTCTTTTGCACAATACTGTGCAATTGAATATTTCTTGCTATTGCGCAATACTGTACAATTGACAATTTCTTGCTATTGCGCAATATTGTGCTATTGGATATTTCTTGCTATTGCACAATACTGTGCAATTGAAGATTTCTTGCTATTGCGCAATACTGTGCAATTGAAGATTTCTTGCTATTGTGCAATACTGTGCAATTGAAAATTTCTTGCTATTGCACAATACTTATTATATAATAATTTACACATCCTGTTTGGTGTGTATCTCCTACCATATCATTATTATTTGCTTTTAAATATAAATCAGAAATAACCAACTTAAAATGGAAAATTTTAAAAGAAACCCCCCCCCCCCCCTAAATTTTTTGAACCCCCTTATGATTCATCACCCCCAAACTCAATCCCAGCCTTCCCTTTGTGGTATGGTACCTTGCAGTACAATTTCAGAGAGATCCATACACTTGAACACAAGTTATTGTCTGGAAACTAGAAAAATGCTTATTTTTGGCCCCTTTTTGGCCCCCAATTCCTATACGTTTAGGGCAATTACCCCCAAACTCAATTCCAGCTTTCCCCTTGTGATATGGAACCTTGTAGTACAATTTCAGAAATATCCAAACACTTACACACAAGTTATTGTCATGAATCTAGAAAAATGCTTGTTTTTTGCCCCTTTTTTGGCCCCTAATTCCTAAAATTTTGAGGCAATTACCCCCATAATCAATTACAGCCTTCCCTTTGTGATATGGAACCTTGTGGTACAATGTCAGAGAGATCCATACACTTACACACAAGTTATTGTCTGGAAGTTACAAAAATGCTTATTTTTGGCCCCTTTTTGGCCCCTAATTCCTTAACTGTTGGTACCATAACCCCCAAAATCAATCCCAACCTTCCTTTCGTGGTATTGAACCTTATGGTAAAATTTCATGGAGATCCATTCACTTAAACTAAAGTTAGAGTGCGAAAACCAATGTGTCTTCGGACGACGCCGGACGACGCCAGACGACGACGACGCCAACGTCATACCAATATACGACCAAAAAATTTTCAATTTTTGCGGTCGTATAAAAAAGGAGTTCTTAATTAAGAAATAAACTGATTCGCTGAGCGCAGCTGGATACACCCCCAGAGGTCAAACCCTGAACAGTTGGGGTAAAAATGGACACAATATTCAAGCTTGATACAGGTCTGAATTTGGATTGTAATTAAATATTTGACATATTATAGTTTCTGAATAAATGTAGTCAAAGAACTTGAAATCGGTTATATGAATTGAATTTATATTCAATTAAAGATTTCTTTCTGTTGTGCAATAAACTGTGCTGTTGTGCAATACTTAATAAATCTGTTGCCAGACTATAAACAAATAAAGTTCAATTTCTTCTCAATGTCATATTTGAAATTTATGAAAATCTATAGGGAGATTACATCAATAGCTATAAATAATTCACCAAAGTTTCATGCGAACTGCTTAAAGCATTTTTGAGTTGTTGTCCAACAACAGTGCACACGCTGAAATGTCTCGCCTTCTTTACTAATCACTGATATTATGTTGATAGTCCTTAATATAAAGCTTTATCACAACTGTCACATAAACTTAACATTAACCAAGAAAACTAAACATTGACCAATGAACCATGAAAATGAGGTCAAGGTCAGATGAACCATGCCAGGCAGGCATGTACAGCTATCAATTCTTCCATACAACAAATATAGTTGACCTATTGCTTATAGTTTAAGAAAAACAGACCAAAACACAACTAGATACGCCCGCAGAGGTCAAACCCTGAACAGTTGGGGCAAAAATGGACACAATATTCAAGCTTGATTCAGGTCTGAATTTGGATTGTAATTAAATATTTGACATATTATAGGTTTCTGAATAAATGTAGTCAAAGACCTTTAAATTGGTTATCTGAATTGAATATGCAAATAAAGATTTCTTGCTGTTGTGCAATACTTAGTAAACCTGTTGTCAGACTATAAACAAATAAAGTTCAATTAATTCTCAATGTCATATTAGAAATTTATGAAAATAAAAAGGGAGCTTACAACAATAGATATAAACAATTCACCAAAGTTTCATGAGAATTGGTGACAGCATATTTGAGTTATTGTTCGAAAACTGGAAAATCACCCCTTTTTTTAATGAATAAAACCCCATAACTCAGAAATGTAAAATGTAAAATTTATAAAATTATAAAGGGAGCTTACATCAATACATACAAACAATTCACCAAAGTTTCATAAGAATTGCTGAAAGCATTTTAGAGTTTTTGTCCGAAAACTGGAAAATCCCCCCTTTTTTATGAATAAAACCCTGTAACTCAGAAACATAAAATCTAAAATTTATAAAAATCGAAAGGGAGCTCATGTCAATAGATATAAACAATTCACCACAATTTCTTGCAAGTTGGTGAAAGCATTCTTGACTTATTGTCCGAAACTGGAAATCCCCCTTTTTTTAATGAATAAAACCCCATAACTCGGAAAAGTAAAATCTAAATTTTATAAAAAATGAAAGGGAGCTCACGTCAATAGATATAAACAATTCACCAAAGTTTTCTGCAAATTGGTAAAAGCATTTTTGAGTTAATGTCCGACATGTTGACGACGGACGGACAGATGGACAACGGTATACCATAATACGTCCCGTAAACGGGCGTATAAAAACTTAACAGAGCAATGAATTGTGAAAATGAGGTGAAGGTCAAATAAAACCTGCGCGACTGACATAAAGATCATAAATTATTTCCATACACCAAATGTAGTTGACCTATTGCATATAGTATTAGAAAAAAATTCGTAAGGGTTCCGCGGAACCCAGTGTCTCGCCTACTTTTTCTGTTAATCGCAGGCTCAACAAAAATGAGGAAGTAAATCAATAAAAATATTCCTCTTGATACTATCTTTTGATTGTAAGAAGCTTCTGTCCAAGTTTGGTAAAAATCCAGGATAGTTTATGAATCTAATAAATGTTTAAAAACTTTAACTGCAGACTGAATGTAATGTTAACTGGAAGAAAACAAAATTTCCTTCTAGATACTAGCATTTGATCATAAACAAGCTTCTGTCCAAGTTTGGTACAAATCCAAAATAGTATAAGAAAGTTATTAAAATTTTAAAAACTTTAACCACAGAGTGAATGTGTTGTTTCCTGGCAGAAAATCTAAGTCCATTTAAAAGTAAAAAATAGAAAAAATGGATTTATTTTTTTTACAAAATTTCCTTCTAGATACTAGCTTTTGATCATAAACAAGCTTCTGTCCAAGTTTGGTACAAATCCAAAATAGTATAAGAAAGTTATTAACATTTTAAAAACTTTAACCACAGAGTGAATGTGTAGTTTCCTGGCAGAAAATCTAAGTCCATTTAAAAGTAAAATAAGGAAAAAATGGATTTATTTTTTTACAAAATTTACTTCTGGATACTATCTTATGATCATAAACAAGCTTCTGTCCAAGTTTGGTACAAACCCAGGATAGTTTAAGAAAGTTATTAAAATTTTAAAAACTTTAACCACAGAGTGAATGTAATATTTCCCGGCAGAAAAACTAAGTCCATTTATAAGTAAAATACTGAAAAAATGGAATTTTATTTTTACAAAATTTACTTCTGGATACTATCTTATGATCATAAACAAGCTTCTGCCCAAGTTTGGTAGAAATCAAGGATAGTTTAAGAAAGTTATTAAAATTTCAAAAACTTTAACCACAGAGTGAATATTTGTGGACGCCGCCGACGACAACGACGACGCCGACGGAATGTAGGATCGCTATGTCTCGCTTTTTCGACTAAAGTCGAAGGCTCGACAAAAAGACCAAAACTCAAAATCTTAACTTTGACCACTGAACCATGAAAATGAGGTAAAGGTCAAATGACACCTGCCAGCTAGACATGTACATCTTACAATCATTCCATACACCAAATATAGTAGACCTATTGCATACAGTATAAGAAAAACAGACCAAAACACAAAAAACTAAACTATTACCACTGAACCATGAAAATGAGGTCAAGGTCAGATGACACCTGCCAGTTGGACATGTACACCTTACAGTCCTTCCATACACCGAATATACTTGACCTATTGCTTATAGTATCTGAGATATGGACTTGACCACCAGAACTTAACCTTGTTCACTGATCCATGAAATGAGGTCGAGGTCAAGTGAACACTGTCTGACGGGCATGAGGACCTTGCAAGGTACGCACATACCAAACATAGTTATCCTACTACTTATAATAAGAGAGAATTTAACATTACAAAAAATGTTAACTTTTTTTTCAAGTAGTCACTGAACCATGAAAATGAGGTCAAGGACATTGGACATGTGGCTGACGGAAACTTCGTAACATGAGGCATCCATATACAAAGTATGAAGCATCCAGGTCTTCCACCTTCTAAAATATAAAGCTTTTAAGAAGTTAGCTAATGCTGCCGCCGCCACATCACTATCCCTATGTCGAGCTTTCTGCGACAAAAGTCGCAGGCTCGATAAAAACTGGAAAATCCCAATAAAACCCCATAACTCAGAAATGTAAAATCTAAAATTTATAAAATTCTAAAGGGAGCTTACGGATTGATAATTTAGTCTTAGATGCAAGATTTTTTTATCAGTTGTTAGTGGCTTTGAACTAGCTGTCAGTAACTGCGAGTACTCTCAGATCTGTACTTAGTGTCTTTTTGTTGTTTGGATGTACAACTACCCGACCACGTCCACTTGTATTTGTATTTATCCATCTGATGAGTTAAGCCTCTTTCAACTGATTTTTATAGTTCGTTCTTATATTGTACTGTTACACCACTGTCCCAGGTTAGGGGGAAGGCTGGGATCCCGCTAACATGTTTAACCCCGACACATTCTGTATGTACATGTAATGTGCCTGTCCCAAGTCAGGAGCCTGTAATTCAGTGGTTGTCGTTTGTTTATGTGTTGCATATTTGTTATATTCGTTCATTTTTTGTACATAAATTAGGCCGTTAGTTTTCTTGTTTGAATTGTTTTACATTGTCATTTCGGGGCCTTTTATAGCTGACTGTACGGTATGGGCATGTAATTATAAATATATATATATCAGAACAAAATTCATTGCGTCACTTTTATTTCTGCATCCATTGGCACAATACAAGTTCTAAAATTACACAACATAAAACAACTAAATGTTATTTCAGATGAAAGTTTTGTTTCAGTTCCATTCATAGGATTTGTTAGAATTTTGTATGTTTTGCCAAGTCCAATAATTCGCTCTATGTGCACATGTTAATTGGAGACTTTTCTATCCCGTATAAGAGTTTTGGAACTAATTCTGTTTCTTTTTTTGAAAAAAGTTAGCAAAAAAATCTTGCACATTTAAACCTTTGTCTGCCATCACACTGTCACCTGGATGGCTGGATCACATAATTGAACTACATTTTGTATTCTACATCTTTCAACTATTTCATAGTCACTGGTAGAACCAACATATGCATTAGAGACATAGTTGACTAAACCACCAGGCGTCGAACATACAAGTATTTTCAGTGTTTCTGTTTTTATATGATGAAAAGGTTGCCTGAGCTCTAGGAGCTTTAGTTTTATCACGGGATATTTTGTGCTGTCAATAATAATCCAAGTCGTAGGAAACTTTAATTTGAAGTTGGATGGCGAAAAATGCCTGACTAAACCACTAGATGGCCAAGTGTTAGCCTCACACCACTGTTTAGGCATAAAAACAATCCATGTATACACAATATTCTTAACACTAGATTCAATCTAGAATCTAGAAAGTTCAAAGTTGGTTGTATAATGCCTCAATTTCATCAAAATCATAAAAAAATTGATTTTCAACTGACACCCTATCAATTTGAAAATATATGTAATACAGTATCTCAAACAATGTGCTGTTGGACCAAGTGTGGTCAAAACAAATAAAAATTTAGTATACAACTCTAAACTGGTATAAAAATGCATGGCTGTGTCACATGTCTTCATTTCAAAATTCTCTGCTGAAAACATAGACATTGATGGTGTTTGCGTAATTCCATCTTTGAAGCTCAACATTAGCTCAGCAGTTGGTGGTGGACAGTCATAAATCCTTTCTGCAGTATGAATGACTTCTTCAGGAAAACCAACTTTACAATCAAAACTTTCCTCTAGATTTCTACTACAATATTCATCAAGTTTAGTTCTTTTGTTTTCACAGGAAACTGCCCTGATTTTTCTTTTTGCGGACGATTCAGTCTCTTGCTTGGTCCAGGAAAATAGGCTGGGAATGGCAGTAGACTTAAGTCTCTGTATGGTGGGTTTGCGCCCTGAAAAAGGTTATAAAACATTAGTTTTTTGATAATTAAATGAACTTCCATTAGCAATGTATACTTTGTATTACCTGGCGAAATATTAACTAGATTTATTCATTACAATCTGGATAAAACTATGTTTGCCTGATTCAATGTATGTTATGTAAATCCAAAGGACAAACAATGAGAGACTTATGCAACAAACGTACATTGTTTGTACCTAAATAACTATAATATTGATGAGAGCATGTCATTGTTTTGTTCCTGTTAACATTGTCATTGATATTTTTCAAGAAAGTCTATGAGGCATAGCTTATGCATTCCTGTCATTACTACATTAGCATAATTACTGCTAAAATAATTCTCAGTATGATATACCTCTTGTAAGAAATCATTATAACTGTAGCAATCACCAAAAAATCTCAAACAGATCACATTGAATCGTAATCCAAAAATTATGACGTCTTGAATTAACCACCCCCTTTTATTCTAAAACGATAATTGCGGTTGTAAACAGACTTTGGTTTATTCGCATGGCGATTACATATATAACTATATATTTCAAAAAGAAAATAGAGTTTTACCATGAATAGTTTCCTGCACGTAGTCTTTTTCAGTAAAATGTGCCTTGCAAACAACAGCTGATTGAGATGGACTCCACGATGAAATCGTGTTCTCGTCCAATCTGTGTTTGGGCCATGGCGATGATCCAACTTTACCTTCTTTTTAAGTCATTTGGAAATGCTTGCCTCCTCTTAAATGACACCCAGGTACACAACAACAAGTACTTGGCATCGTTAATTTAAAATGTAACTGAAATAGTTGCACAGTGCAGAAACCGGAAGTTGAGGAACAGGATCGGCTACCACGGCGCCACCTATTCAGGAACGATAATTTGCTACTTTATATAACTGCGAAATAACAATAACGTTAGACGGGTTCACGTGCATAAACAGAAATGCGCTTTAAATTGTATAATATAATTAATGTTCAGTCGACTCTTAATTATTATATCAACGACTGAAATGATTTATAAACATCTAGATTGCAGATAACACTCGAAATTAACACGAGCTCTTTCCACACGGAATTCAAATAATTCTAGTTTGTCAATCGGTTGACTGCTTATAATGCAAAATACTAATATATCAAAAGTTTTTAAAACTAACAAAACACAATGATCGTTTCTCTATTTCCCAATGTAAATGAAATGAAACAAAAAACATTTTATATCGCAATAAGAAGAGGAGAGAATTCAACATTTCCGGATCTACTTGGAGCCTAATGACCCCCCACGTAGATAAGTTGGATATCGCGGAAGGAAGGATTAACCCGGCAACTAGAAAGGCATTAAAGCACTGCCTTTAAAAACTTTAGGGCAATTAACTACTAAAGTTAAAGACCCCTTTATATAGTGGATTATTGAATTTTTGCAGTTTTCTGATTCAAATACATCAAAAGTATAGATAGGAAAATGAAAATCATAAAGGTAATTCTTCTTTATCATAGCAGCGGCCTTGTTGGACAAGTGGTCTAAGTAGTTCAACTACAGCATCACTATAATAAAATGCTCCACTGGGTGCAGCTTGATACGACCACAGAGGTCGAACCCTGAACAGTTGGGGCAAGTATGGACACAACATTCAAGCCTGATACAGCACTGAATTTGGATAGTGATTAAATATTTGACACAGCACAGGATTCTGACACAGAATGAATGTGGTCTAAGAACTTAAAATTTTTTAATTTACCGGTAGCTATTCAAACCATATCATTATTATTTGCTTTTATATATAAATCAGAAATAACCAATTTAAAATGGAAAATTTGAAAGAAAAAAAAAAGGAACCCCTCCCTCCCCCAATTTTTTAAACCCCCTTATGATTCATCACCCCCAAACTCAATCCCAGCCTTCCCTTTGTGGTATGGTACCTTGCAGTACAATTTCAGAGAGATCCATACACTTCAACACAAGTTATTGTCTGGAAACTAGAAAAATGTGTTTTTTGGCCCCTTTTTGGCCCCTTATTCCTAAACGTTTCGGGCAATTACCCCCAAACTCAATTCCAGCTTTCCCTTTGTCATATGGAACCTTGTAGTACAATTTCAGAAAGATCCATACACTTTCACACAAGTTATTGTCATGAAACTAGAAAAATGCTTGTTTTTTGCCCCTTTTTTGGCCCCTAATTCCTAATATTTTGAGGCAATTAACCCAAAATTCAATCCCAGCATTCCCTTTGTGATATGGAACCTTGTGGTACAATGTCAGAGAGATCCATACACTAACACACAAGTTATGTCTGGAAGTTACAAAATGCTTATTTTTTGCCACTTTTTGGCCCCTAATTCCTTAACTGTTGGTACCATAACCCCCAAAATCAATCCCAACCTTCCTTTTGTGATATTGAACCTTATGGTAAAATTTCATAGAGATCCATTCACTTAAACTAAAGTTAGAGTGCGAAAACCAATGTGTCTTTGGACGACGACGACGACAACGAATACGCCAACGTCATACCAATATACGACCGCAAAAATTTTTGCGGTCGTATAAAAACCCATACCGTATAGATGGCTATAAAAGGCCAACAGTTAACTCTGAGTTAGTTAGTTCACCTCCAATCTTAATTGACAAGGATTGTCAGTTTTCCTGCTGAAGGTGGTGATTCTCTCAAGGTACACCGGCTTCCACTACCAATAAAATTTTAACGCCACATAATAGCAAATAGTGCTGAAAGTGGTGTAAAACACCAAAAACCAATTGACCAATCTTTACCAATAGCAAGAAAACATACCTCTTCATCATTTGTTAGTTGTGGTCCTTTATAAGCAGGATTTTTAGAATTCCATGGTCCCCCAACATTAACATCTACTGTCCCTTGTATCAAAGATCTTGTAAATGTCCAAAATTCGGTTTCATCAACAGCTGTGAAAATATCTTCTATATTTATATCTGGTTTCTTGCCCCACATTTTGGCCAAGACTAAGTTCATAAATATATCTACACCTACTAATGCATCATTGGCTGCATACTCTATCTAAAATTAAATTTTTTTTTTTTTAAACCTATGATAACCTTAAAATCTCAGTATAGCACCAATGCACCATACACAATCAGTTCCTACATGAAAAAGGTAGATGATTTATTATATAAAAGAGTGGACTATTGACTAAGATGTAAACCAGGTGGGTGAATCTTTGTATTCTCTGAAGACTATTGATGCCTTTTATATTGGAAATAATATTCATAGTTCCAAAGTACAAGATTGTTAGGTAATAATCTATCTGTCTATAGTAAACTTTTGTGAGGAAAATTCTTCCAACTTTAAGTGTCAGCCTTTTTTGTTAATGTAAGTTATATGCCATGATATTTTATTTTGTAAAGATGTATCAATAAAATTACTTAATTCTTATAATTAGAAACTTTTCAAAGCATGTGAAAGAAGAGATATATATAAAACTAGGCAGGTATCTTGAGTGAACCACAAAGTAAAAACTATGTACAATATATAGTTCTCACATCAGTAAAATATATTTCTCAACAGTTAACTAATGTAATAAATGGGGAATGTGTCCATGGGACACAGATGATGCCCCCGCTTGCATATCATATAAAGTTATAAAGGGACATAACTGAAGAACAGTAAAAGTGACGCACCCAAATTTGTACTTGATCTGAGTTTTGTGGTGGTTGAGGCTAACTTAAGTTAGAGAACAGAAACGAAAAATTCAGCAATTTTTTCCATTTGTAAACAGGCATAACTCTAGAACGGTAAAAGTGACACCACCAAAATTTAAACTTGATCTGTATTTTGTGGTAATTAGCATTGTGTATAAGTTTCATAACATTTGGTTGAGGCAAACTAAAGTTAGAGAAAGGAAACAAAAAATTCAGCAATTTTTATGTTTATAAAGAGGCATAACTCAAGAAAGGTACAAGTGATGCCACCCAATTTTATACTTGATCTGTATTATGTAGTAATAAGCATTGTGTATAAGTTTCATAACATTTGGTTGAGGCAAACTAAAGTTAGAGAATGGAAACCAAAAATTCAGCAGTTTTTATGTTTATAAAGGGGCATAACTCAAGAATTGTAAAAGTTACACCACCCAATTTCGAACTTGATCTGTATTATGTGGTAATTACGTTTCATAACATTTGGTTGAGGCAAACTAAAGTTAGAAAACAGAAATTCAGCAATTTTTCCATTTGTAAAGGAGCATAACTCTAGAACAGTTATAGTGACACCACCAAAATTCAATCTTGATCTGTGTTTTGTGGTAATAAGCATTGTGTAAAAGTTTCAGAAACATTTGGTTGAGGCAAACTAAAGTTAAAGAACGGAAAAACCAACTTTGGGACGTACGGACGGACGTACAGATGTACAAGGGTAAAACTTAATGCCCCCTCCGCTACTGTATAAATCATATTTACCTGTTCTTGTGATAAATCATCAGCTTCCCAGTCTCCACATCTTATATGGTTACTTTTATCTAACATTACTCCTAATATACTCTCAGCTTGACCCTGTAGTCCTTTACTACGACTAAAAATACACTACTGGATAAGTTTTATTCATCTCTAATAGTCAACATTACTAGCATGAAGAGTACCTTTCTAAACTATAAACTTTTATGTGTGTTATCTCATAATTTATGCAATAAAGGGTATTGTACAAGTTTCATGTTTGTTTTTCCCATTTTGTGGTAAACCAATCATAAAGAATGTGCTTTGATTTATAAATAAGACACCATCATGTCTATTGTAGATTTGTAACTATTTAGAGTACTTGCCGAAGCCTATCTTGTTTAACTATGTCAGTTGATGTAATATACCAGAGGCTCTATTTGGGGTGGGTTTTTTAATTTGTTGGTTTATGAACCCACCAACCTGATTTTTGCAATTTTTTAAAGAGAAAGAAAAAAATTGTAGTTTGGTGTTTTTCTATTCCCGCTATAAAGTTAGAATCTTAAACACTTAGCTCTGTACACACTGAATGAACTACAAAAGACTACTGAACAAATACTATTTTAACATACCAGGTGTATATTCCTCTGACTCTATTAAGGACATGTCTTAAATCTACACATCCTTCAACTACTAGTCCATAATCCAGGTGAAGTTTTTTGCCATCTTCTTTCACTGCAACCCCTACTTTCAGTATGCTAAAGACAGTAAACACAGAGATATAAAATTTCAACTTCAAATTTATCTTGAAACAGTCTCATTAGTCTAGCCTTCCAAATTTTAATGTGTAGACTAATCGTATATTATTTACAATTTACAATCTGAATGATATTTCAAAATTCTATCATAAAAAAATCAATAACAAGAAATTGTTGCTCTTATTAATACCATTATGTGGTGTCATTGTAAGATAGGAAATTAGCATATTTTTTCAGATATCAAACAAGGATTGTAAATGATAATTCTGAATGTTCATCTATTCATTTCTGTCAGCTGACAGCAGCATTAAAATTTTAGCATTCATCCTTATTTCAAATCACACATTTTCCAGAATGTATCAGCAATCAGGGCCAAACAAAGTGACATCTGCATCATAAACTTTCAATAAATCAATGTATATTCTCACAACTTTTCATAGTGTCTGTCATAGGACATAAATTGGTTGTTCAGTTTTGTTCAGCAGTTTGTGTGTGATCTTTTGTTGGTGCATGGGTGGGCTTTTGTTTTATCTTGAGTTTGCTTTATGGTATGAGGTTAATATCAGTGATATACAAGTTTTGCCTTTGTCCATTGATCTTTTGTTTATAAGCAATCTTGTTCTTGCTTTTTGGCCCTAGGTGACTATCTGCATCACATCTGGTTTGCCTTTGTCTGTGCCCATTTGTTGTAGTTCTGATACTAAAAAATAATATTCCTTAAAAAATTCAAGATCATTGAAAAGAACGTACCTTTTATCTGCTAATATATCTTGCAATGATTTGGGAAAAGAGTCCATTCGATCTAAACGAATCAATGCACATTGTCCAAGTGGTGTTGCTAATTGTAACAGAGCAACAGGACGCCTCTTACCACTGAAGGACACCCATTCACAATCTAGTCCTAAAACCTGAAACACAAATTTAGAACATAATTTTTTGAATATTGAGGACTCACAATACTATTTCATGAAACAATATGAGCAATAATATTAGCAATACTTTTTTGAATAATAATGGACTAAATATTTTGTAGCATTTAAAAAAGAAATTGTTTGTGATTTAAAAGGCACTGTGTTCCCAATAATCATGCAAATTTAATAAAAATATGAGAAAAGATATCTTTCTTAAAATTTATTTGAAGATTCACCACCTAAGCATTGCAAATTTTGAAAGTCATAGAGTTCCATACCAATACATCTTTTTCTCAATTAGCTCTTACGTCATGTACAAAAGTTCTACCGGTAGTGAATATGGTACTGTAAATAGCTGTATTTTGTTCAAATACTATTGACTCATGATCAATGAGTATTTATACTTTACATTTTCCCATTATCATGTCCTTAAATGAATTTTGTGCCTCAAAAAACTAACCTTTTCAATTCTGACGGTATTTATAAAACTTTCGTAATCTTCAACAGTGTCTATAAGGAATATTTCCTTTTTCCTTTTATATGGTTTATACTTTTCTGTGTCTTTAAATCTTAAATATAAATATGCTGCCAAGCCTGAAAAATTCAATTCCAAATGTTAAAAGGAAAAATATCTTCATCCTGAATATGCATAAAATATTTGTGTCTGACCGGACAATAAGAAAACAACAATTAATCCAATGGTTAATATCTTCATTCTTGGTTCTAAACAAGACTGCATTTTGTACAAATAATAAATAAATTCAAAATGATGATCAATTTTGTAGCAGAAACAGTTTCTGAAATATCAGATAATACATACACTAGAGTTGTACATTACTGCTGGTTACAAGTTTTTACATTACCCATTTCTTGTACTTAAAAGCAGTTGAATATAAAAAAAAAAGAATTTAAATAAAAATTAATAAACTGCTTCGCCAAGCGCAGCTGGATACGACTGCAGAGGTCCAACCCTGAACAGTTGGGGCAAAAATGGACACAATATTCAAGCTTGATAGAGGTCTGAATTTGGATTGTAATTAAATATTTGACATATTATAGGTGTCTGAATAAATGTAGTCAAAGAACTCGAAATTGGTTATATGAATTGAATTTATATTCAATTAAAGATTTCTTGCTTTGTGCAATACACTGTGCTGTTGCGCAATACTTAGTTAATCTGTTGCCAGACTATAAACAAATAAAGTTCAATCTCTTCTCAATGTTATATTTGAAATTTATGAAAATCAATAGGGAGATTACATCAATAGCTATAAATAATTCACCAAAGTTTCATGAGAACTGCTGAAAGCATTTTTGATTTTTTGTCTGAAAACTGGAAATCCCCTTTTTTTATGTATAAAACCCTGTAACTCGGCGAAGCAGTTTATTGCTATTTGTCCTCTGTAAAAACAAAATTGCAAGACCTACTACAAATACAGCTGACAAAACCCAAGCAAGAATTTTCACATGTTATGAAAAAATATAGTCTTTGCATAAAAATATCAAATCTAGGGGTTTAACATCAAATGGGCTCTTTAAATATGGACACCATAACAGCTACGAAAATATCTAATGTCAATACCAAATGTTCTTGTCAAGAAGGAGTCAAATAATCAAAATTCTACAAGTACGTTCAATGTGAAAGTTCTGTTTTCACCCCTTAGCCCCTTTAAGAACTACTAAACCACTATAATACAAAACAATTTTTGTTTATTGTCAGAATTCATGGAGTTGTAGTGTTTAATGAAAGAGATTTGATCTGCCATGAACAGGATTAGGACAAAGCCTTAGATGAGTGGTAACAAATGTTTGAAGGAGTATTAAAAATAAAAGCTACATTTTCAGTGCTAAAAATCAGTTTTTGGTTTTATATTTCAATTAGAAAGTGCACAAACATGTATAAAAATAAGAAGATGTGGTACAATGTATGATTGCCAATGAGACAACTCTCCACAAAAAACCAAATGACATAGATAGTTAACAACTATAGGTCACCATACAGCCTTTAACAATGAACAAAACCCATACTGCATAGTCAGCAATAAAAGGCCCCGAAATCACAAATGTAAAACAATTCAAACAAGAATGTGTCCATAGTACATGTAGTACATGGATGCCCCACTCGCACTATCATTTTCTATGTTCAGTGGACCGTGAAACTGTGGTCAAAACTCTAATTTGGCATTAAAATTAGAAAGATCATATCATAGGGAACATGTGTACTAAGTTTCAAGTTGACTGGACTTCAACTTCATCAAAAACTACCTTGACCAAAAACTTTAACCTGAAGCGGGACAAATGGACGGACAGACAGACGGACAAACGAACGGATACACAGACCAGAAAACATAATGCCCCTACTACTATCGTAGGTGGGGCATAAGAAAACTAATGGCCTGATTTATGTACAAAACAATGAATGAATAAACTGCTTCGCTGAGCGCAGCTGGATACGCCCGCAGAGGTCCAACCCTGAACAGTTGGGGCAAAAATGGACACAATATTCAAGCTTGATACAGGTCTGAATTTGGATTGTATTAAATATTTGAAATATTATAGGTTTCTCAATAAATGTAGTCAAAGAACTTGAATTGGTTATATGAATTGAATTTATATTCAATTAAAGATTTCTTGCTGTTGTGCAATACACTGTGCTGTTGAGCAATACTTAGTAAATCTGTTTTCAGACTATATATATACAAAGAATTAGCAAAATAAATTGTGACCCCCAATTTTTTTCTTTGGAAAATTGACAATTTCTTAGATATGTTGAGGAAAAAAATATGACCCTCCCAAAAATTTTTGTTTTACCCACCCCTCCCCACCCCCCCCCCCCCCCCCCCCCCCACTCCGAAAAAAATAATATTTAAAGAGAATTTTCTTTTGATGAAAAAAAATCCCCCCCCCCATCCCCTTTCCAAAAAAAATAATTTTGAAGAAATTTTCTTTTTGTAAAATGTGGTACAAATTAAGAGACATCCATACACTTAAACACAGGTAATTGTCTGAAAACTAGAATAAACTGCTTCGCTGAGCGCAGCTGGATACCCCCGCAGAGGTCCAACCCTGAACAGTTGGGGCAAAAATGGACACAATATTCAAGCTTGATAGAGGTCTGAATTTGGATTGTAATTAAATATTTGACATATTATAGGTTTCTGAATAAATGTAGTCAAAGAACTCGAAATTGGTTATATGAATTGAATTTATATTCAATTAAAGATTTCTTGCTTTGTGCAATACACTGTGCTGTTGCGCAATACTTAGTAAATCTGTTGCCAGACTATAAACCAATAAAGTTCAATCTCTTCTCAATGTTATATTTGAAATTTATGAGAATCAATAGGGAGATTACATCAATAGCTATAAATAATTCACCAAAGTTTCATGAGAACTGCTGAAAGCATTTTTGATTTTTTGTCTGAAAACTGGAAAATCCCCCTTTTTTTATGTATAAAACCCTGTAACTCGGAAACGTAAAATCAAAAATATATAAAATTCTAAAGGGAGCTTACGTCAACAGATATAAAAAATTCACCAAAGTTTCATGAGAACTGCTGAAAGCTTTTTTTAGTTATTGTCCGAAAACTGGAAAATCACCCTTTTTTATGAATAAAACCCTGTATCTGGAAACGTAAAAACATAAAAATCAAAAGAGAGCTCATGTCAATAGATATAAACAATTCACCAAAATTTCTTGCAAGTTGGTGAAAGCATTCTCGAGTTATTGTCGGAAAACTGGAAAATCCCCCCTTTTTTAATGAATACAAGAGTGCACATGCTGAAATGTCTCGCCTTCTTTACTAACCATTGATATTATGTTGATAGTCCTAAATGAAAGCTTTACTACAACTATTACATAAACTTAACATGATCCAAGAAAATGAAGTCAAGGTCATATAAACCAAACAAGAAATACATGTACACCTTACAATCATTTAATACACTAAATATAGTTGACCTATTGCTTATAGTTTCTAAGAAACAGACTTAACCAAGAAAACTAAACATTGACCAATGAATCGTGAAAATAAGATCAAGGTCAGATGAACCATGCCAGGCAGACATGAACAGCTTACAATCCTTCCATACAACAAATATAGCTGACCTATTGCTTATAGTTTAAGATAAAATGCTCCGCTGGGGCGCAGCTTGATACGACCGCAGAGGTCGAACCCTGAACAGTTGGGGCAGGTATGGACACAACATTCAAGCTTGATACAGCACTGAATTTGGATTGTAATTAAATATTTGACACAGCAAAGGTTTCTGACACAGAATGAAAGTGGTATAAGAACTTAAAAATTTTTAATTTACCTATTCAAACCATATCATTATTATTTGCTTTTATATATAAATCAGAAATAACCAATTAAAAATGGAAAATTTTAAAGAAAAAAAAGGAAAAAAAAATCCCCCCCAAATTTTTTGAACCCCCTTATGATTCATCACCCCCAAACCCAATCCCAGCTTTCCCTTTGTGGTATGGTACCTTGCAGTACAATTTCAGAGAGATCCATACACTTCAAAACAAGTTATTGTCTGGAAACTAGAAAAATGCTTGTTTTTTGGCCCCTTTTTGGCCCCAAATTCCTAAACCTTTAGGGCAATTACCCCCAAACTCAAACCCAGCTTTCCCTTTGTGATATGGAACCTTGCAGTACAATTTCATAAAGACCCATACACTTACACACAAGTTATTGTCCTGAAATTAGAAAAATGCTTGTTTTTTTGCCCTTTTATGGCCCCTAATTACTAATATTTTGGGGGAATTACCCCCAAAATCAATCCCAGCCTTCCATTTGTGTTATGGTACCTTGCAGTACAATTTCAGAGAGATCCATACACTTGAACACAAGTTATTGTCTGGAAACTAGAAAAATGCTTATTTTTGGCCCCTTTTTGGCCCCTTATTCCTAAACGTTTTGGGCAATTACCCCCAAACTCAATTCCAGCTTTCCCTTTGTGATATGGAACCTTGTAGTACAATTTCATAAAGATCCATACACTTGCACAAGTTATTGTCATGAAACTAAAAAAATGCTTGTTTTTTGCCCCTTTTTCCTAAAATTTGGAGGCAATTACCCCCAAAATCAATCCCAGCATTCCCTTTGTGATATGGAACCTTGCGATACAATGTCAGAGAGATCCATACACTTACACACAAGTTATTGTCCTGAAACTAGAAAAATGTTTGTTTTTTGCCCCTTTTTGGCCCCTAATTCCTAAAATTTGGAGGCAATTACCCCCAAAATCAATCCCAGCATTTTCTTTGTGATATGGAACCTTGTGGTACAATGTCAGAGATATCCATACACTTACACACAAGTTATGTCTGGAAGTTACAAAAATGCTTATTTTTGGCCCCTTATTCCTTAACTGTTGGTACCATAACCCCCAAAATCAACCCCCACCTTCCTTTTGTGGTATTGAACCTTATGGTAAAATTTCATTGAGATCCATTCACTTAAACTAAAGTTAGAGTGCGAAAACTAATGTGTCTTCGGACGACGTTGCCGGACGACGACGACGCCAACGTCATACCAATATACGACCACAAAAATTTTTTTGCGGTCGTATAAAAAACAGACTGAAACACATAAACTTAACTCTGAGCAATGAACCGTGAAAAAGAGGTGAAGGCCAAATAAAACCTGCGAGACTGACATGTACATCATAGAATATTTCCGTACAACAAAAATAGTTGACTTATTGCATATAGTATAAGAAATAAAATGCTTCGCTGGGGCGCAGCTTGATACGACCGCAGAGGTCGAACCCTGAACAGTTGGGGCAAGTATGGACACAACATTCAAGCTTGATACAGCTCTGAATTTGGATTGTTATTAAATATTTGACACAGCATAGGTTTCTGACACAGAAAGAATGTGGTCTAAGAACTTGAATTTTTTTAATTTACCTATTATGGTCCAATGTCCAAAATCAAAATACATGGTTAGATTCAGCATATCAAAGAACCCCATATATTCAATTTTTGTTAAAATCAAACAAAGTTTAATTTTGGACCCCAACTTGGACAAACTTGAAAACTGGGCCCATAATCAAAAATCTAAACACATGTTTAGATTCAGCATATCAAAGAACCCCAAGAATTCAATTTTTGCTAAAATCAAACTAAGTTTAATTTTGGACCCTTTGGACCTTAATGTAGACCAATTTAAAAAACGGGACTTAAAATTAAAAATCTAAATACACGGTTAGATTTGGAATATCAAAGAACCCCAATAATTCAATTTTTGATGAAATCAAACAAAGTTTAATTTTGGACCCTTTTGACCTCAATATGAACCAATTTGATAGCGGGGCCCACAAATAAAAAATCTAAATTCATGGTTAGATTCAGCATAACAAAGAACCCCATTTATTCAATTTTTGTTGAAATCAAAAAAAGTTTAATTTTGGACCCCAACTTGGACCAACTTGAAAACTGGGCCCATAATCAAAAATCTAAACACATGTTTAGATTCAGCATATCAAAGAACCCCAAGAATTCAATTTTTGTTAAAATCAAACTAAGTTTAATTTTGGACCCTTTGGACCTCAATGAAGACCAATTTAAAAAACGGGACCCAAATTAAAAATCTAAAAACACGGTTAGATTTGGCATATCAAAGAACCCCAATAATTCAATTTTCGATGAAATCAAACAAAGTTTAATTTTGGACCCTTTTGACCTCAATATGAACCAATTTGATAGCGGGGCCTACAAATAAAAAATCTAAATACATGGTTAGATTCAGCATATCAAAGAACCTCATATATTCAATTTTTGTTGAAATCAAACAAAGTTTAATTTTGGACCCCAATTTGGACCAACTTGAAAACTGGGCCCATAATCAAAAATCTAAATACATGTTTAGATTCAGCATATCAAAGAACCCCATATATTCAATTTTTGTTGAAATCAAACAAAGTTTAAATACTGGACCCTATCTTGGACCAACTTGAAAACTGGGCCCATAATCAAAAATCTAAACACATGTTTAGATTCAGCAAATCAAAGAACCCCAAGAATTCAATTTTTGTCAAAATCAAACTAAGTTTAATTTTGGACCCTTTGGACCTCAATGTAGACCAATTTAAAAAACAGGACCCAAAATTAAAAACCTAAATACACGGTTAGATTTGGAATATCAAAGAACCCCAATAATTCAATTTTAGATGAAATCAAACAAAGTTTAATTTTGGACCCTTTTGACCTCAATATGAACCAATTAGATAACGGGGTCCACAAATAAAAAATCTAAATACATGGTTAGATTCAGCATATCAAAGAACCCCATATATTCAATTTTTGTTGAAATCAAACAAAGTTTAATTTTGGACCCCAATTTGGACCAACTTGAAAACTGGGCCAAAAATCAAAAATCTAAATACATGTTTAGATTCAGCATATCAAAGAACCTCATATATTCAATTTTTGCTAAAATCAAACAAAGTTTAATTTTGGACCCTTTGGACATTAATGTAGACCAATTTGAAAACTGGACCCAAAATTAAAAATCTAAATACACTGTTAGATTCGGCATAACAAATAAATAAATGTGATCAAAGATTTTACAAATCTAATGCGCCATACTGTGCAATTAAAGATTACTTCTTGAAATTTTTCAATATTTGAAATTTGAAAAAAAAATAATATTTGAAGAATAATTCTTTTTAATTTCTGAAATCTGAAATGAGAAAAAATTGGCCCCCCACAATTTCTTTTTATCCCCCCCCCCCCCTTTTTCCCCCAAAAAAATTCTTTCCCTCAAGATATGGTCATAATCTCAATTCAAATTTCCAATGGAGTTGGCAACCATAATTACCCATTTAAATTTACCATAGTGCTAACTTAATCTATTTTATAATAGAATTAATAAAAATATAGTGTCAAATCTTTCATATGGATTTTTTTGTAAAAAAAAAGATGAAAACATTTGCAGATATTTTTACTGGTCTTCCTTTATAAATATGCATTTCTTTAAACATAATTTAAAAGCAGTGTAGGGGAAGTAACCAAAACTTTTAATTTGGATTACCTCCCTTACACTGTTTTAGATTATCTTTATTGTTCATTAACCATTACTTTATACATAATTTAAAAGCAGTGTAAGGGAGATAATTTCAATGATGCATTTGATTTATCTCCCTTACACTGCTTTAAATTATGTTTTGTACTAAAGTATTTGTCCATTAACCAGGACAACCTTGTTTTTCCCCCTTTTTTGCCCCTAATTCCTAAACGGTTTGAGCCATAACCCCCCAAAGCAAATCCTAACCATCCCTTTGTGGTATGGAAACTTGTAGTATAATTTCAGAGAGATCCATACACCGTTCCACAGTTATTGTCTGGAAACTAGAAAATGCTCATTTTTGGCCCCTTTTTGGCCCCTAATTCCTTAACTGTTGGTACCATAACCCCCAAAATCAATCCCAACCTTCCTTTTGTGGTATTTAACCTTATGGTCAAATTTCAAAAAGATCCATTCACTTAAACTAAAGTTAGAGTGCGAAAACCAATATGTATTCGGACGACGACGCCGGACGACGACGACGAAGACGACGACGCCAACGTCATACCAATATACGACCACAAAATTTTTTTGCGGTCGTATAAAAAGACCAAAACTCAAAAACTTAACTTTGACCACTGAACCATGAAAATGAGGTCAAAGTCAGATGACACCTGCCAGTTGGACATGTACACCTTACAATCATTCCATACACCAAATATAGTTGACCTATTGCATAAAGTATAAGAAAAACAGACCAAAACACAAAAACTTAACTATAACCACTGAACCATGAAAATGAGGTCAAGGTCAGATGACACCTGCCAGTTGGACATGTACACCTTACAGTCCTTCCATACATCGAATATACTAGACCTATTGCTTATAGTATCTGAGATATGGACTTGACCACCAAAACTTAACCTTGTTCACTGATCTATGAAATGAGGTCGAGGTCAAGTGAAAACTGTCTGACGGGCATGAGGACCTTGCAAGGTACGCACATACCAAATATAGTTATCCTATTACTTATAATAAGAGAGAATTTAACATTACAAAAAATCTTAACTTTTTTTTCAAGTAGTCACTGAACCATGAAAATGAGGTCAAGGACTTTGGACATGTGACTGACAGAAACTTCGTAACATGAGGCATCCATATACAAAGTATGAAGCATCCAGGTCTTCCACCTTCTAAAATACAAATCTTTTAAGAAGTTAGCTAACACCGCCGCCGCTGGATCACTATCCCTATGTCGAGCTTTCAGCGACAAAAGTCGCAGGCTCTACAAAAATTACTTGATACTTAGAAGAAAATAAAAATTTTGCAATTTTTCCATTTATAAAGGGGCATAACTCTAGAACAGTTGAAGTGACGCCACCAAAATTCAAACTTGACTTGTGTTTTGTGGTAATAAGCATTGTGTATAAGTTTCATAACATTTGATTGAGGCAAACTTAAGTTAGAGAACGGAAACAAAAAATTTGCAATTTTTCCATTTATAAAGGGGCATAACTCTAGAACGGTTAAAGTGACGCCACCAAAATTTAAAATTGATCTGTGTTATGTGGTAATAAGTATTGTGTATAAGTTTCATAACATTTGGTTGAGGCAAACTCAAGTTAGAGAACAGAAACCAATTTCAGGACGTACGTTCATACGGACGTACGTACGTACAGACAGACAAGGGTAAAACTTAATGCCCCCACAGCAAAAAATCCCCCCCCCCCAATTTTTTGAACCCCCTTATCATTCATCACCCCCAAACTCAATCCCAGCCTTCTCTTTGTGGTATGGTACCTTGCAGTACAATTTCAGAGAGATCCATACACTTTAACACAAGTTATTATCCGGAAACTGTAAAAATGCTTGTTTTTTGGCCTCTTTAAGGCCCCAAATTTCTAAACATTTAAGGCAATTACCCTCAAACTCAATTCCAGCTTTCCCTTTGTGATATGGAACCTTGTAGTACAATTTCATAAAGATCCATACACTTACAAGTTATTGTCCTGAAATTTGAAAAATGCTTGTTTTTTGCCCCCTAATTCCTAATATTTTGAGGCAATTACCCCCAAAATCAATCCCAGCCTTCCCTTTGTGGTATAGTACCTTGCAGTACAATTTCAGAGAGATCCATACACTTGAACACAAGTTATTGTCTGGAAACCAGAAAAATGCTTATTTTTAGCCCCTTTTTGGCCCCTTTGTCCTAAACGTTTTGGGCAATTACCCCCAAACTCAATTCCAGCTTTCCCTTTGTGATATGGAACCTTGTAGTACAATTTCAGAAAGATCCATACACTTACACACAAGCTTTTGTCATGAAACTAGAAAAATGCTTGTTTTTTTGCCCCTTTTTGACCCCTAATTCCTAAAATTTTGAGGCAATTACCCCCAAAATCAATTTATATTCAATTGAAGATTTCTTGCTGTTGTGTAATACACTGTCATGACTGTGCTGTTGAGCAATACTTAGTAAATCTGTTTTCGGACTATATACAAAGAATTAGTAAAATAAATTGTGAGCCAACAGTTGGTACATTTTTGTACAATGGTCAATTTATTTTGCTAATTCTTTGTATATAGTCTGAAAACAGATTTACTAAGTATTGCTCAATAATTTATTTTATCTTGGGGAGTGCAATTTTTTTTCCTCAGAAGAAAATTCTCTTTAAATATTATTTTTTTTGGAGAAGGGGGGGGGGGGGAGGAAAAAAATTTTGATGGGTAAAAAAAAAAAAATTTTTTTGTGGGGGTCAATTTGTTTTCCCTCAAGATTTAATAAATTGTCAATATTCCAAAGAAAAAAATTAGGTGTCACAATTTATTTTGCTAATTCTTTGTATATAGTCTGAAAACAGATTTACTAAGTATTGCACAACAGCACAGTGTATTGCACAACAGCAAGAAATCTTCAAGTGAATATAAATTCAATTCCTACATTTGGATTCCGGACAATAACTTTAGTTTATGTGTATGGATCTCTATGAAAGGAGTAGGTCTGGTAAGGGCAGATTTTGGCCTCAAAATTCAGGTTCATCTGATGAAAGATTTTGCACACTTTTTAAACACTTAAGTGTCTACTTCAGTCGATTCAATTAGTTTATGTGAAAGATTTGAACTGGTTTAACATTAAAGACGCCCAAATTCAAGCTTAAATATGAAAAATCTATCAAATATGCCATAATATGTCACTTTTCAGATGGTTTTTGTCAAAAATGAAAGTGGCCGCATCCGTGTTCATTCTCAACCTTTATATATGTTATGTTTTATCATCAAATACAACTTACATTTAATATTAAGAATGAACACAAATGTGGCCACTTCCAAATCAGACGGAAACCGTCTAAAAATTAACCAAATTACTGAAATTTCGAAGATTTCAGTAATTTAGCATGATTTAATGATGCTAGTACCCGATACATGTGCATTGTATTGTCAAAAACAGCACATATTTATGTAACAGAAGTATTCTTCTTTCCAATAAATAGCTAAAAATATACATTTTAACAATTTTGTAAAACTGCTATATTTTGGGGCCAAAAAGGGGTCTTACTGGGCCTACTCCTTTAACCAAAAGGTTCAATACCACAAAAGGAAGGTTGGGATTGTTTTTGGGGGCTGATGGTCCCAAATGTTTAGGAATTAGGGGCCAACAAGAGGCTGTCAGCGAGACAGCAAACCGGATTTTCCTGCAGAGCTCGAACCCTGAACAGTTGATCTATGAGCAAGTATGGAAACAACATTAAACTTAAAATAGCTTTGAATTTGGATTGTTATTGAATATATTTGATACAGCATACGTTTGTGACACAAAATAAATGTGGTCAAAGAACTGAAAAATTTGAAATTCGACATTTACCTATTATGGTCCAATATACAAAATCTATGTACATTGCTAGAATCAGCATATCAAGGAACCCCAAGAATTCAATTTTTGATGAAATACTTCTAAGTTAAACCATTTCTGTTCAAAGGGAAATAACTTTATTTCCATGAACCAATAATGCAAATCTAAAATTAGATATGATTTAACTATAGTTCTCTAAAACTAGATATGATGTAATTAGATATGATGTTATATTTATTTTCAAATTATAATCTAATATAATTAATAGTTTTCAAATAAATCTGTCACTACAATTATAATTGGGTGATTGACAATCATGACAATTACCAAAAAGGGTCTAAAACAAGCATTTTTCTAGTTTTCAGACAATAACTTGTGTTTAAGTGTATGGATGTCTCTTAATTTGTACCACATTTTCAAAAAGAATTTTTTTTTTTGGGGGGGGGGGAGCAATTTTTTTCCTCAAAAGAAAATTCTCTTCAAATGTTATTTTTTTTGGAAAGGGGAGGGATAAAAAAAAATTCTTTGGAGGGGGGGCAATTTTTTTTCCCTCAAGATTTAAGAAATTGTCAATTTTCCAAAGAAAAAAATTGGGGGTCACAATTTATTTTACTAAGTCTTTGTATATAATCTGAAAACAGATTTACTAAGTATTGCTCAACAGCACAGTCATGACAGTGTGTACATTGCAACAGCAAGAAATCTTCAATTGAATATAAATTCAAATCATACAACCAATTTCAAGTTCTTTGACTACATTTATTCTGTGTCAGAAACCTATAATGTGTCAAATATTTAATTACAATCCAAAAAAAGACCTGTATCAAGCTTGAATATTGTGTCCATTTTTGCCCAAACTGTTCAGGGTTGGACCTCTGCGGTCGTATCCAGCTGCGCTCGGCGAAGCAGTTTATTGCTATTTGTCCTCTGTAAAAACATAATTGCAAGACCTACTACAAATACAGCTGACAAAACCCAAGCAAGAATTTTCACATGTTATGAAAAAATATGGTCTTTGCATAAAAATATCAAATCTAGGGGTTTAACATCAAATGGGCTCTTTAAATATGGACACCATAACAGCTACGAAAATATCTAATGTCAATACCAAATGTTCTTGTCAAGAAGGAGTCAAATAATCAAAATTCTACAAGTACGTTCAATGTGAAAGTTCTGTTTTCACCCCTTAGCCCCTTTAAGAACTACTAAACCACTATAATACAAAACAATTTTTGTTTATTGTCAGAATTCATGTAGTTGTAGTGTTTAATGAAAGAGATTTGATCTGCCATGAACAGGATTAGGACAAAGCCTTAGATGAGTGGTAACAAATGTTTGAAGGAGTATTAAAAATAAAAGCTACATTTTCAGTGCTAAAAATCAGTTTTTGGTTTTATATTTCAATTAGAAAGTGCACAAACATGTATAAAAATAAGAAGATGTGGTACAATGTATGATTGCCAATGAGACAACTCTCCACAAAAGACCAAATGACATAGATAGTTAACAACTATAGGTCACCATACAGCCTTTAACAATGAACAAAACCCATACTGCATAGTCAGCAATAAAAGGCCCCGAAATCACAAATGTAAAACAATTCAAACAAGAATGTGTCCATAGTACATGTAGTACATGGATGCCCCACTCGCACTATCATTTTCTATGTTCAGTGGACCGTGAAACTGTGGTCAAAACTCTAATTTGGCATTAAAATTAGAAATATCATATCATAGGGAACATGTGTACTAAGTTTCAAGTTGATTGGACTTCAACTTCATCAAAAACTACCTTGACCAAAAACTTTAACCTGAAGCGGGACAAATGGACGGACAGACAGACGGACAAATGAACGGATACACAGACCAGAAAACATAATGCCCCTACTACTATCGTAGGTGGGGCATAAGAAAACTAATGGCCTGATTTATGTACAAAACAATGAATGAATAAACTGCTTCGCTGAGCGCAGCTGGATATGCCCGCAGAGGTCCAACCCTGAACAGTTGGGGCAAAAATGGACAAAATATTCATGCTTGATACAGGTCTGAATTTGGATTGTATTAAATATTTGAAATATTATAGGTTTCTCAATAAATGTAGTCAAAGAACTTGAAATTGGTTATATGAATTGAATTTATATTCAATTAAAGATTTCTTGCTGTTGTGCAATACACTGTGCTGTTGCGCAATACTTAGTAAATCTGTTGTCAGACCTTAAACAATTAAAGTTCAATTAATTCTCAATGTCATATTAGAAATTTATGAAAATGTAAAGGGAGCTTACATTAATAGATATAAACAATTCACCAAAGTTTCATGAGAATTGCTGACAGCATTTTTGAGTTATTGTCTGAAAACTAGAAAATCCCCCCTTATTTAATGAATAAAACCCCATAACTCAGAAATGTAAAATGTAAAATTTATAAAATTCTAAACGGAGCTTACATCAACAGATATAAACAATTCACCAAAGTTTCATAAGAACTGCTGAAAGCATTTTTGATTTTTTGACCGAAAACTGGAAAATCCCCCTTTTTTTATGAATAAAACCCTGTAACTAGGAAAAGTAAAGTCTAAAATATATAAAAATCGAAAGGGAGCTCATGTCAATAGATATAAACAATTCACAACAATTTCTTGCAAGTTGGTGAAAGCATTCTTGAGTTATTGTCCGAAAACTGGAAAATCCCCCTTTTTTAATGAATAAAACCCCATAACTCAGACACATAAAATCTAAAATTTATAAAAAACCAAAGGGAGCTCACGTCAATAGATATAAACAATTCACCAAAGTTTTATGCAAATTGGTTAAAGCGTTTTTGAGTTAATGTCTGACATGTTGACGACGGACGGACAGACAGTAAACCATAATACGTCCCGTAAACGGGCGTATAAAAACAAATATGATATACATGTACAAATTGAAGCCAATTTATTTAATTTTTCAACAGATCATCATGTGCACATTATTTTTAAAGTAGAAATTAATGCAACCAGGCAAGCAAATTAAGGTTGAAATTCAGTTTTGCCTTAATTTTGCAATTACATGTATTTGTACTTAAAACTATTACTATATGATTTTTACCTTGTATTTATTTATATTTTTTATATATTTAATTTCATAACAAAATCTGAACACTAATGAACTTGCGAAATTGCTGGGTTTTTTTATCACATAAAGAATATGGTTTTTGTAACAAGATTGCACATGCTGAGATGTCTCCCCTGCTTTACTGATCTGATTGATTTTATGTAAAATATCTTTATGATAAAGGTTTTACTACAACTATCACATAAACTTAATATTATCAATGATCCAAGTAAATGAGGTCAGGAAAAGATGAACCTTACTAGACTGACAGCACCTTACAATCATTCCATACATGTACACAAAATTTGATATCATATTGCTTATAGAAACAATCAATTTACGGAATCTATACTAGGGGTACAATTTTTCATGCTACATGTATATATATTTTAAATTGGAAAAGATTTTTAACACTTTAACATGTTTTATTGATACCAATTTCTTATAAGATCAGTATTGCTATATAAAGTAGTTAGAATAACTATGATTATATGAAAATTTTACCCCTTTAGTCGGGGTGGGGACAATTTTCCAAGGTTCATGTAGGGGGTCAAAATACCATGGCCAAGTATAGTGTTAATCAAAGTATCATTTGGGCTGTGATCCAGCCAATTTTAAAGCTAGTTGGACATTTTTTCTAATCTCGTTTCATCTTTTTTCTTTGATTATAGTTTATACCAACTCCTATAAAACAATTTCAAGATCATGAAGATAGTCATCAAACTTAAGCTTGGGAGAAGTGATTTTGGCCCAAAATGTTGACACATTTTTTTTATTAAATATGGAGACAGGGAAGATACTAAGGCCAGTAAGGGTCAATCGAAAATCATACATGGCATATGTCTAATAAAAATCTGGAACTGTGTGAAAACAGACAACTCGAGTTGAAACTTACAAAAACTTTACCGATTTCCCCATATTACACTAAAGCCGTGTCAGCATGCTTACCTCCAACTAGCACTGAACCAACAATTCTACTTATCACTAAACCGACTTTGTACATTGTAGGGTTTTTCTAAGATCTTTTAGTTTAACTAAAAACTTTTCTAAACATTCAGTATTGCACAATTTTTGTTTCATGGGCGCATCCATTGCAATACCCCGGATGTTCCAAATCCGGAAGGGAAATGTATAACTTTCGGATATTCATAGCTTCAAACAACGTCATATAGAACGAAAAGTGACGTCATAGCGACTAAGCCAGAAAATGGCAGATCCACTGTCGCTTATCATCAAAGCGATCAAGGTCAAAATAGCCTTGAACAGGCTATCACGATTAAAAGAAAATGCAGTACGGGAGCACATGGGATTGCCCCCGAAAACGAAATGGTAGGAAATTAAAATTGAGAATGGAAATGTCAAATGGGGAATGTGTCAAAGAGACAACAACCCGACCATACATAGTCTAAAGCAGACAACAGCCGAAGGCCACCAATGTCTGTAATCATATGCCACCACGCCCCCACCCCTCGAGCCTCCGATCAATGAAAGTTTTGACTCTCCCCTACCCAATCTTTATGAAATCATCTTGGGAACTAAGTAGCTTTAGAAACGACTTCAATGCGAAAAATAGGGATGCCGGCTAGCGGTGCCGTCGTCAGTCATGACTAACTCGACCCACAGGGGCTTGTTTAGTGGGTCAGACAAGGTTTTACTGTCAATGGCGGTCGCTATTCTATATAATTAAAACACAGGCCATGATAGCGACCGCCATTGGCAGTAAAACCTCGTCTGACCCACTAAACAAGCCCCTGTGCTCGACCGTCATGATTTTACCAACTCCTCGTACCCCTAATAGTACAGATTCCTCTTTATCAATATGTCATTTTACACAAACAATTCCAATAAGTAATCAAGTATTATAACCCGTTATTTGTTGTTGCGGGTGATTTCTTTCGATCTATAGCAGTGTACGGTATTCATTTACAGAAATTTTCATTTTTTTCTTAGTTGCATGCATAAATACAAATTTTCGTTTTGCCAGAGGTTCGCATAAATGAATACATATATATTGATTTCCAAATTTAAGCAGGAGTTTTTTTTTCTCATATAAATAAAATATTGAACTTTTGTATAGCTTTTTTATTGCATTTATTTCAGTTTCCTCATTTATTTTTATAAAAATTCTCGATTAAAGCTTTAGCTAAGCTAGTAAAATTTTTGAGTCATTGTATTCACATAAAAATTTACATTCTTTTAAGCCATTATGCATTTTTTATGTGGTTATTTTTATAACTCAGCAATGGTTTCTACCTCATTTCTTATATTTTTTTCAACTATAACGATAATATTCAGCCACGTATGCTAATAAGACGCATCTACCAATGTGACGCAGTATAGGTATATGTTGCCGATATTCCAAAAATGCATTCGTTTGCGCCTCAATCTATTTGCACAAATGCTTCTTTGGTGCCACTCAGCCATTTAAATTACAGGTTTAATTTCATTTCCGCCAATTATACTGGCATACAAATAAGCCAATTTGACAAATATATTTTATTTTTAATTTAAGATATTTAAGTTAAACTTGTGATTTACAACTCATCTCCTTTATCAGTAAAAACGTCTTCTGAAACTGTACAAGTTTTTAATTGGCTTCATATCTGAATGAAATGATCACGAATTCAGATTCATTACATAATACCATATAATTTTTATCAGATTGTAAATTATACAAAGTCATAGTCGTTGTTCGGTTACCATACTAATATCATAAAAAAATGCAGGACAATGCGGAATGCTGTGGGATTCTACTCTCAATTCTTTTTATTGATTTTGAAGCAGGTTTCTTCGTGGACGACGAACATATTTACCAGTCCTTTTTTTATGAATTATTTTTGTCAATTTTAAAGTCTTGTTTCAATATTTCCCTCATGAATGTAAAATGATTGCTAATAGACTATTTTTTTTCAATGCGACTTGCGATTTTTGATTTATAAGCCTTTCTTTTTGGACGAGTTGAGTGGCACGTTGATAGTAAACTGAGTGGCACGTTAATAGTAAACTGAGCGGCACGTTGATAGTAAACATGCATATTCAGAGTAAAAATATGGTATATTGGTATTTAATTTATATGCAGCAAAAATACTGCAATCTGATTGGTTAATTACCCCGGTGTAAATAACACCCCACCCTTGTTCACCCCGGGATAAATAAAATTTTGCCAAAATAAAGAAAAAAAAAATATGAAATGTAAAAAAAAAAAAAAAAGAATTAAATGTCAAAAAAAAATAAAAAAATAAAAAAAAAAAAAATTTGAGGACAAAAATTGAAAAAAAATTAAAAAAAATATTTAAAAGAACACAAAATTTTTCTGAATTTCCCAAAAATAAAGAAAAAAAGTATTTGACAATGCGCAGCAACATCGAAGTTGAAAAAATGTTACAACGGAAATTTTTCATTACCATTTTTCTATTTTACATCCTGGTTTAAAAATGAGTAAAGAAATTGGTCATAAGAAATAAATTCGTTATCTTGGTGTAATCAGGGGTGTACGGAATTTTACACCGTTGTTGAAAAGATAACTAATAATATATATGGTACAAATAAGTGATATATATTGAAAAATCGAGGATTTATGATAATAAGGGGGAGGGACTACGGGAGGGGGGGCTTATAACAGGATCCTGTCCTCAAGCACCTATGCTTTTATTCCTATTTTAGGACTGAAGAATGTTATGAGGGATTCATGTCGTCACTTAGAACTGCCTGTTGTGAAATATTTACACCGTGTTGTATACTTGGTAAAATCAAACGACCAGAAGTACCAGACAGCTGCATTAAAAGAATATTTTTTAATGGAACATATGAGAATGACGTATTCAAAAATGTTCTTGGTCAGTATAACGAGTATTTAATCCGTTTCCTGGATATGGAATGAGTAGCTAATGCTCGAGCTAATGTTATAAAATATATTATACTGGCGTTTTTAGTTCAGTATTTGAGGGTTGGAATCGTACACTTTTGCTTTAATCTCATTCAGTTTGTCATAATTTTGAGAAAGTTGCTTATAAGAAAGTGATGCATGCATAACAGGAGATGCTTACCCTGTCGACGTACCCGGTCTCGCTCCTTTTGGAGTTCGCTCGATTCCTTTCGTTTTTGTTTGTTACCTTGATTTGTCTTTCTAATCGATTTAAGAGATTGGAGCATCGGTAAACTGTTGTTTGCCTAAATTTAAATAAAACTTAATGATCAACAACAATACAGAACATGTAAAACCATTTCTAAGTGATCAGGCGAACTCCTACTGTTATTATTTCCAGTTGATTGAGTATGGAATTTGCACTGAGACATATATCATCCGAGACCGGTTTGGTGTTCTGATCTGTTTGGTTTTCATGCTTACAGTAATAAATATCCTTGCTTTTAAATCTGAGTACAATTCCATCGTTTACAGCTTTCTGAAAGACTTTTAAGAGTAGAAAATCATTGTTAATCAACAAGGAATTTCAAACATACAGTATCTTTTCTTTATTTTGTTTTGTCATAATTTTAAAGGCAATATTAGGCCTAAGCTGTCATTTTATGGCTTAGGGTCATCTTGCTGGTAGGTTTTTGATGTCAGATAAAAAAAATGAGAATAACAGATTTTGATTTTGAAGGGTCTTTTTAACTCTATTCATATGTTTTCATATGTACATTCTTTAATTTTTTGAAAAATATTAAAAACTGAGTTGTTTGCTAGGCTTATAATATAAAATTTGACTTAACGCAAAATAAATTTTAAATCTGACACACACTTACATTGATGCATTGTTTGAATATTTTTTTTATCTTACAGGTTTCATTTGTGGTGTGTTAGTAACGATTATATTATACTTAATCATGGTATTTCAAATAAAATTTACACCTCTGACGTCATCATTGATATGCACATTTTTGGGTGCACTACTAACACTAGGACTCGCTTTTACGTCACAGACAAGATTAATGGTATTACTGATAATTCCACAGTTCTTCACAAGTAAGTGGCACAATTAGGGCTTAACATGTTCGTTAACTTGTTCAATAAATCTGTGTTTATTTGCACATAATATATTTTCTTTTTTTATACCGCATTTACCTATTTTGTGAAATTGATGTAATTAAAATCTGTCTATTTGCACATAATATATTTATTTTAATATTTATCTTTTATACTTTGCATTTACCTATTTTGTGAAATTGATGTTATTAAACTGTGTCTATTTGCACACATATATATATATATGTTCTTCTTTTTTATACGTTGCATTTAATCATTTTGTAAAATTGATATATAATAACAAAATTATTCGAAAAAAGATAGATTTTATATCGTAAGATGCTGAATTCAACATTTTAGTAAAAAAAACGGTAACGTGGGCGGTTGCCAGCACTCTTATGTCCATTTTCATGGTTATCTGCTAACTCTCAAGAACTATCAAGAATTTTCCCTGAATGGAAACGTAATCTACAATCTATTTTGCAAGGTTACTAACGATCTGGCCTTTCTTGTTTGTTGAGCATTTCTTGTGATAAATACAAAACAATCTAATTAGAATCATATCTTTCACAGTGTTACGTTATATTTATTTGTTACACGAATACAAACTAGAGTTTGAATATTGTATAATGCAAAAAACAACAACATTCTTTTAATATCATTACTTTGGATCATCTGAAGATTCGGTGTTTGCAATTTTTGCTAATTGTTGAGCCCCTTCTAGTAACCGCCAGTATGTATTCCAAAACAATATTATACATTTTAGGATAGCACAAAATATTATTTAATGCTCTACATAAACTGTTTTTAAAATAATACCAAAGAGAAACTTGTAAACCTAGTGATGCTTTTCATTATTCATTCATTTAGGGAGGCGTTGTACCAGAAATATAAAAAAAAAGGCACTGTCATTTTTATTATGAGGATTCGATATTAAACAAATTAAAAAAACTACTTTG
Organism: Mytilus californianus; assembly: GCF_021869535.1. Classification (NCBI taxonomy): domain Eukaryota; kingdom Metazoa; phylum Mollusca; class Bivalvia; order Mytilida; family Mytilidae; genus Mytilus; species Mytilus californianus. Next base: position 103,866,745 of record NW_026262679.1, read on the forward strand.
TTAAATTGCTCCTTTATACTTCCGTTGAAAGTAAAATTTCGTTCAGATAATTGGAAGGTGGTCCATAACTTACTGCCACTCATTTCAAAATAACATAAGGAGATGTGGTATGATTGCCAATGAGAAAAGTCTAGTTTTCCAGAAAGTATGTTTACACTGACACCTTCATTAGTTGCCACAATTTTGCTTGGTAAAAGGGTTGATGAAATAACGAGGGTGCTCTCTAGTTATATTAATACTTGGGTTTCGCCTTTGGTTTTAAATACAGACCAGATAATGCTTGGTCTGTCAATTTAGAAAATATCTACACCTAAGAGTGACAATACAAAACTTTTCCTGCCCAATTGTTATTAATCACATCTAGATATGATATAGATATAAGAAGATGTGGTATGAGTGCCAATGAGACAACTCTCCATCCAAGTCAAAATTTATAAAAGTAAATCATTATAGGTCACAGTACGGTCTTCAACACGGAGCCTTGGCTCACACCGAACAGTAAGCTATAAAGGGCCCTAAAAATTACTAGTGTAAAACCATTCAAACGGGAAAACTAACGGTCTAATCTATATAAAAAACGAGAAACGAGAAACACTTATGAACCACATCAACAAACGACAACTACTGAACATCACTTCCTGACTTAGGACAGGTGCAAACAAATGCAGCATGTTTAAACGTTTTAATGGTACCAAACCTTCACCCTTTTTCTGAAACAATAGTGTAACATCACAACATAGAAAGACATACTATAAAATATCAACTGAAATAGCTTAACTCAATCAAAGGACATATTAACACTTGAGTTCACTTTAAAGTATACAACAAAGCAGTGTAATTATTCATCGATGGTCATTTCAACGGATGGAGGTGAAAAAGCATCGAGACGAATGTTAAGGACTTAAAAGGGTAGTGTAATTTATATAATTTATATATGACAGTATATGTGCTTATACTGCAAGTAATGTTGAATACTTTTATTCTAAAAAAATATACCGTTTAAAACAAAACAGAAAATCTGAAAAACCAGACTTTCAAAATACAATACCATAATTTTTCGGTCATGACAATTTTATCAGTAAATAAATGAATTAGTATAAAATCAAGTTAAACGATTTTTCAATTAAGACTAGCGACATAACATGCTCATTTAAGAATTTTGGAAAATTGCGATTTATTTTTTTGCATAAAAGTACTTACTCTATAATTACAATAATCTATTAGGAACTATTGATGAGTTGTTTAACTAAATAAGTATTATTATCGCTATTGTACGAATTTTTCCTTTGATCTTGCTGACTGATAATTTCCTTTCTCAGCGGAGTCGAGTGATATGAAAATTTTCGCTAGAAACTAAGGGAACACGTGCCGTTGTCAAGGAAATTAACAACGTCTTCATAGGTAAAATAGCGATAAACAGATTATCATTGGTCATCTCAACTCGATTGCTAACCATCTCAACGAGATTGATTTTCTCGCTTGAGCTGGTACGGCGAAAGTGAGAAAAGTAATCGAGTTGAGATGACCAATGATAATCTGTTTATCGCTATTTTACCTATGAAGACGTTGTTAATTTCCTTGACAACGGCACGTGTTCCCTTTGTTTCTAGCGATAATTTTCATATCACTCGACTCCGTTTTCATATCACTCGACTCCGCTGAGAAAGGAAATTATTAGTCAGCAAGATCAAAGGAAAAATTCGTAAAATAGCGATAATCTATAATTTTACACACACATTCCCATGGGGCTCTTCCCCTAATAGAAAAATAAGAATTTCCTAAAACAGTATGTTTGTAGGCCAATTTTTACTGTAAGTAGCGAAAAGAGAATATTCAAATGTCCAGTAATGTTTTAGTTCCCTCTAATTCTAATTGCAGGTAAAGGTAGATCATTTTTGTTAATGTATGCTGTTATACTTGTTATGAACCATCCTGTACAGAACTTCAACAAAAATGTACTTGTTATGTCTGACAGTTCAACATGTGGTCAAGAAATGGCATTCAATCAAACCAGGGAAGTTATTGAAGCAGCCTTTTCTCCAATGGCAGGTAATCTAGCTTTCTAATCAAAATTATATATCAAACAAAGCAAAGCATGAAGATTTCCTGCAGCACAGTTCATTAGTTCCAGCTAATTTATTACAAGTGGAAGGTTTAGCTAGCTATAAAACCAGGTTTAACCACCATTTTCTTCTGAAATGCCTGTACCAAGTCAGGAATATGGCAGTTGTTTTTCACTTGTTCCGTTGATTGATAGCGTTTGATTTTGCAAGTTTTTATGGACTTACCCTTTTTTGAATTTGCCTTGGAGTTCGGATTTTTTTATGCAAGTTTTTATTCATATGAAGCTCATCATCATGAACTAACCAAATCTCATTTTTATATTTTCGCCTTTTTCGATTATTAAGATAAACAGATGGAACTGATTTCCATGCACATAGCTACACCTGTTTCTGGAATTACCTTATAAGGAACACCACAGAAAAAAATGAACTTTTAAATCACACCATACAACCGTTTTTATTCAATAGGTGTAATAAAAACTATAAACAAGTTGATGGATGCTCTAAAACAGTTTGCGGCTCTTATACGGAAGGCGTTTACAGCACTGCAGTCAGCTATCACCGAAATAGGTAAGCATGAGAGAAAGTGCTGTATTCAATCTTAAATTAGTTAAGGAATGCAATCGTACACAAATGCTAGAAAATAAAGGTGAAAAAAGTTAAAGGATTAGCTTTTCATTATGTATTCTTTTAATGGATACTTCTTTAACTATCAATATATGCCATTATGGCATTATACAACCTAACAAACATTTCTCTGTGTATAAAATTATTTTACAAAAATCAGTTTCTGTAAATTTTTATATCACTTTATTTATTTTCTTGCTTTGTCTGCTTGTCAAGAATCTCATGCGTATCCAGGACAAGAACAAATTGGTAATCAGCATAATAGGTATGTTCTGAAAAGTAGATCGACTGGAATGAAGGTCGTAAAAGTTGGTCTGCCATTGCAAAATGAGGGTATGTTGGATAGGGGCAGACATTTTGCCTTCCAACTGGCCACCTAAGAACCATTCAAAGAGTTGTAAAGGGTTCTTTATACTAGTGCACTCATCCTACACTAGCATCTTATTAACAACATGTAACGTCCAATTTCTGACAGGACGGGTATAATATGACATTCTCACAGTATATTTAAAGGTGAGGCCGAAGTAGAGTCGGAAAGGGCTGCAACGCATTGATGCATACACAATTTCTTTGTTTTCAAATGATTTTGATACTGTTTATTTTCCTTAATTGAATCAAACAAAGCTTTTGTCGATTTTGTTGCTTCACGAAGCACAAGCCTTATTTTTTAAATTTTCTACTAGACCTTCACGTTAACTTACAAGTGTCAAATGACACAATGGTGATATTGAGGAGCTGTCAAAGTGAAATACAGAGTAATTGTTTCCATGTTGATCATGGATATAAAGGGATTTTTCTTTGTCACATAACAAACCTGAAACATGCTTATTTTTTTATAGCTGCTGTATTGGATCGGGCGTTAAAATGGCTGGGAAACATTGTAAATATATGTAACGAGAAAATGGGTCAACCTTTCAAGAGATGTAATAAAGCATTTGAAACTGCTTTTAGGAGATGCAAGTACGTGATAAGAATTTCAGATAAATTATTTTACTGCAACATGATAGTGCAAGCATAATCACATTTACAAATTTCTCTAGGTATCGATGAACAGTGACATGACCAGACAGATCATTGCCAGTTAGGTAGCTTAAATGATTTTCCTGAATATAAAATCTATTTATAAAAATAGTTATCTTTTAATTTTTTAACCTGCATAGGAGGCTCTGCACAGACAGTCTTTTAAATGTTTATATTCACGAAAAGACAATAGTTCTCTATTGAATGTACATGTGGCTGGCAAGAGCAGACCGGTGTGCTCGATAATTTAGGTGTCAAGGTTCCAAGATATGCAAAACAAAATAGTTGTTTTCGGACTATTTGTCTTTAATCAAAAAGATGCTTTATATATTGTAGCTCGATACTATCATTTGTGTATACATAACTATTTAACAAACACAACACAAGTTTGTGTTATTGTGCAGTTGCATTAAACTTTTAATGGCCATAGAAACAGGTGTAAACAGTCCAAAATTGCCAGTTTGTTGATGAAGAGTACAGTTTCTATTGTTAACCCTTAACTGTATATCCGCCTGCTTAAAACAGGTGGTGATTTCTTGACGGTGAACTCGTTTTACCTGATAGGCGTGCTATTGGGCGCCCGCCAAACATGTTTAACCCCGCCACATTCTTTTTGTTTGTGCCTGTCCCAAGTCAGGAGCCTGTAATTCAGTAGTTGTCGTTTGTTGCTGTATATCATATTTGTTTTTCGTTTATTATTTTGTACATAATTCAGGCCGTTATTTTTCTCGTTTGTATTGTTTTACATTTGTTATTTCGGGGCCTTTTATAGCTGACTATGTGGTATGGGTTTTGTTCATTGTTGAAGGCCGTACGGTGACTTATAGTTGTTAATTTCTGTGTCATTTGGTCTCTTGTGGAGAGTTGTCTCATTGGCAATCATACTGCATCTTCTTATTTTTATATTAACCAATAATATGATTATTTCCAGCCTATTCTATTTTATGATTTTCAATTAAAGTTTGAACTTCAAAATTATAGACCACTGTTAACATGAAAGAACGCATTGAACTGCTGATAGATTTTAATATACGTATTAGATAGATTTCTTAAGCAGTTTAGCTTATCACTAATGAATGTGTTTACTTTTTAGATCAACTAAGCTATTTCCATCACTTTTTGTCCGTTGTGTGATTATTGTTGACATAACCATTTTCAGAAATCTTTTTATCTGAAACCAAAGAACGGATTTGAACCGAACTTTTTGTGAATGTTCCTTGGGATATTTAATTTATAAATTGTGTCCTTTATTTAATTCGTCAACACACATGGTCGCCGTCGATAAGATATAACATAATGGATAGAACTGAGGATTATGGCTTATATATAAAAAAGATATTGTTCACAAGTCAAAGCAAAACTGACTGATAAAACATAGTCAGCAAGTCTATTACTATATACTTTTTTAAAAAATCGGACAACCCATTTTGAGTTATTTTTCCTAAGATTTATATATTTTTAGCAATGTTTTCAATTTTTTACTATTATCTGAAAACTATAGGGCTAGATTAAATATGTAAATTGCAGAAATTATCACCAGAAAAACTCATTCTGCTCTGGTTATTTCAGATAAATTGGAACAAATATCATAAACTGTAGAACAAGATCGAGATACCTTGAAAATTTCAGAAAATCGGACAAATTTCTCAATTTTTTTTGTTGTTGTTGGTTTTTACGTAAAGAGTAAAAATGTTTGGGAAAAAAATATAACTGCAAAATTGATGAGCAGAAACGAGATGTATTTACCCTTAAACTTTGAGAAAAATCGGCAGGCTTTTTTTTTTTATATAAAACACCTTAACAAATTTGAACCATACTTTTTATGAATGCTTCCGGGGGTGTGTAGTTTATAAATAATATCTGATTCTGAGGAAAAAATGGAACATGGCTGCCAAACTGCAGTTTTTGACTTGCATCTCCCAAATTATATAAGATAGAGAAATAGAAAATCTGGCAGAGTTAAAGTGATGAGAATGTCAAGATCTACAAAGTCCTTATAGGATCGAAATTGTCTGTACATTGTATGATGATTTTCGCTGGTATTGGTTAATATATCAAAAATTTTTAAAAGAGCGAGAGCCACAGTTTGAATAGCCAAAATGATCAGCATATCACCATCTACAAAAGTTGCCATATTTTGAAATTATCACGACTTTCTGAGAATTGTTCCCAAGGAATTTGTTCATTACTGTGTTTCACTTATATCAGAAAAATATAAGAGCTAGAGGAAAAGCGTATATTGTAACATCGATAAGTACATCAATATTTACCAAAGTCCTTATTACGCTGAAATTGTCCGCTTACTCCACGAAGAGTGACTTAGATTAAAATGCGTTATATTTTACAATCTGTGTCACAGATGACCACCGATTTGTTGTTATTGTCGTAACCGCAATCCCGTCTTCTTTCCCTCGATTGTGACATTACCGAATATAACTATTCAAGGAATTTTGTACTTACCTTCACGAGCAACACGACTGGTGTCACAAGTCGTTAGTGTTCGAAAAACTTTTACATTTTACAAACAGTAAATTTACAGAAACACGTAAACATTATATACCATGCCAGCACAGAAGCGATGACTGCTAGGTTGGTGATACTCTCAGAGAGGAGAAATCCATGAGCATTGGAATCTACCCAGTGATTTAAAAAACTAATTAAAGATACCTGGCTTATAATTCATTACACATACATGCGTCAGCATGTAAGCTGTATATATATACTGTAGAGGATCAATTCAGGTATATTTTTTATGCTCTTGAGACCTCATGAAACCTACCTCGTATGCACAAAGGTAGAAATATTGAATACAATTTAAAGGCAAGATTGACCTTAGATGGATTTAGATGGATTTAGCTATTTATTTTTTTATGTCCTTTTATGTCATATAGCTCTTCAACTGTTTCGGCTCTTAAAGCTGAATTTCTGGCGAAATCACAACAAATGTTTAGACAAACAAATTGACCAACTATCCGTGACGTTAGGCTAACATATGTTTTGCCAGGTTTACATGTAATTTGTAACTTCCTAAAACAGAATTTTAGTAAATTTCTATGTTGACCCCCCGATGGACAAAAAAAAAAAAAACAAAAAATATAATTTCATATGAAATAATTAAAACTAATATATGAATTGATATGATAAATGCCGTTCTTTGTGCTTTTGTGACTGCTTTTTTTTCTATTTAAGAGATGCTTTGGGCATTTTTGGATTTATTTGCCATGTTGTAAAGGCTGTTAGCTATGTTTGCTATATCTGCAAAAGTAAGTAACACTAACATTTACATTTTTAAAATCGTAATTTTGTGTTTTATTGTGAAGGTTATTTTTCAAATTTTTGGACATTATCTGGTTTATAAAACGTTTAAATTCAACTATTTCCCCACGATGGTAAAAAGTTTTGCTTTACTTGTATGATTTTGTTTGGCTTTCGACAAATAAATGGTTTGGCATTAAGCACTCAATCTTTTTTTAATTGCTGTTTTGTTTTCAAACTAAACACCAATTGAAATTTTGAAACAATCTGAAGTATACATATATTGTTCCTTTTTTTCAGTTACAGACTTGCTTTGTATTATTGCATCCTGGATTAAAAACCTAGTAGTTGACAAAATTGTAAAACGTAAGTACTTTATATTTTATCACTTAAAATATATTCAAAACGAGGATTGGTGTCCAAGCATTTTATTTTTGTCTCCTTTCACTAAAGAAATCATATCAAAATATCGATGAGAAAAAAAATCCAATAATAGGATCATGACTAATTGATTAACATGCTTTATGCCATGGAAAGAAATGTCTGAAGGGCAAATGTCAACATCAGCAGCAATGTAGACAGCGACAAGTGAGGACAAAACACGTGGTGGACACTTTATACACAGGCCTCGCAACTTTATCTTGGTACCTACATTTGTACTGTAAAATCTATAAAACGCACTAAAGAAGCAAGAAGATACCATATAGGACAATCATTAACTAAAAGTCGAGGACAGAAAAAAACAATATTCTATATACAAAGAAGAGGACACACTACAGTCGAAAAATATTACATAGAAAAATAAAGATTGAGCTTCACAAACCGCAAAAAAAATTTTGATTTTTGGTGAACCCAGGGTCATTTTTTGAGCAGATCCTGTGGCAACCGTCGTGTTACATATGCCATAAAAAGGCGACAAGTCAAAAGAAGAAAGGAATCATACAGTGAGTCGACAGGATCAGTTCCAGACTCAACTAAAGATTGAGCTTCACAAACCGCAAAAAAACATTTTGATTTTTGGTGAACCCAGGGTCATTTTTTGAGCAAATCCTGTGGCAACCGTCGTGTTACATATGACATAAAAAGGCGACAAGTCAAAAGAAGAAAGGAATCATACAGTGAGTCGACAGGATCAGTTCCAGACTCAACGAATAATGTATCGACAGTTAATAGGACACAATCGTTTAAATCAGATTTTCATTCAATTACCATCTGCAACATTTTTTAGCCTGCGTCTTTTTCTTTTTTTGCGTTCAAGAACTTTATCACAAGTTGAATTTATTCTTTTGTTTCATTACAACACTCTAAATTCAATCACTGAGTTATTGACACCACTTTTTGAGAAAAAAAATTGCATTAACTCAAACTATAAACAGAATTTCACCTTCTATTATACATAAAGACTGGAGCCAGGAGGTAGAATGGGTGATAAAACAAAAATTGTAAGATTTTTTCATGCTAAGGCAAAATGTAGTTCATATTGTTTTATTTCTAAATATTATAAAACTAGAGGTCATCGTGTTTGTTTTCAAGCTACACATTTTGTAAAACAGAGGCGGAGAATACAAAGGGAGCAATCAATTCTTATAAGTCGATGACAAAGTCATGGCAAAAAATCGAAGAAATTCTAACAACAGTATACAAAACACGACATAGAAAGATAAAGGGCAAAGCAACACGAACCCTACAAAAAAAGGGGAGTCTCCGGTACTTTGGAGGGGTAAGCATGAGTTCCTGCCCACATGTGACACCAGTCACATTGATAATTAAAAGTCCAAAAGCGATGATAAGTCTCATTCAGTGATAAGTCGCAGCAATTGATATCACATCCAAGGAAAAGTATTATGCAGAAAAAAAAAAACATATAACCATAGACGGAATATACCCACAGGCACTTGTCTCTGAAAAAAATTTCCTATATACCTTTATATAACACAAGGTACTTAACTTGCATTTTTGAAAAATGTCTCCCGGTCGCTAACTTCCGTTATATTTCGATTTTTTTGTTGTCAACCCAACTAAAACTTGTTATGCCGTAAATCTAAATTGATTTATCTACACAATGGCTTTGAATATATCAAAGAAAAATCAATATTCACTAGTCGAATAGAAACTGACAAATAATAACAAAAACGAAAAACAACGAAAAGACTAATACCTGTCTGCAAACCACTACATAGAAAACTAAAGACTGAACAAAAGAAATCCCACCAAAAACCAGGTGTGCTTTCGTGTGCTCCGGAAGGGTAATCTGTTTGAGGACCAGCTCGTCCTTGCAGGAAAGGTTACGCTTAATCACTGTAATTAGACCCTTGTCTGCATGTATCACCCGTCGTGTTTATCATGGTAGTTACACATTCGGTGGCAAGTCTCATTATGTGATACACAATTGAGAAAAAGAGGACGTTATCGTGGCAATGATACTTGAAATATATCCGTGGTCATCTGTGGCATAGATTTTCCATAACGATCAATTAAATCATGATGGCCTCCGTTAAACTTTCGAAGGGATTATGTCGACTTTTAACAACTAGGAACCACCAATCAGCCATCAAGATACAAGTTAAAATATTAGACACACTTAGCTGAATCTGTGGTATCCTTTCAAGGTCGATGGGATAGATACGTTCTATATAGACACAAAACTTTGAATTATTTGGTAAGAGGACATCCTTTTTTAGTCACTGATGAGTCTTTTGTAGACGAAACCAGCGTCTGGCGTACACAATTACAATCCTGGTATCTATGATGAGTTTATTTGCAACAACTGGGTCGATATTACTGCTGGTGGAGTTTTTCTCTCCGAGGGTATCCCAGTAGTCAGCACTTCTGTGTTGACATGAATTATCATTGGTATGGTCATAATTATAATTTAAGTGTTAACAAAACTTCGAACTTTTCGAAATGCTCAGGATTTTCTTCCCCAGGAATAGATTACCATAGCTGTATTTGGAAAAACTTCTAGAAATTTTGGGTTGCTCTTCAATTTCTTACTTTATTTAGCCTTTTAAACATTTTTGATTCGAGTGTCACTGATGAGTCTTTTATAGACGAAACGCGTGTCTGGCGTACACAATTTCAATCCTGGTATCTATGATGGGTTTATTTAGCAGAACTTTAGTTCAAGGATAACGCTATCTTCTTTTCATAATTCCTGTGTATGAAGAGTGCCTCATATGAATAAAGAAACATTTCAACAAACGAGAAGCTCAGCTGTTTCCTATAAGAATTAATATTGTCTGTCGAAAAACACATAACATTAAAAATGTAGACCACTTGAGTGTCAATTGTATTCAGTTGTCATTTTCAAATTAAAATTAAAGTAGATTAAGTCACATTTAGGTTTCAACCAGCGATCTCCTTTCTGACCGCTGATAAACTCTCCTGCTGCACAGAAAGAGAAAAAATGTAAAACAAAACCTAAACCTTCGTTAAACATCAAAAGATAACACATTAAGTTGCAAAGTTTAATTTAGAGCAAATATAGGATGGTGTAGTTATTTAAAAGAAAGTGCTAGACAAGCAGACTAAAATATTTACGATGAAACTACATGTAAATGATTTTTTTTATCTTTTTAAATCACTTTGTGACACAGTGGCTTTCCTAATTCTATTTCAGTTCAGACAAATAAAATTAACAAGTATTTGATTAATTAAAAAATAGGAAACATTGCACGGAATTCAGGATTTTTTTTTCTGTTTGTTGTTTGATGCAAGGTAAATTTTGTCAAACTTTATTGGTTTACAAAAAAGGTTAGAAATTTGTTTCTAGAAAAATGCGATATTATTAATGATCAACAAACTTGTTTGCTCATTTTACGGTTTATTAACAAGTACTTAGCATTTTCGTCATTTTTATTACAGCTGTGGAATCTGCTATATTTGATATCAAGATGATGTTTTACTTTAATGTCACTATAAATTACCACTATGAATTTAACATGACACAGTCCAAATCATACACACAAGTAAGAAAAGACATTATGAATGAGGTGAAAGAAAGACTTGGCAGCTTTTCAGAAGTTATGTCAGTGATGACAAATGTCATGCTATTAACCATTATATTTGTATTTATCAAGTAAGTTGATTTTTTAAACTGTTCTAATGAAAGAAATATCATAACAGTATTGCTCCTATTTTGCTTAAAAAAGAACAGAAAAACTACAAATATACCTTAAATGTATGAGATATTTAGGAAATATTCTTATACTTTTCTTAGTCATCAATTTTGAAATCTTTGAACAAAAAATATCATAAAGGTTATGTGATTGAAGACAATTTTTGTGTAAATTATGACAACTCATTGAGTAATTTTCCCATACCACTTATTGGAAACTTAATTCTTGATATAATTCACTAAACTTACACATATCGTTAACTGGGCATACAATTGTGCACCTTTTGTTTTTATATTTTCTTAGAGTGATTTTTGTGGGCATGCACTATCATTGGATTTCGTCCTTTTTTATTTTATAATTTGGGGAGACGACAGCCGGCGACAATCTATGTTTTAATTATTAGTTCTTGCAATATTACACATTTTTTAATTATAATATTGGAATTCTAAGTTATATATATTAAATGGTCAATGTTTTGATATACCCTGATCATGGTCAAATTAAACGGACTTGTTAAAATATTAATATTCCACCTAAGGCGTTTTTTTTTATATTCGTTATAAAGTATCTTAACTTGTTGCATCAAGAAATAGCCAAGTATCTTAGTTGTATTTGGCAACAACTTCGTACTTTATTTGGCCTTTTTAACTCTTAATTCGAGGGTCATGGTGAGTCTATAGTAGACGAAACGCGGGTCTGGCTTACACAATTTTAAAGCATGGTACCTTTAATGAATTATGTCCTACTTACCTAACAATAAAACTTACTACTTACTGTTGCATCAGCATTTAAAGTTTAAAACGACAAATCGTGGTAAACAAATTAATATCAACACTCAATATATCAGTAACTTTTAAAGAGTAAAAATAAAAAAGATGGTTATAAAACCTTTTAACCTCAGCTTTTATTTTTTTTCTTAAAAGAGATATTTTTTTACAATTTAATCAGTTAGACAACTCTCTTCAACTTCTCTCTTTCGACACATACATTGTTTGGTTAGATTGTATCTATATATTTGCTTGAAAAATATCCATTAAATACAATAATAACTGACTTGTACTTGTTCTGTCATTATTTCAAATGCCTGTTGTTTCAGAGCAGTTATATACAGACAGAAATATTTGAGTAGCGATAAGTTTGATAACTATTACTTAACGTACAAGGTACAAGAAGTTGATCAACGTAGAAAGCAAATGGGAAAAGAAAGAATATACCCAATGACTAGGAAAGAGAAAAGAAAATATGTTGCTTCAAGTATGTTCAATGGTTTTGTTTTTTGCATACGTTTGTCTTTCCAAGTTTTGCGCTATTTGTATCTGGTGGAGGATATCAAGAAACACATGTTGTTTTGTTTTCACTGAAACTAGAGTACCAGAGGGTCAGTGATACATCTAGTAGAATTCCAGTCATGTAGCGTATCGGTAAACTCGAATAAAAAAAGCAATGTGCATTATGATTTGCCTTCATTTTTGCTTAATTTTAGTTTTGCTTGCCAATCACTGTTTTTACTGAGCTATTTACTATACATTTATTGCTTGTTTTTCTTTTTGCAATGCTGCTTTTGATGGCTTATTTATTTGGTATTCTTATTAATGCCTTTACCTATGCGGTGGTTTGTGCTCTGCTTTCTATTTGTTTTTTATTATGCGCATCATTTTGTGTTTTGGTGTTTATTTTATATGTTGTATATCTATAGGCTGATGTTTTATATGGTTGGTTACGTGAGTTTCCTTAAAGCTCATGTTAAACTATGTATATATGTGCCGAATAAATAAAATGTCCTTTCGTACTTAGCCATCTTCAATGTACTGGAATAATTAAAACGACACATTCGCCATGTGAATTTTCAGTTTAAAAATTATGCAATTGACTATAGGTTGCAATTCCCACAATTTATGCAAACTTTACACAATTCTAACTTTTCAGTAATCCCTTTTCAATGCATTATGTATTAGCTTTCCAAACTTTTGAAATTGAGCTTTCTTGATCAAGTCTTTTGTAATCCCAAAATTCAATATATAACCGAAAGGTTGCATATTGCTGCTTCAAAAGAAGGGTAAGTCAAATCTCTAGTCCTATGGACAACGAAGCAAATCGTCAATTTATAGGTCGGGGAAGGAATATACATCCTAGCAGTGACAAATCGGGCTTTTTATTTGAAACAGTTTTCATAAAAATACAATTGTGATTAATCGCCATAAGATTCAAAGATAGGGACATAAAAAGTCATTTTAAAACAATGCATAATCCACTTTTGCAGCATCCATAAAACTGGTAAGGAGAGAGAGGTGCAAAATGGCAAAAGGATTTTTTATATTATTCATAGCAGGGTGTCATGCTTCGTTTTATCTGATGTCGGATTATGGTTTATGGTGGTTGTTAACAATGCTGAGAAAGCATTTGATGCTCAAAACAAATAATACAGGTAAACTATTTAGGTGTTACACAGGTGCCAATCATAATGCCATTAAAGTTCCAAAGTATGTATAAATAGTTTTAATTTTTACCATACTGATTTGAAAGTCATTTAAAAGCATTCGCTTTTCTTAATGCAAGTTTGAACTTAAGTAAATACTGACCTACTGTCCAAGTCACATCTTATGTTAAGGAAGCAACTTTGGCAATATTGCTGTCTACAAAAGTTTTTTTGAATCGATGATTTTTTCTTTGATTTCCATATTTTATTTATTATTAACATTTTAATATAGAAAAAAAGAGAAAGTAGAAACAAATGTCAAAGTGTCCCTGTATATAAAAATTAGCTTTTTTTTGTGTTTAGTACGTTTGTTTGAGCAATGTACTTTAAAAAGGCATTAGCTACGAGATATGAAAAAAAAATAGAATTTGATTTAGTTTGGTTCATCATTAATAAAAGTGAAATAATGAAATAATAATTCGCTTTTAGCAGCCAATTTTATTCAATTTTGTCAAAATAAGCAAAGAAACATCGCTGATGAATTATTCACTTGCAAGTGAATAATTCGACCCCATTGAATCCGTATTCATGTGACCTTCAATTTAATCCATTAGCTAGAGATTGGTTACGCATGTTTTAGTAGTGTTCAGCCAGTAAAAGGAAAAGAATGTCAACATTGAAAGTGAAACAAAGGTGAACCATTTCGTTGACTGATTCGATCCACAAAAATCATTCCTTTACAAGTAAAAACGATAATTAACTTATTTTTTTAACCTATAACATGAAATCAAACAGACATAAAAAAAAATCCAATTGCACGAGGTCGCTATCTATTTATATTCATGTTAATGTTTATATCGGGTTATGTGACTGTCGGGAGTCTTCGGAGGTCATCTCGATAGTAAATTAGATGGCGTCTAGACTAAAGTACACACGAAATTATGATATACATATTATCGAGAACGTGCATTGTTAACTGTTTATTTCAGACTTATTGTAATTTGGATATACGTTTTAGTATGTTATAAATCAAATATGAGAATTTGAGTCAAATCGGTGAACATGATTTTGAAAGCTAATGCCCCTTTAAATGTGTTGTTTGTTATAGTCCCGCCACATCTGAAGATGCATGTACAAGGAAGAGGTGCTATGGCAGACATGTATAAAGCTATGATCGGTATGTTTGACCCAATTGCGCAGGCTGGATCTAAACTTGAAACAGCACCATGCCTTCCAGAACCATATGAACCAGAATGGGCAGTATATGATGAGATAGGCAAGTGTACAGCATTTTCTTTTTCTGAAGACTTGCATATACATGTAATTGATCAAAATATAACAAACTAGTTAACTACCGATAGTATTTTTCTTGAAAATCCACAAAAGGATCAATTACACTGTGTACAGGTATTTGAAAGCATGTACTTTTATTAGATTGTAAGTTTGATCTAAAATGTAATACTAGCATAATGTGCAAGTCAGGTGTTAAAGTAAGTTCGCAACTTTGACCATGTTTATCAATTTTTTTGCTTACATATAAAAATAAGAAGATGTGGTGATTGCCAATGAGACAACTCTCCACAAGAGCCCAAATGACACCGAAATTAACAACTATAGGTCATCGTACGGCCTTCAACAATGAGTAAATCCCATACCGCATAGTCAGCTATAAAAGGCCCCGAAATGACAAATGTAAAACAATTCAAACGAGAAAACTAATGGCCTGATTTATGTAAAAAATGATAAACGAAAAACAAAAATATGATATACAGCAACAGACGACATGCATATTTACCCTGTAGTCGCACCGGTCTAGCTTCTCTGGAATTCATGCGCTTCCCTCAATTTTTGTTTTGTTTCGCCTGCGACGAAGGTTGCAAAATGCGAGACATAGGGATTACTATCCGGCGGCTGCGTAAACTATTTGTATAAAGCTTTATAGTTCAGAAGGTAGAAGACCTGGATGATTCATACCTTGTATGCAGATGCCTTATGTTACAAAGTTTCCGTCTGTCGTATGCCCATTGTCCTTGACATCCTTTTCATGCTTTAGCGGCTGCTTGAAAAAGGCCGGTTTTTTTTGGCAAGTGAAACACTCGCGCATAATGAGCAATAGGATAATTATATTTCATATATGAATCCTTGCAAGGTCTACATGTTCATCAGATAGCGTTCACCTGACCTCAACCTCATTTCATGGATTAGTGATCAAGGTTAAGTTGTCAATTCGCTTATCTCAGTTACTTTAAGCAATTGGTTACCTATATTTGGTGTATGGAATGATGGTAATCTATTCATATCTGTCTGGCAGGTTTCATCCGACATTTCCCCTCATTTTCATGGTTCATGAGTTAGTGTACAATAGACTTGAATATTGCATGTTATATCAGATCCCAGATGACATGATACGACAACGTTGCTAATAGGAATTAGGTAGTTTACAAAAAGGAAATACAAAACATAGTTTTGACGTAAGGGTTGGAGAAATAGAAAATCAAGCAAGGAGAAATCCGGCTGTAAAAATAGGTCAACAATATTTTGTGTATTGAATGATTGTAAGTTGTATATGTCCGACTGGCAGGGTTCGTCTGATTTCTTAATTATAATTGTTTCTCGGATATAAGCTATAAGCAATATGCTAACTATAGCTGGCGTATTGTATGATTGTAAGGTGTACATGTCTGTCTTGCGGGCCCCTTTGACCTTGACCTCATTCAAATCGACCATTGATAATGTGAAGTTTATGTGACACTTGTATTAAAACCTTCATATCACAGACTTTCAACATAAATTCAATCATGATAAGTAAAGCAGGCGAGACATTTCAGCGTGTGCATTCTTGTTTACCTTGATTTGTATTTTATAAGATCAGATCGGTAAACTACTGATGTGTCTAATCTAAGATAATCTTAGTAGCCTACTCAATTAAGAAACACCAGTAATTCCAAATATGCTTATGTGGCAACTATGACGTGTATGGCTTTTTTTAATAGCTTTCAAAAACGTACGTGCTTTTTGTAATATTTTTTACTATGTCACTGCTGATGCTTTCTGAATAATGTTTAGTTTGCATCCATTTTTAGCTCACCGGGGCCCGAAAGGCCCCATGTGAGCTTATGCCATCACTTGGCGTCCGTCGTCTGTCGTCGTCGTCTGTCGTCGTAAACTATTTAAAAAATCTTCTCCTCTGAAACTACTGGGCCAAATACCTTCAAACTTTAACTAAATGTTCCTTAGGATATCTCATTTATAAATTGTATCCGCAGTTTTGAATTTGATCCATCGACAAACATGGCCGCCATGGCTAAAAATAGAACATAGGGGTCAAATGTAGTTTTTGGCTTATATCTCAAAAACTAAAGCTTTTAGAGCAAATCTGACATGGGGAAAATTGTTCAATTGGTCAAGATCTATCAGCTCTGAAATTTTCAGACGAATCGAACAACCCATTGTTGGGTTGCTGCCACCGAATTGGTAGTTTTAACAAAATTTTGCAGTTTTTTGTTATTATTTTGAATATTATTATAGATATATATAAACTGTAAGCAGCAATAATGTTCAGCAAAGTAAGATCTACAAAAAAGTTAATATGACCATAACTGTCAATTGACCCCTTAAGGAGTTATTGCCCTTTAAAGACAATTTTACACAATTTGTTCATCAAGTTTGCTAACATTCAAAAATCTTTTCCTCTGAAATACAGGTGAGCGATTCAGGCTCTTGAGAGCCTCTTGTTATTTATACATGTAAGACCATCTTATTTCAAATCATTTCGGTGTTCGAGTTGTCATATAAAGCTGATCTTGTATTTTCACTTGAGAATGTACGGAAAGTGAAAATTTAAATATTTGATAAATTTAGGGAGCTACCATTTGATTTTTATGGGTTTTGTGTTTTATCTGTTCCCGGGTTTGTCTTTTGTTCATTGGTTGCCCTTCTTTATGACTATTCTCTTAGTGTTGCATTCTATTTGTAATTTAGTAATTATGTTTTAAACTTGAGTTTTATTATATTTAAGGACCTTTTGTCTATTACAAAATATTTTAAATTGTATCCCAGTTAGGGGGGGGGGGGCTAGGATGAAAATTTTTTTCCTGCCTTTTTATTTTTCCCTCTATTTGGTCCTGCCTTTTTATTTTTCACTCTAAAAAATGGGGGGGGGGGGGGAGGGCAGGAGGATTTTGAAAATAAATAACTCAGCCTTGATAATAACAAAAATGAATGGTTTGCTCTGTGGTAGTTTGAAAATAAATAACCTGACTTACAATGTATGGAAAATAACTTGGCAGGTCTTTTAAGCCATTTTATAAATGCTATTCTGAAGTATGAGATGGCACCAGATTCTTCCAAAATTCGTCTTTTTTCATATTTTTTTCGGGAAAAACTTCCCAAATCTTTTAATAATATAAATATTAATGTATTTGAAATGTTTGAAAATGGGTTTCATTTCACTTGAGGTGTATTGTCTGGTGAACATTTACCTCACTTTTATTACAGGCCCCCTCTTAACTTAATTTGAAAAAAAACATAATTGACAGGCATAAAAGGTTTTTCTGCAAACTGAAACATTTTTTGCTTTGTCCTACATATTGGTCTTTTGATGTTGTCCGTAAAAACTAAAAGTCTTACACTGAATCTACATAATTTGCTTTGAGACCAGAATATTGTCAAAAAATTAAAACAGAACTTGCTTTTCAGATTAAGAAAGGGTCTGGGAAACGCGCATAATGCATGATGTTGCGCCATTTTTTCTATAGCTTCTTGGGGCCTTCAGCGAACCCCAGACTCTTCGCTGATTTTTGTTTGTTTTATAAAATGACCATAAACCCACTTATTCATGGTATGCCATCAATATTTCTGACCTGACACTACGTACTTTTTATTGCTTAATTCTTTAGAATTTAATATGCAATGTTTCGGGTTCTTTCGGGAAAAGAGGCTAGTTACAGCTCAGCTTTAATACTTTGTACGTATGCAATATATGCAGTTTGCAATTCAGAAGATTAACTTCCAGAGGATGGTGATTAATTCTGATTGACTTAATTGACTATGCTATTTATTTAAGAATTTAAAAATTGTATGTTTTCAAATAGTAGAAAATAAATAATCTGTCCTTTTGGTCCACAAAAATAAATAACAAATCCTCCTAACCTCCCCCCCCCCCCCCCCCCCCCCCCCCCCCCCCCACCACCACCACCACCACCACCACCACCACCACCCCGAATATCAAATGGTCGTCCACTAACCAATGAAACCGTTGTTTGGTATAAGTCAAATATCAACTGTTTATCATTCTCTATGGACACCCTAAAAACCATCAACCATTTCAATCGACAAATATAGATAAATCAACCGTGTTTGCTGCACATTCCGTACATTGTATGCCAATTCACTTAATTGGTGATTCGAAACTTGTGTATCTTTACTATTTTATTTTGAAGGTTGCATATTTGGACTATGCGTCTTTCTTGTAATGTTTGAAGCATACGGTTTACGTCTGAGGCATATTATCTGTGGTTGTTTCTTTCCAAAAAGAGAAGGCGCAAGAGGAGTTTGGTTGTACAATCATATGTTAAAGACCAGAGGAGGATTTTTGAAATTTGAGCGACGCAAAATCAGGAGGGAATATAATACATCGTGTTCACGACAGAAAGCAAGCATCAAAGGAAAGCTTGCAGCAAAGTTAGTTCTTTTTTTAATGATCACTGCATTTATTTTGAGGAACACACAGCTCTCAAAACATTATTCCTTTACACATATTACGTTTATGGGAACCAACTGTGTTCCTCTTCTTATCGACATATTCTTTTATTCATATGAGGCAGACATCATACAGGAGCTTCTTGGGAAGAATGAAAAGAAGTAAGCATTATCCTTTATCTTCACGTTCCAATATATATATGATGTCCTCTCACTAGATAATTCAAAGTTTGGTGACTATGTTGAAAGCATCTATCCAATTGAACTTGAAATAAAGGATACAACAGGTACATTTTAGTTTGCCTCATATCTTGACTAACATCTATATCTATGACAATGAGGGTCGATTGTGAACAAAACTATACGACAAAAGAGATGATTTCAGTTCCTGAACTTTCAATTTCTATGTATGAATTTTCCAGCAGCGCCTGCATAGGAGTACATATCTTCCATTTGACACGAGATTCCAGAGCTTGCGTTTCCTATCATGATATCCTTGATAAAGAGTTGCTGCTTACAAAGGAGATATTACACTTCCCGGTGAAGTTGAAGTCATTCCTTCGAAAAATTTACGGACGCCATTATGAGTTGGTTGATCGATATGGAATATCTGTTTCGCAGATGACGACGGATATGTTAATTGTCGTAACCACAATCCCTTCCCCTTTTATTCGAATGAGACATCACCGAATTAAACTTATGAACAAATGTGTACTTACGTGAACAACACGACGGGTGCAAAATGCGGAGCAGGATCCAGACCACCTGAGATCACATCTGTTTTTGTGAGGTCTTTAGTTTTCTGTATTGTGTTTTGTAGACTTTTGATCATTTTGCCATGGCGTTGTTAGTTTGTCTTTGGCTCATGAGTTTGAATATCCCTTTGGTATCTTCCGCCTCTCTTTTGAAAGAAAAAAACGATTGAGTAATGTGGACCCTTCTGTAAAAGCTTTTACGACCATTCTATTAGGAACTCACTGGAAAGAACGTTAGAGTCGATTCTGACGCCTAGGTGAGAGTCAATTTTCTGAAAACTTCAAAATTCACCAGGTTAATCATCGTTTTTTTTTTCTAAAATTTACAGCACACCGGTACAAAAATTCTTGTTATTTGGAATTTTTAGTTGTTAAGAAGTACTTACTTGACTTTTTCGATCAGAATCTAGACTTTCAAATACCTGCGCTACAATTTTACGAAACGCATACATTATTTCTTTGACTGGTCATTCATTGGTTTTTTTTAACTAAATCAACCGGTCAACAGTAGATATATCCATTTAAACAAGTGAATTTTGAGATAATAATTTTTTTATATACAGGCGGAAAAAATAAACAATGCTTGCAAAATAAACCCAGTCTAAAATTTACAATTTGTACATGATGTGATGTTGAAAAATATTGTAAAAAAATGCTTTTGAAGATATCCGGTGTTACTCAGCGCCACGCGATGATATTTGCATTATTCTATACCGCATGCTTATTTAAAGAACTTTCTTGCGAACAAATATGTTAAGGCAGTATTTTGCCGTGGAAGAAGTTGTTAAGGCAGTATTTTGCCGTGGAAGAAGTTGTTAAGCATTTCTTTAATCTTTTGATGTCGAGAGAAAAACATTTTTGTGGCGATGAGGGGCACCTTTTCGTGCAGTCACGTTTATACGTCAATAAACGTTTGTATGTTCTCAAAGAGCTACGTTTGAGTGTAACACAGAACTACATATCGGTTACCGATTATGGACACTGCAAACTTAACAACACTAATTCTGTCTTTGGGTTTTTTTCATTTAGTTTTGTTACATTGGATATCGCCGCATTCTTTAAATGACATACTTTTATGACATTACATAATCAAGACATCACAATTTTACCGGAAGTAAAAGAGAGAGCTGCTGGTCCAACCAAAAAACTTGTATCGTTTTTTAGTTCAATAAATTTGTTCAAAAAATCAAAATAATTGTCAAAATGAATGAAAAGTTTTCCTGAACAGAATTAATTCCAGTGGTTATATTGCTCTAAAATGTCATCGAAATGCATGCTAATGTGTGTTCATGGATCATAACGAGGTTTTGAAAAAGAGAATCGTAGAACTTATAATTATTAACCAATATTATAAAGGTAGTCACAACAATTTAATGTTCATTTGATTTTTTTTTTATCTTTTTTGACAAACATCACAAGCAACATTGCAAAAGTTTATCTGAATGCAAAGTGATTTAATGTGAACCATTGTAATTGGCATTAATAATTGATCTAAACAAAAATACACGTTTATGCGGCAGCGTTGTCTTTATTTCCAAGATATAGTTACAAAGAGATAGTTTGTACAAGGTTAATTTTATGTCACAACAAATTTCTTCCGAGTTAAGAGCTCAATACTTTAAACATGTTTTATTGTCAAATCTTCTTTGAAGATAAAATCCAGCGTTACCAGATTAAGATCAAGACTTGTGTTCCTATATGTTAGGTGAACATATTCAAATTTTAAAGTAAATTTGGATTTTATTAGATAAATACTTACCATCATAAATTCTGAGTGTAACCCCAATTGCGTCATAGGTCAGATGGAAAATCCCGACTTAAAATAAACGTTCTCTCACTGGTCCGGACATATACCCCTGTTTGCCCATATTCTCCCATTCAATTTCCTCAAGACAGAAACGTAAGGAAAGGGGATGAAGGGGAGGTGGGTGGGACCTTTAATTTATGATGGTAAGTATTTATCTAATAAAATCCAAATTTACTTTAAAATTTGAATATTTTATAGCTATAAATACGTTACCATCATAAATTCTGAGTAACAGAATCTAACGTAAAGCTGAATCCCCTGTAACAGAAGAAACAGGCGGAAAGTTCAATCTTTGTGCTGAAACTATAGGTCCAAGAGAGTATAAACTCTCGGCAAAAGTAGCCATAGATTGTAGGTAATGAGATATAAAAGAGTTCTCATTTCTCCAGAAACCTGCAGACAGTACCTCTTCTAAAGATGCACTGTTAAACAGAGCCCAGGATGTAGAGATACCCCTAACTTCATGAGCTTTAACATTAAAACTATTTAAAAGTTCTGCCTTAGAAGAACCATAAGCTAAAGATATGCATTTGCATATCCAAGTAGAAATAGTTTTAACAGAAAGATCTGAGATTCCTTTTTTAATAGGAATAAAGAGTCTTGAGTTAGAAACAGAACGTAAACTACTCGTTCTATCCAGATAAATAGAAAGGATTCTTACTGGACATAAAAGTACATAAATATAATCGCTAGGGAGTGCAGGAATCACGACTGGTTCTGCACCCTTATCTGGAATCTGATTCTTTGCCAAAAAAGCAGGATCCGTTAAAAGAGTAACAGAAGATTTATCCCTGTTAAATCGAAGGCAAGCATCAGAAATAGAGAAGGCATGGATTTCACTCCTTCTCCGTCCAGAAGCCAAAGCTAAAAGAAAACAGCATTTATAGGAAAGAAACCTTAAATCTATTGTTTCTGCTGGTTCAAAAGGAGGAAGTTTTAAAAAAGATAAAACTAGTCCAAGGTCCCACTTAGGAACTAAAGTTTTTTGTCTTGGTCTTTCAAGACTAAAACTACGAACCAAAAGAGAAATATGCTCATTGTTTCCAAAATCTGGGCCACCAGAAATATGAATAGTTCTTGAAATAGCTGATCTATATCCCTTAATAGTAGAGGGACATAATCCTTTGGATTCAAAAAGAAAAACTAGAAAGTCTGCTAATTGTTGTACAGTGACTTGGAAAGGATCAATTTCCCGCTCACTACACCAATCTGAGAAGATTGACCATTTTGCATCATACACAATGCTAGTGGAGTCTCTGACAGACTTTGTGAGATGCTTGGTTGCTCCTTCAGAAAACCTCTCTTTCTGAGGCTAACCCTGAGAGAAGCCAGACGTGTAGATGAAGTTTTTCTGGATTTTGATAAAGAACCTTGCCCTTGATTTGAGACAGAAGGTCTGGTCTCAGAGGTAGACCTAGAGGACAAGCACATGATAGGCGCAGAAGGTCTGGAAACCAAGACTGTTTCAGCCATGCTGGAGCAATAACTATGATCTTGCAATTTTCCCCTGCTATTTTCTGAAGTACTGGGGAGAGAAACCTGAAAGGAGGGAAGGCGTACCCGAACATTCCTTTCCAAGATAGGCTCATTGCGTCTACCGCAAAAGATTTTGGATCTGGAACCGGAGACACAAATGTTAGAAGTTTGTGATTGAGACTGGTCGCAAACAGATCTATCTGAGGTGACCCCCAATGAAGAGTCACAGCTTTGAAAACTACTTGAAGTAGTTCCCACTCCGTGTTTACTGGAGCAAGGGATCTGGATAGAGTGTCGGCTAGAATATTGAGGTGCCCCGAAATTTGTCTCACCACTAGATGAACCTGGAGTTGAAAACACAGAAGGAGAATGTCTCTGGCTATCTGATAAAGAGAAGGTGAATGGGTTCCTCCCTGATTCTTGAGATAAGCTACAACTGTTGTGTTGTCCGTGGCCAGAATGACAGACTGATTCTTTAGAGACATTTGGAAATGATTCAGTGCAAACAGAACTGCTTTCATTTCCAATACATTGATATGCTCTTCCAAAAGATCTGGATTCCAGACTCCCGAGATTGTAAGCCCCTCCAGATATGCTACCCAACCGAGGATGGAGGCATCTGTGAATAATGTTAGACTGGGAACTTGAGGGGACAGACATAGGCCCCTCATTACATTTTCCCGGACTAACCACCATTGAAGGTGTGGAAATAAAGGCTGAGTGATTGGAATCAATGCTTCCCATTCTTGTGAAGCTGAATCCATAACTTGTGCAGATAAAACTGAAGCGGACGAATGTGAAGTCGTCCCAATGGAATTACATCTGCCAGAGAGTTTAATAGACCCAGAAGTTGCAAGAATTGACGTGCTGTGACTGATTGAACCGTCAGGAATAAATGTATTTTCAGACATAGTTTTGTAAATTTTTCCTCTGGTGGGAGGACTAGGCCTACACTGGTTAGGAAATGTTCTCCCAGGAAAACAAAGTCTTGAGAAGGAATTATCTCTGACTTTTTCCAAGAGATTAGGAAGCCTAGGGACAGAAAACAATTGATGACCAAATCTGTCTGAACCCTCAATTTGATTGGGCAAAATTCCTTGAGAAGGGAATCGTCCAGGTAGGAATGAATCTGAATAGACAGGGAATGTAGGTGAGCTATAGCTGCCTGCATGATTTTGGTAAAAGCCAAAGGGGCTGTAGACAGGCCAAAAGGTAGAGCCTTGAACTGGAAAACTTTGTTGTTCCAAACGAAGCGAAGGTATTTCCTGTAAGTATGGGAAATGGGAGTGTTGAAATAAGCATCTGAAAGATCCAGAGAAGTAGTCCACATTCCTGGAAGGATTGAAGCCCTGATTGATCTGTTGGTTTCCATTTTGAAATGGGGAACAATAAGAAAGTTGTTCAGAATAGATAGGTCTATGACCGGCCTCATTCCTCCAGTCTTCTTTGGAACCAGAAAAAGACGGGAATAAAATCCCGGAGATAGAGTTAAGAGCGACACCTCCTCTATTGCAGATTTTTGTAACATTGTGTCCACTTCTACTGGTAGAAGTTGATACTTGACTGGGTCTTGAGTATGAGACAAACTTATCGGAACTGCAGACAGAGGAGGTGGGTTCTTGAACTGAAGTGTTAATCCCCCTCGAATTATTGACAGCACATAACAGTCTGAGGTAATTTTCTTCCACTGATTTAGGAAAAAACTTAACCTCCCCCTACTGGTATTGATTTTTGAGGAACTTGTTGTAAATTTTCCCCTGGGGAAGCTGTCAATAACGTACGAGGGGGCAAGAACCTAGGTACTAGACCCAGGTTTCTTGGGACCCTTAAAACCACCAGAAGGCTTACCTGAGGTAGCAATACACAGTTAGAAGTTTAGTTTCGCATTATGGCCATGGTGAATTTTTTAAATATGAAAGTTTTTGTACAATAAAATTGATTTTTAGATAATTGAAGAATAATATAGCCTTCTTAGTGGGTTTATATGAACATTTAGATTGTTTTTAGCATATTTAATAGGCCATTTTTCTGTTTGACAGTCCGTATTTTCCTATCCGTACCGCCCATAGGTCCATACATTATTGTAGTGTTTATCAACAAAGATTTTGCGCTCGATCTTTTCAATTCAATTTTATGGAAAAACGAGCAGAAATGTATATGATTTTTTTTGGACCTCTTGATTGATATATGTCTATGGATTCAGGAAAGGTATCACTGTAGTTGATTGAAATTTTCCTTTGGACCAAATTTTGGAGACTTTTGTGACATGTTCACCCCCCCTTTTATGCAATATTTTGTATCAAAGAAATGCAGATTGTTGCCATGGTTACACCCAAAAGAGATTATATTTCACCATTATAACCATTAGAAATCAAATCTATGGAAGATTCTCTTTCTATAAATATACACATGCATAACACAAATATTAAGCCTTATTTGTTAGAAAGGAAGGGAAAGAGGGTGTTTAAAAATTATGAGTGTCAATTTTAAGTTTTTTTCCTGGGGAAGCTGTCAATAACGTACGAGGGGGCAAGAACCTAGGTACTAGACCCAGGTTTCTTGGGACCCTTAAAACCACCAGAAGGCTTACCTGAGGTAGCAATACACAGTTAGAAGTTTAGTTTCGCATTATGGCCATGGTGAATTTTTTAAATATGAAAGTTTTTGTACAATAAAATTGATTTTTAGATAATTGAAGAATAATATAGCCTTCTTAGTGGGTTTATATGAACATTTAGATTGTTTTTAGCATGTTTTATAGGCCATTTTTCTGTTTGACAGTCCGTATTTTCCTATCCGTACCGCCCATAGGTCCATACATTATTGTAGTGTTTATCAACAAAGATTTTGCGCTCGATCTTTTCAATTCAATTTTATGGAAAAACGAGCAGAAATGCATATGATTTTTTTTGGACCTCTTGATTGATATATGTCTATGGATTCAGGAAAGGTATCACTGTAGTTGATTGAAATTTTCCTTTGGACCAAATTTTGGAGACTTTTGTGACATGTTCACCCCCCCTTTTATGCAATATTTTGTATCAAAGAAATGCAGATTGTTGCCATGGTTACACCCAAAAGAGATTATATTTCACCATTATAACCATTAGAAATCAAATCTATGGAAGATTCTCTTTCTATAAATATACACATGCATAACACAAATATTAAGCCTTATTTGTTAGAAAGGAAGGGAAAGAGGGTGTTTAAAAATTATGAGTGTCAATTTTAAGTTTTTTTCCTAACTGTGTATTGCTACCTGAGCTTTTTCCGGAGTTATGGGGTTTGTTCTGCGGTTTGCCGTAGTTATTCTTCCTTTTCTTAGCAGAAGAAGGAGGACAACCTGAAGCAGAAGTACTAGTAGAACTAGATGTAGCATTAACCGACCTCTTGCCATTAGTAACTTGTACACTAACTTTGACTGGAGGAGGGTTTTTGCTGAGTTCCTCTTGAACCCGCTGTAAGGGTAAACCAAACATCTTGTCAGTAAGTGGAGATTTCAGTAAAGAATCTTTCAAAGGCTCAGCAACAGAAATGTTTTCAAGAAACTCTGCTCTTTTAGATAGGGTGCAATTAGCAATAGAACCCATTAAAAGCAACTGAGATGAACCGAGAGCTTTATCCAGTTGAAGTAAGAAGGATCGTAATTCTGCTGGAACAACCGAATCTTCGCTGTTAAGCAAATGTCCGGTTGCAGCTAGAAAATGTTCGGCTGTGCCAAGAACTTGAGAAGCACTACGAAGGAGATTCTCAGTCTTTGACCAAACAGGTTGAGTGAGACGAAGACCATCAACTGGCTTTTTTCCCAATAAAGATGACATAGATTTGTCACAACTGGGAACAAGTCTACCCAGTGAAGAATCAAAGATATCAAAATCCTTGTACATCACCTGATCAGAAAAGGATGACATTCCAAATCCAGAGATATTGTTATTAGCAACCTTTTCACTAGCAGAATTAGCGATACCTTCATTAATAAATTGTAAAGCAAATGCCATATGGCCAGATTCAGGAAAAGAATTGTGAGAAGTCACAGTATCCTGAGAAAATATTACCACAGGAAGCTTCAAAAGTTGAAGAAGGTTTCTTCGGCTTGGAAGGAGAGGCAAAAGGGATATGTGCTTCATCCCTCATCAAGGTATACACCTTATCCCTAAGATCCTTCAAGGATGGAGGATCCTCAGTCTCCTTGGTGGGAGGTTGTTGAGCTAACTTAGAAGAAGGCTCAGGGGCCGTCTTCGATACCTTGGGAGAAGAAGAACTTTCAACATCCTCATCAGTGAGGAAAGCCCTTTCATGACTCCCAGGGGAAACAGAAAGCTCATCATCCTCCCTCTCATCACATTCTACAGACTTAGCTGGAGAAGGTTAATGAGAAGAAACTCTATTCTCCAGTAGAGACATACGACTGGATAGAGTACTAAATTCAGCCTTGAAAGACTCACCAAAGTCCAAAAGTAACTTCTGAAAACCATCCAAAGATGATGCATGATCAGAACCCTGAGTACCATGAGAGGAGCTAGAAGATTGAGCTCGAGAGTCAAGTACGGTGGTAGAAGGAGCTACTGCAGGAGTCAAAGATACTGCTACGGGTGGAGCAGGACCTAAAGGTCTGGTGCAGTAGCTACCCCAGAAGGGGGACCATAGAAATTGTCCCTATAAGGCCAAAAACCAGGTTGGTTTGGCATAAACCCACCATAAGAGTAAGACTGTGGCCAAGGTGGCTGAGACCATGAGGGTAAAGGTTGTGTGCCCGTGTTGGGAAGCATATACCCACAATAGGATAATGGGGGTCTAGAACCTGGCAAGTTCAAGCCCATAGCTGTACCTGGGACAGAACTAATAGTACCCGATGAATTAACAGGCCTAGATAAAGTATGAGTCACCGAAGTTGACGTAGGTACCCCCCCCCCCCCCCCCCAAATGCATGGCCGAACCTTGTGAAAGGGTCGGATAGGTAGCATTACCAGACACCGTTGTCGAAACTCCGGTCAATGTACTGGTAGTTTGGGGGGGGACTTAAAGGTAATGACCCATCTAAGAGATAGTCCGAACCAGGAATATTTACGTACGGACTATTCAAATTAAAGTCCATAATAAAATTTACTTTAGTCAAAAAAACACAAATAATTTGTTTAGAAATTCAAACTAAACAAGGGAATAAATTTCCAATAATATACACAATATATGAAAAGCAATTAAGCTATTCAAAAAACTTTACAAACAACTAAACACTTCTCTGTTGAATCTGTAATAATTTGCACGTGTGACCGATGTCGCAGATGGAAATTGAATGGGAGAATATGGGCAAACAGGGGTATATGTCCGGACCAGTGAGAGTACGTTTATTTTTAGTCGGGATTTTCCATCTGACCTATGACGCAATTGGGGTTACACTCAGAATTTATGATGGTAACGTATTTATAGCTATAAAATTTTGTCACCGTGTACGTTTTTGAAAGATACAAGTTTTGATAAAAGACCATTAAAATTACATGTACTATAATTTGTCATTATACCTGCATGCATGACTGGTTATTTTTTTATTTTTTTTGGAGGGTCGAGGTTTACATATGTAAGTGTGTAGTAAAACCCGATGTATAATTTGTAATAGCCGTATCAGCTGATTTTTGTTTAAAATGAAGTATCAAATTGTATTCCAAACTATCGCGATAACCGTCAGATATATACTCTATATGCAGGCGCTGCAAAAAAAGTTTCTACTACATAGAAATGGAAAGTTCAGCGATAACTTTTGTTTGATTGAGAGTGGTTTTAACATTTTATGTAAAGCAGCAGGACCAGACGAAATTAAACCAAGATTTTTAAAAGAACTTTCACATGAAATTGCACCAATACTTACCATTATCTTTGAGAAGTCAGTTAAAACAGGTGTTGTTCCAGATGACTGGAAAACTGCCCATGTCTCTCCTGTATACAAAAAAGGCCAAAAATATAACCCTGAAAACTACCGCCCTATATCTCTCACATGTATTTGTTGCAAACTTTTAGAACACATAGTAGTTAAACACATCATGACACATGCAGATAATCACAACATTTTATATCCCCTACAGCATGGATTTCGCAGAGGTCGATCCTGCGAAACACAACTACTTGAATTTATAGATGATGTCTCACTTAACATGGAAAACGGTAAACAAACAGATATTTTGGTCAGGGATTTTTCTAAAGCATTCGATAAAGTTTCACATTCTCTTCTAACTAATAAGCTTCACCATTACGGGATACAGGGGGAATTAAATTACTGGATACAAAATTTTCTAAGCAATCGTAAACAGGCAGTAGTTCTAGAGGGGGAAAAATCTGAGTATGTTGCAGTTGAGTCAGGGGTTCCACAGGGGTCAGTTCTTGGACCAAGTCTCTTCCTGTATTATATTAACGACATTCCAACTGGTCTTACATCTACAGTACGTTTATTTGCAGACGACACAATAGTGTATTTGGCAATAAAATCAAATTCCGAAGCATCCACATAACAAAAAGATCTTGACAAACTGGCATCGTGGGAAAGTATGTGGAAAATGGCATTCCACCCAGATAAGTGTAATGTAATTTCAGTCACCAGAAATAAAAAACCAATCAAATTTAACTACACATTACACAATCACTCACTAGAACATGTAACAACAGCAAAATATCTGGGGGTTACCATCAGTTCCAACCTTAAATGGGATGTGCACATAAATAACATATGCAAGAAAGCTAATAGCACCCTAGGCTTTCTAAGGAGGAACCTGAACATAAGCTCAACATCAATTAAAGAGCAAGCATATAAGTCCCTAGTAAGACCATCACTAGAGTATGCTTGCTCTGTTTGGGATCCATACTTACAACAAGACATAGATAGCATTGAAAAAGTTCAAAGGAGGGCTGCGCGTCTTGTTACCAACAAATACAGAAACACCTCAAGCGTTGGTAACATGTTACAACATCTTGAATGGCGCAGCCTCTCTGACAGAAGAAAAGACTCAAGATTGGTAATGCTTTATAAAATTGAACACGAAAAGGTTGCAATACCTAAAAATAATAAATTAATCCCACAAAAAAGACAAACAAGACATTCAAATTCGAACAGCTTCCAAATTCCATCCTGCAAAACACAGTACAGAAAAGAATCCTACTTTCCAAGAACTATTACCGACTGGAACAAACTACCGGACAACATTGTAAATTGCACTTCAGTAGACTCTTTCAAATCTTCAATTTAAAAGCATCAATATTAACTCATCTATTACATCATACTTAATTATACAAAGCATTTTTTTTTTTTTTTTTTTTTTTTTTTTTTCGTATTTTTTAAAGATTGTATATATATCAATCTATGTCTTGTTGTAAGTTTCCTCCTGTGACATAATCTTCAATTTGTTGAAGGCGGTCACTATATGGTAGAAGTAGAAGTAGAAGTTATCTAAAATAAGAAGCTATGCATATGCATCTGATACAATCACGATGCAAAAGCTTCATTAAAAATGACGAGAGCATCTCATTTCAAAGGTGTTTCATATTGTCAGAATTCCCTTCAATATTTTATGGGAGCAATACTTTAGATTTGCTCTAAAAACTGATGGTGATTTTTTACCTATTTATCGACAGAACTTTTAAAATATGTATTTGTATGCTAAATTATACAGGTTTGGAGATATTCACCGTCACATGAATACAATATTATGCCAGCAAAAACTACGTATTATACATAAACATATACGTTCAATAACAAACTTTTTTTGTTAAGGCATGGCAAGTAGTTTTTCTATATAAAAAAAATGGAAAGGCTCTCACTTAGTTTTAAATTATATCAATATCTTGGAAACAAAACATTAAAGTCCGCACGTTGTTGTGCTAAGTTTACACCGCAACGTAATTCAAAAAGCGCACACACGCTACAACTTATCATTGTCAAGCTGGTAACAAGATAATTATCAAGAAATTCTGTTCAGAAGTACTGAAGATATGTGTGTCAAAAAAATACGTTCATTCAGCATATTGAAATATTTAAAGTATTAGCCAACAGGAAGTAGGTGTCAGACAACTTAGAAAAGGCTCACACCTTACAACTCACCACTGTCAAGCTTCTGACCAAATATGAACTCGTTCTGTTTATAGTGGTTCTTGGGATAAATTTGTACGAAAATATTTGATTGACGGACGGACAAACGGACATGGTGATTACAATATACCCCCAATTTCATAGTGGGGTATAACAAATGCTAGTTCTCATTTATACATGAATATGATATCGAAACTACTGTTCATTACTGTATATTTACAATGAGCTAAGTATAACAGAAAACTTCGCTCTCCGCTACTGTACATACTCAAAATGTATCAACGTTAGCTTACATACGCACCTGTATGTAATAGGCAAAAACTAAAAAAATAACTTTGAGCAATAAGAATTCAGTTATAGCCGCTCCAGAAAAAATAGCATACCCTGCTCTGCTAAAGTAAACTACTAGTATTGGAAATGAAATGCAATTTCACTTTGTGAAAATAATTATATTACCACAAACTAATATTAAAAACTCATCAAAGACAGCAGGCTTATAATTTTGTTTCGCGTTTTGTCTACAAAGGAAGCTCGAATCAAAAAAATTAAAAGGCCAAATGAAATACGAAGTTGAAGAGCATTAAGTACCCCAAATTCTGAAAGGTTTTGCCAAATATCGCTAAGGTAATATGGCCATATCAACAATATGTCAACTGCGCTGGTGATACCCTCGAGGAGAAAATATCCACCAGCAGTGGCATCTACCCAGTGGTTGTTAAAAATACAAGCTTAAAAAACTATAAACATCAAATCGTATATAATATAAAAGATTATTGTTAAACTGTATGATAATGATATATGCATATCATTGCAGATACGAAATATGTCGAAAACTTCTAAAGTATCTTGGATGGGAGCAAAAAGCATGTCTTAGTTGCGGGCGCGAAGGAAGAATAGCAGACATGGAAAACTTTTATCACTGTGTAAATGGTGACTGCAGAGGTATTTGAACAATATTGCAGTTTTTCAATTATTTAAAACAAATTGTTTATGCATCGAATTTTATACTATAATTTTATCTTTGTTTTCAGATTTTATGTTCGATTCTCTTTTAGAGCTGAAAGTGTTATCCTCAGGTTGTATATATAGTTTTCTAGTTGACTGACGAACACATATTAAACATCTTATAATACAAAATAAAGACACAAGTCTATAAATTTTTTTTTTTTCACCAACATATTGCAGCTTGCAAGTTCCACATAGATAGCTTGGATGTTGAATGGTGCTAATATGCATATATATATATATATATAAAGTCCCAAAAGGAAATTACTACATGAATACATAATATATTACTAGTACTTCATAAATTTCATAGATTGTGGCTTAAATGGTTGCGTAACTGAGATTGTTCACTCGATAGTTCCATTTAGCAACATCTATTCATGTTATACAAAAATTTGAACTCTGATCGAAATATTTAGGGAAAAAAAATGAATCCCATTTTTTTTATAGAACATCCATTGTACATCCTATTAAAACTAATTAAAATAACAGGCTTATAACTTGGTGTCCAAGACGCGCGTTTCGTCTACATAAGAATCATTAGTGACGCTCCACTCAAAACAGTTGAAAAGCCACAACAAATCCAAAAATGAAAATTGTTAATAACCAAAAATTCAAAAAGTTGTACCAAATACGACTTATGCTATTAGTAGTTGCACATATTAATAATTTGACTGATTTAAAGAACTTATAAAATATAAATACATGTATAAAGATCTTGTCTAAATGAAATTTTTCACTTTTTCAGCGGTCTATTGCTGTGATTGCTATGATGATTTAAACAATATGTGCACAGTTTGTATGAATCCTATTGACTATGGAGATCTATCAGACTACAGTGAAGAAAGGTACATATTAACTTTTGTTTGATAATTAAATACAGGTAGAAAGTGAAGAACGCATGACAACTCATGATAATCAGATAAATAATTTAAGAAAAGATCGAAAATACTATAGGGGATGTTCGAAAACTGAAAAGCGAAGACAGGCATACCTGAACTACAGGATAAACGTCGACCAAAAAAAAAAGCCATCAACAAAACATTGCAGTGCTGACTTAAATTTGACCATGCGAGGTGGCCTTGAGAATCAACTTAGGTGCCTTGAAAGGCTAAGCAGCTCCTGATCTCATTGTTGTCTGCGTCGCCGAAATCCATCCGAAACACATGAAGGGTTCCTAGTTTATGCCAAGCTTTAACACTGTGCAAAGTTCAAAGAATGTTGAAAGAAAACTTTTTCGAATGATACAAACTAAATACCATTAATTCAATTTGTTCAAAATAGGCAGTGCACATCTTCGGTGTGTTTTATTGCACACGGACAAATGGGAGTTTTACAATAATTTCTTGATTATTTCACAGACTTTTTGTAAAATAACACTTTTTTAAGTAAAATATAATTGGGATATGCCAGTCTTCCCGTTGATCACATGTTAACTTAAGACAGATGTATACATGCGTGTATTGCAAATCATTTTATTTATACCGCAAAATCTTAATTACAAGCCGTACAGATAGTAGATAGATATAGGAAGATGTGGTATGAGTGTCAATGAGACAACTCTCCATCCAAGTTACAATTTATAAAAGTAAACCATTATAGGTCAAGGTACGGCCTTTAACACGGAGCATTGGCTCACATCAAACAGCAAGCTATAAAGGGCCCCAAACAATTACTAGTGTAAAACCATTCAAACGGAAAAACCAACGGTCTAATCTATATAAAAACGAGAAACGAGAAACACGTATGAACTACATAAACAGATGTATATATTAACCTTCAGAGGTAATAAAAATAAAACCATTTCAGTTGGAAATTTCTGAATTACAATGCAATTAAACTATTCGTGCATGTTGATTGGTTGTTGAATTCATCTATCATAGTTGATGAAACTCTTACATTTGAGAATTTTCCAATCTTTATGTCACTGTTATTTAAAACACCACCATGCGACATTATTAGTTTGTTTTCGTGTGTGTTTTATTACTATCAAGTATTTTATTACTTTCTTTCAGAGATTCTAGCGAGGATGAAGATGAATATCTAAAGAAAAAAGAAGAAGCCAGACTACGTCGAGAAGAGAGAGATAGAATAAGAGCTGAAAATTCTCCAAGCAAGTTGTTGATAAGGACTGGATTTATGCCAATTCCTCAACCAAAGAAAAATGATGACACTGACGAAGCTTCATCACAGATTGATGAGGACTTGTCTGAAGTGTTCAGTGATGAAATGGCGCAGTCATTACTGGAAGGATCCGTTCATAGATTACATTAAATTGACCAAGAACAAGTTTAGTTGACTGAAGAGAGTTTCAGTGAAAACTTATCACCTCAAAGTAATGATGACAATCCAGTTTCGCCAAGATAAGTTTCATCAGCAGTTACATCAGACGTTTTGGAAAAGAAAATCTGGTCCTACAAAAAGGTTTTATTAAACACTAAAAAAATTTCGTATGATGACCTGATAGAACAAGATAATGATGAAAGCAGTTAAGGAGCAGATGAGATGAAAATTCAAAGATAGCCAATAAAATTAAACTTTTAGTTACAAATATTTTTATTAAACGTTTGTGATAAAACTTCCAAGGGTTTTGTAATTCTGTGTACAAGGATATCCTTATATCAAGCTGATTATAAAACATCGAAAAGTACTGATGATGCTAGCATGGCTATATTAACCTTTCAATATACATGTATATATGTTGTGTACAAGTTATCATTTTGTACAAATTATAATTTGTACAAAAAAATTGTACAAATTATAATTTTTATTTTGACTTTGTACAAATTGTACAAAAAATGATTGTACAAATTACAATTTGTACAAAATTTGACTAAAATTCACTTACTAGTATAACATGTATAATAATTTTAAGTATGGATTTTGTTTTAAAAAAGCATTGATACACACTATAGAATTTGTATTCAATGACCTTACAATAAACCTTATTTACAAAATACAAAAAAATAGTTCGGTATCATTTGTTTGAGCATGTGAGTGAATTATGGCATCGGGAATTTCATAATATCTTTTGTTTTTTTACATTAACATTGAGAAGTGCTGCACCCCTTTGCAGTTACATGAAAGAAACCGGTGACCACAAGTTTTTGTAAGATTTTTAACTGCGTCACGTAGCAAAAGTTGAAGCTCAGCAACCGTTACTGCGAATAAAGATGTGTCTTTAACAGCTTCAATTTGATTTCTCTACACAAATCCTGTTCAAATTTCTACAGCTGTTCCAATGCAGTACCCAAATTCTCCAGATTCAGTAATTACACCTAAGATATTTCGAGGATCAATTAGGCACGACCATACTGAGAAATTGGTATAACGACATCATCCCCCACAGCAAGTTCTGATAATTTCCGTTTCATTTTCTTGGTTAGATACTTGGCTTGGATCTGTTGGCCAGACAGCGCACGCTTCCTGCCACGTATGATTGGTGTTTCAACGTCAGTGTCATTCTGATTGTCACTCGTGCAAATTTCTATTATACTATCAGAATTATCACTGGGGCCAATTTCTATTATACTATCAGAATTGTCACTGGGGCCAATTTCTATTGCACTATCAGAATTAACTGGCATGCATGTACATTTCGTGTCTCCATCTTGGTATTTTTGTATTTTGTAAATAAGGTTTATTGTGTGGTCATTGAATACAAATTCTAAAGTGTGTATCAATGCTTTTTTATAACAAAATCCATACTAAAAATTATTGCACAAGTTTTAAGTGAATTTTAGTCAAATTTTGTACAAATTGTAATTTGTACAAGCACTTATTGTACAAATTACAATTTATACAAAGTCAAAATACAAATTATAATTTGTACAAAATGATAACTTGTACACAACATATATATATATATATATTGTGCTTCCAGAAATGGTCACATTACATCACATTATGTAAAAATTGAAAATTAAATCAAATTTCTGAAAAAGCCATAAGGCAGTGGAACTTAATAATATTGTATTTAAATGATATTTTTTACAATAATTAGGAAGATAAAAAATAAAAATAAAAATAAATTATTCTACACTACTCCTTCTGCTGGTCAACAACTACATCTAAAAGGTAAACTGAACATTATCTAATGTATATGGCTATTGAATGGTTTTTTTCAGTGTCAGTATGGAGTATGTAATGTTTTTATTTTCTAAATTCATAATACCTATCAATTGCCATTCTGTTTCGTGAAATCAACAACAAAAAAAACTGTAATGGAAGCACATAGATCTACGGGGGAAAAATCCTATGAAACTATTGAAATATTCAAGTTTAGATAAACATAGCAAGATGTTATGTAGCAAACTTTAGTTAAAGTTCGCTGCTGATAACAAGAAAGATTGATGGGTTTACTCAAGGATTTTTAGACTTTATAATCAGTAAATTTCTTTAAATTGTGCAAACCAATATACATAATCTTAGTATCAATGAGCAGTTTATACATATATGACTATAGCAATAACCTTTGGTCAGAAAAAAACAAGATAAGTAGTTAGCTTCTCGTGCATTTAGTTAATAAAATGCTCCGCTGGGCGCAGCTTGATATGACCGCAGAGGTCGAACCCTAAACAGTTGGGGCAAGTATGGACACAACATTCACACTTGATACAGCTCTGAATTTGGATTTTGATTAAATATTTGACACAGCATAGGTTTCTGACACAGAATGAATGTGGTCTAAGAACTTAAAATTTCTTAATTTACCTATTATGGTCCAATATCCAAAATCTACATACATGGTTAGATTCAGCATATCAAAGAATCCAAAGAATTCAATTTTTGATGAAATCAAACAAAGTTTAATTTTGGACCCTTTTGACCTCAATGTGGACCAATTTGATAACGGGGCCCAAAAATCTAAATACATGGTTAGATTCAGCATATCAAAGAACCCCATATATTCAATTGTTGTTGAAATCAAACAAAGTTTAATTTTCGACCCCAACTTGGACCAACTTGAAAACTGGGCTCATAATCAAAAATCTAAACACATGTTTCGATTCAGCATATCAAAGAACCCCAAGAATTCAATTTTTGTTAAAATCAAACTAAGTTTAATTTTGAACCCTTTGGACCTTAATGTAGACCAATTTAAAAAACGGGACCCAAAATTTAAAATCTAAATACACGGTTAGATTTGGCATATCAAAGAACCCCAATAATTCAATTTTTGATGAAATAAAACAAAGTTTAATTTTGGACCCTTTTGACCTCAATATGAACCAGTTTGATAGCGGGGCCCACAAATAAAAAATCTAAATACAAGGTTAGATTCAGCATATCAAAGAACCCCATATATTCAATTTTTGTTGAAATCAAACAAAGTTTAATTTTGGACCCCAATTTGGACCAACTTGAAAACTGGGCCCGAAATCAAAAATCTAAATACATGTTTAGATTCAGCATATCAAACAACCCCATATATTCAATTTTTGTTAAAATCAAACTAAGTTTAATTTTGGACCCTTTGGACGTTAATGTAGACCAATTCAAAAAAGGGACCCAAAATTTAAAATCTAAATACACGGTTAGATTTGGCATATCAAAGAACCCCAATAATTCAATTTTTGATGAAATAAAACAAAGTTTAATTTTGGACCCTTTTGACCTCAATATGAACCAATTTGATAGCAGGGCCCACAAATAAAAAATCTAAATACATGGTTAGATTCAGCATATCAAAGAACCCCATATATTCAATTTTTGTTGAAATCAAACAACGTTTAATTTTGGACCCCAATTTGGACCAACTTGAAAACTGGGCCCGAAATCAAAATTCTAAATACATGTTTAGATTCAGCATATCAAATAACCCCATATATTCAAATTTTGTTAAATTCAAACTAAGTTTAATTTTGGACCCTTTGGACCTTAATGTAGACCAATTTGAAAACTGGACCCAAAATTAAAAATCTAAATACACGGTCAGATTTGGCATCACAAATAAATAAATGTGGTCAAAGCTTTTACAAATCTAATGCGCCATACTGTGCAATTAAAGATTACTTCTTGCAATTTTTCAATATTTGAAAATTGAAAAAAAATAATATTTGAAGAATAATTCTTTTTAATTTCTGAAATCTGAAATGAGAAAAATTTGCCCCCCCCCCACAATTTCTTTTTACCCCCCTAACCCCCCCTATCTTTTCCCCCCAAAAAGTTCTTTCCCTCAAGATATGGTCATAATCTCAATTCAAATTTCCAATGGAATTTGCAACCATAATTACCCATTTAAATTTACCATAGTGCTAACTTAATCTATTTTATAATAGAATTTAAAATATGGTGTCAAATCTTTCATATGGATTTTTTTGTAAAAAAAAAGATGAAACATTTGCAGATATTTTTACTGTTCTTCCTTTATAAATATGCATTTCTTTAAACATAATTTAAAAGCAGTGTAAGGGAAGTAATCAAAACGTTGTAAGTGGATTACCTCCCTTACACTGTTTTAAATTGTCTCAATTGTTTATAACCAGTGTAAGGGAGGTAATACAAATGATGTATTCGATTTATCTCCCTTACACTGCTTTAAATTATGTTTTGTACTAAAGTATTTGTCCATATAAAAATGCTTGTTTTTTGCCCCTTTTTGGGCCCCTAATTCCTAAAATGTTGAGGCAATTACCCCCAAAATCAATCCCAGCATTCCCTTTGTGATATGGAACCTTGTGGTACAATGTCACAAGTTATGTCTGGAAGTTTCAAAAATGCTTATTTTTGGCCCCTTTTTGTCTCCTAATTCCTTAACTGTTGGTACCATAACCCCCAAAATCAATCCCAACCTTCCTTTTGTGGTATTGAACTTTATGGTAAAATTTCATAGAGATCCATTCACTTAAACTAAAGTTGGAGTGCGAAAACCAATGTGTCTTCGGACGACGCCGGACGAGACGACAACGACGACGACGCCAACGTCATACCAATATACGATCGCAAATTTTTTTTGCGGTCGTATAAAAACTGACTCGTGGGTCATTTCTATACATACACAAAATCTGAGAGTTTGTTATTCTTATATATATATATAGTTACAATGACAGTTTGTCGATTAATCTTTCTTGCATAAAACTGGGGCGTCATATATAATTGGACTCAAAAGCTTAATATTTATAAGGTGGCGCTTAATAGAGAATTTGTATCCTTAAGGGTCTTACCTTAATTTTCAAAAAGATCGGAAGTAATGCTCGACTCTCGGTCTTTTAATATCTTCTGACATTTCGCAAAGTCTGCGTTTTTTTCCTATTAAATTCACATCTAAAGGAAAATGTTATTGATGTTATCATATTTTTGTTTTTAAATAAAGAATTTCACTCCATGTGACATTGAATGGTATGATCATTGTTCCCTCTGAAAATGCTGTAATAAAATGTTATTGCATATATTGTGCAGCTTCTATTATTAATTGATAAGACTCGTTTCTTTGTTTTGGAAAATATAATCAGTCCTATATTATTAACATATCAGCCATTTCGATCTTTTTATTTTTTACTTTTTCTACTTTTTACAATAAAAGATCTGGACAAGGAAGTAATGATTGCCAGCAGTACTTTTTCACCAGCTTAAAAACATACAAGTTAAATGATTTTAAATTCCATTCATTTATCAATGCAGAGCGCTATATAAACGACAACCTTTATATGTGATGTTACATAAAAATAAAATCGATCTTAACCCAGAAAAATTACTATTTTCCCTATGAGGAACGTTCAAACTACGTGCTATATCTATAAATTAATATTGCTCTGATTAATGCTTTAAACCTCATACAGAAAAATAACCGTGTCACACATACCAACATAGCGTCCGACGTTCCTGTCGTCACCGATTCTTCCGATTTAGCTGTTGTCTTCACGTACAAGCTTAATTTGTCATTCGGATTTTCTTCTCTTGGCTCCAAAATTTGTCTCATCTAAGAGCTGACTTTTATTTTTCGTAATTCTTATCTATTAATTTGTACATATTTTTGATACCGGTAACTGTGCTTGTTTTCTTTGTTTCTTTTATATCGACTATTACTTCAAAAATAAGGCGGGAAACTAGTCATACACACCTAGACATGTATGTATGTTATTTAATAGTTTGAAAATGTATTGCAATCAGTATAAAGTATCAATAAAAAGATGAAGTGTTCTTATGGTTGAAAAAAAAATGTTAAAATAACAAACTAGAATTTTTTTTTATGGTCTCACAATAATACATTAAATCCTGTTCCATTTAGTCCTTATTAGGGGGATTTGTCAATTTAATTTTTGATTATAAGGTTGGTGTTTGTTGCTGCATGAAGTTGCATATAATGACTTAGATGTTGATCATGTTTTTTCTGTCATTCTAAAAGATATATCTGTGACTTGAGAGTTTCAGTCACTTTTTTTAAGTCTGATGTTTTCCAATGTTTGTTTATTGTAAAATTGTTTGACTTGTATAATTAGCACCATTATTTATATATGAACTAGGTAATTGTATTGTAAACAACTGAAGCCTATGACTTCTGTGTTATAAACTTAAGCAACTACAGATATTAAATATATTAATTATGCTTATATTGTCTTATGAATTATATAGCACGTATAAAGACAGCAAGTTCAGCAATCCCCTAGCCTTCAATATACCTTAAATCTCACCTATGGACATTTACCTTTGTCATTTTGTGATTGTTTCAGTGTACTACTTGTGTAAAGGAGTAATATGACCCCTATTTCTAGCTAAAATTTCAAAATAGGATTTATTCACCAATGTAACAGTGAATCATTGCTAACACAGTGATAAGATAGGGAAAATGTCTTTTCGTTGAAAAGTTACGTATTAGCGTTCTTTTCGTGACGTTACAAATAGCGCACATCCAGATTTTCTACTAAAGTTCCATGAAAACCAGTCAATTTCCATTGATGTTTTTGGACTGAAAACATAGAGCGCATGCGTCAACAAAAAAAAATCTTTTAACATAATGTTGTTATAACATTTTACACAACGAACTTGAATATTTAATTTGTCAAAGCCTGCGACCTCTATTTCTAGGCCTAAATTTGGTGGATATCAAAATGGTTTTGTCAAATTTCACCGAAATCTCTCCTGTTTGCCCTTTGACTTATATTGGTTG
Source organism: Mytilus californianus (assembly GCF_021869535.1). Taxonomy (NCBI): domain Eukaryota; kingdom Metazoa; phylum Mollusca; class Bivalvia; order Mytilida; family Mytilidae; genus Mytilus; species Mytilus californianus. The sequence goes on from NW_026262679.1 coordinate 103,908,167, forward strand.
TAAATGTTAACGCTTTATAAGAAGAGCTTGTTAAAAATAATTTCTATTTCACTTTCTTACGTGTCTCTAAAAACTTAAAAAACATTTTTTACCGTGAAACAATTGACCTAATTTTGGGACTAAATATGGCCCTGACCGAACTTACTCCTTTTCATGTCTGAATAAGAAAAAATGGAAAAAAAAATGCATAAAGGGTGTAAGAAATTGTGCAAAGAAGCAAAATGGTAAGTGTTATCATCAGAATATATAGCAAAAAGAATGCTTTATTTTTTAGAGTTAAAGTTATATTTCATAATACATCAGCCCGAGACATCAGCCGAAGCTAGGAAATACAACTGGAGAAAATCTAGCTGGAATTTTAAGATATGTTTAATAATTCTTCATAATCAGAAAATATGCATTCATTTTATCAGCATTTTTTTTAGAATTTGATTCTTGCGTGTAAAATGCAACTTAAAAGAAGATATAATAAATGTGTTTTCCATTCAAAACACCTCTTACGAGTTTCCTTGGAAACAATATGTTTTTTTCATTTCAAACAACCACTGAATTATAGGCTTCCGTCTCAAATGAATAAAGGAACAGGTTGATGAGAAGAGGAGCGCAGTTGGTTACTATAGTATTGCCGACTTCTGTTGAAAACAAGTCCACCAAACAAGGCAAATATGTTGTCATTAAAACAATCAAGCAACATGAGAGTTTTTTTAAAGTGTTGTCTGAATTTGAAAACATTGATTCATAAAGATTGTTGAAATTTTTTTTAAGATCAAGTAAAGGGAATTCTAGTGTGTAGATAATTGATTTTCCTTACATTCTCTGAATATGAAACTTGTATATGTGTACTGTCCTAAGCTGATGACTATATCATGTTGCTGTAGGAATAAGATTGATGTTCTTTTGCTTGTCGTAATATTGGCTATTCAATCATTTACCAGTTCCATCAGAAGATGATTATAATCAATGACTTATATGTATTAAAATCTTCAAAAGTGGATACATGTGATGTTCTGATAGTATTCATGATATCAAACATTAAAAAAAGTAAATTTAATTTAGATGTATCCTTCAACTGTATGTGTAATGTCTTGTAGAGAAAATAAGAATCATTAAATTGCACAAATTAGATGTTAATATTGTCAAATGTTTGATTTGTTTTAAGTTGTGTCTGTCTGAAGTTTAGATTTCGAATTATCAAATCATTTTTTTGAAAGAGGTGTTAATTATCGTTAAACAGTACAAATCCTTTTGTAAAACGTCGATTCTGTGAGTTCCTTTTCTGCGTTTCTGTGTCAAAAAAATATGCATATTGACTACAGACACATTTGAAGACCAAAACTTCCACTCGGTTCATGATATCATAATATATATGGTTAACTTGCAAGCTTATGGACATGCACAAGATATTGCTCAACTATGGGGTTTTACAAGTAAAAATATTCCAATACAACAATGTTCAATACAGAGTGAAACCACCTTTGATACAAATCATCGATGATAACCGTCTTCTCATTCCATGATTCAAACGTTGAATTTTTTGTTGTAGTAAGCATTGCCATTCCTGGCGGAAAGCTTGAGATAAATCATTAATTGAGCATATCTGGGACATAATTGGTACGTTAGAGAGTATCGCTAGTTCAAAATCTCGATGATTTATCTCAAGCTTTGCAGCAGGAATTGCTTTCACTACCACCACAACAGATGCAAAATGTGATCCGTATGAGCATCGATAATTCTTGTTAACGGCGGTTTCACTCTGTATTGAACTTTGTTGTATTTATTGTAACCACTGATATGCACTCTCGTTAATCAAACTTTGTTATATCGAACTTTCTCCCCTGTAATCATTCATACTAGTAATTAAAAATTGTCATTCTTAGTACCCAAGATATTCTCTTGGTTGACACAATTTGTATTTAATCAAATTTGTTATTTGTCTTCAACCTTTTTATTTTATGTATGCCTGTGGTCCTGCTAATGAAAGAATTGCATAATTTATATGCTTATGTAGTCATAAATAATATTATATGTTATAGTATTTTGGTTATTGAGAAAAAACAGAGTGGTGCGATACTTTTTTCCAGGTGTATACATTGACAAAAGGTGTTTGCAGACATTTATATAAATTCCGCCTATATCTATGAAGAATCCAGATTTGTGAAATTAAAATGAAATAATCAATTTAAATCAATATATTCGAATGTAGGTCTGTTGGTTAAAATAAGATTTTAATTAAGACAGTCATTATCAAATAAAAACGAATGACAGAATTATGATCACATCTAAAAATGTTATGTGCAGATTCGGTGATGTCAGATTTTGAGATCAACTACAAGTATGTCTTATAACATGAGTTTAGTGGTTTTACCAAGATGCATGGATATATTATAACTGGTTGGACAATGAAGTATGTCTCGATCAATGAGAAGAGGAGCATAGTTTGTTTCAATAGGAATGCCGACTTCTGTTGAAACATAAGTCACTAAACGAGACAAATACGTGTCAATAAAACAATTAAGCAACATGTCAGTTTTTCAATTCTGACCAGTTATTTGAATTATAGGTTTTTTCACGATGTATATTTGTTTGTTCCTAAATAGAGATATTTGTGTTGGTAATTCTTATCGAACACAATCTAACCTATTCTTTCACTCTGTCTTTTAAAAAATGAAAACAACACTTTATATGTGTCATGCGTCCGAGGCGCTTTTCTGGATTTACCTTCACGAAGAACGCTCAAAGCCGAATATTTGAAAGCCAATAATGTATAAGAACCGAAACAGGTGTAGAGCTATATGACAACAAAGAATCTGAAATTCAAGAGCAAAATTCATCTATGGTCAACTTTGCCTGAAGGAGTTGAAATCTTAGTTTCTTATTCATTTTTTTTATTTTTAAACGGACAATTTTAGAAAGGTTTGTTATACTTCATGTCAGTACAGAAGTACTGACTACTGAGCCGATGAAACGCTCGGAAACTGATAATCCACCAGCCCCGGTATCGACCCTGTGCTGTTAAAAATGAAAACAACACTTTATAAATTTCAGGCGCACGGAGCGCTTTTCTGGGTTTACCTTCATGAGGAACTTTCAAAGCCGAATATTTGAAAGCCAATGATGTATAAGAATCGAAACAGTTGAAGAGCTATATGATTAAAAAACGGACCTAAACATAATAGCCAAATCCCCCTAAAGTCAACTTTAAGGGCATAAGCTACGGTTTTGACAAAATATCAAAATACAATTTTCTTTGTTTCAAACATTTATAAAAGAGAGGCAAAAGATACCAAAGGGACATTCAAACTCATAAGTCGAAAATAAACTGATAACGCCATGGCTAAAAAACAAAAAGACAAACAGACAAACAACAGTACACAAAACACAACAATGAAAACTAAAAACTGAGCAATACGAACCCCACCAAAACTGGGGTGATCTCAGGTGATGTGCTCCGGAAGGGTAAGGAGAGGCAGACTTAATTGTATTTGTTGTATTCTTTATCTCACGTTCGATGGGATAGATACGTTTAACATAGTCACCAAATTTTAAATTATTTAGTGAGAGAACATCATCTATATAGCGGAAGAAGTTCCTGTATGAAGTCAGCCTCATATGAATAAAGGAACAAATCGGCAAGAAGAGGGGCACAGTTGGTTCCCATGGGAATGCCGATTGTTAGTCCTCCAAACGTAACAAATATGTTGTCAATCAAGAAATCGAGCATCATTGATAATGTCAGTTTCAGAGAATTTTTTGTTTGAATCAGAGTGATTTTTTTTTCAAAGTAGGCTTTATCCCTCCCTAAGACAAGATACTTGTATCTACGTTGGCCATTCTTTTTTTTATGAAACAAAGCAGGACCAACTCTTTCAATTTCTCTTTTAGTTTGGAATGGGAATACTTGAATAAAGTGTAGAAAAGTCAAATGTTTTAATACTATTGCACGATGAAAGAGATAAAGCGGGATTGTGAAATTACATTTCACTATAAGCAGTCAGTTTGATTCAATTTCGCCAAATTAAGCTAAAACAAATCGTTTATGTATTATTGGCTGGCAAGTCAATAATCTAACTCATTTGAATACGTACCAATCCGACCTTCCAATGGAGATGGATTAGCATGTGTAAAGCATGTTCCGTTATTACTGTGACTTGACTATAGGTGTTGCTGTTTACCTTTACCTATTGTTTAACCAGATTGTAAAATAATTGACAATACAATTTGGAAATTTTTGTTAGAGTTGATGAATAGATGATCACTCATGCATTTAGAGTCTCCCTGGATGCTGCCCTATCATTTCATCTGTTCAATTGTTACTGTTGTAGTGTAACTGGGATAGGTCTTTCAAATGTTATCCATGTGGTATCCAGGCTTAATTTTTTGTCTTTGTTGAATAGCATAACATGCATGCAGTATGAATTACCGGGGGTAAATGGTATGAATAAAGCTAGAGTATGACCACAAGATGGAAACTTATTTCATGTTCTAAAATTTGTTAAAAACTGCAGATTTTTTCTTAAAATTCATCTCCCAATGTTTTTCATTAGAGAATCCTAAAACAAGTAAAGGAAATAAACATTGTATTTTTTCCATTGAAATGAATGTATTCCTTGAAAAATTGACCATACAATTGCCAAAGGAATATAAAATTTAGAAGGAAAAAGAAAGATTTTCATTTATTGTTATTTCAAAAATTAGGAGTAAGCAAGCCAGAACAAGAATGTATATAGGTTTTTTTCTTGCAGGGTATTGAATTGCGTGTCATATAATGCACTACATTTCCTCTTAATGTTTTAATAGCCAAATACTATGAGTGCTTGGATTTCCTTTATATTGTTGAAAAGACGTCTTTTATCGTTGGCTTTTTCTAATGGGAGATAACTCAAAACATTTTTTTTACATTGTGGAAATCTTATTTATTTCCGATAATTTCCATAATTTTCCAGGATTAATAAACATCAGAACAAATGTGTGCATTCCTTCATTTAGACATTTGTTCAATACTTACTGACATGAGCCTTGTACAAAGTGTTTATGCATAGTGAAAATCAAAAATAAAAGTTATGAATAAACGTTTATTTATTGACACTGATATTTGATATCCCATCCAGTATTCCAGTTTCGCTATTTGAAATGATTTTAAAATATTTTCCTAACTTTATTTACTTTTTGGAATATTTTCTAACATTTTTGTCTATATCCAAAGTATTCTGTTTAAATTCCCATGATATATATCCCAATTAAACAGGTGCCGAGTCTTTATATTAGATCCAGAAATTTGTAATGTTTAATTATTTCCAATTTCACATTCAAAATAATTATCCTCACTTTACAAATTTTTGGGAATATTTTTTTTCACTACATCACTTGATTTTACTATATCCACAGTATTCAGTTTTTATTTCATTTGCCATGATATATGTCCCAATTAAACAATATACATGCGCGTAGCTACGTTTACGTCAAAACGCCCTGGCGTGCACATAAATTTTGAAGAAAAAAATTTGAACCCAAATAAATTATAAGAACTGATTAAAAGCACACGAGCCTTGTAATTTTTTCTTCAATGACTTGTAATTGGAGATAAAAGACAAAGTGATGAAATATATTTTTTTAATCAAATGGTATCATATTGTTTTTTTGGGTACTTTTGTGTCATATACATGTAGCTCTGTAACTGTTTCGGTTCTTATACATCCTCGGCTTTAAAATATTCGGCTTTGAGCGTTCCTGAAGGAGGTAAATCCAGAAATGCGCTTCGAACGCATGAAATTAATAACGTGTTGTTTTCTTATTTTATATTATATATTTTTTCATTTTCTGTCAAAGTCTGAATCTACTGTGAATTCTACTCAGTTTACTAATGTTTATCGCAATTCATTACCTGCTGAGATACGATGTGGCTTGCATTTTTATGATACAGTTCAATATGTATTTTAACGTTACACCTGACCATCTAGGACGTGTGTCCATTAACGAACGTTGAGTGTAAAAAGGTGAGTAAACTAGATAAGGTAAAAAAAAAAACAACAGAAAGACAACATTGAAACGGAGACTTTTTTGACTATCGCTATAAAGTTTTGATTTTTTGTCGATTGATTGTTTACCCCACATCTCCTTTTAAACCAATCTAATTAAAATATATATCTCTGATTTTGTTAATATTCTCATAAGATACGAACATGCGAGTAAATATAGATATAAATTTTAATTAGATTGCTTAAAACATATTTTTAAGCAAATGGTATGAGCATTTTTCTCTTATATAAATTACCATTATATTCTAAATCAATACAATGAATAAATGTAACTTTAAAAAAAAAATAGACTTTAAAAGAGACGCGAAAGATACCAAAGGGATATTCAAACTCAAACTCATCAGTTGAAAACAAACTGACAATACCATGGCAAAAAAGAAACCTACGAAAAGGCAAACAACAGTATACAAAACACAACATAGAAACACAAGACTTAAAAATTGGGGGTGATCTCAGGTGCTCCGGAAGGGTAAGCAAATTCTGCTCCACGTGTGCAAACCCAGTGATAAGTCTAATTCGGCAGATCACATTAGAGGAAAAGAGGACGGGATTGTGGTAATATCAACAATAGAAACACATCCGTCGTAATCAACCTACTCGTTATGTCGACCGTAAAATTTTCGAAGGAATGATTTCAACTTCACCACTTGGAACTCTTGTTTCAGTAGCTTCCTTGTAAGCAGCAACAATCTATCAAGGAAATGAGGATAGGCAATGCAAGCTCTGGAATATCTTATCAACTCGCAGGTATATACTCCATTGTTCTTAACCGGAGGTCCTCTCTCCTGGACCTCAAACCCCTCGATGAGGTTCGGGCGTACACTTAAAAATGGCCTAGCTACGCCACTAATAAGATCCAGAATTGTAAAATGATTATTTCCAATATCACATTCAAAATTGTTATCCTCACGTTATGGATTTTTTGGAATAGTTTACTTTTATTTTCACTTTATGACTTGATTTGACTATATCTACTTTATTCACATTTTATTTCATTTTCTATGATATATATCCCTTTTAAACAGCTGATTCATCTTCATTTTCTCCAGACTTTTATAATGATTATTTTCAAAATCACATTTAAAAGCCACAGAAACGTGTTGGAGAAACATATTTCTCCTACTTGCATTCCAGTTTTGATTTTTTGTTTACCTTTTAGATTATCTTAATCCCATCTTTCAAAAAGTTAGTTCCCTTGAGTGAACATATAGTGTTTTTATGCACAAAAATCCTAATAAATTTCAAAGATACACACTGCAAGGTATTCTCCAAAATTGTTTTGAATTTTACATGTACATCATCATGTATAAGCCTCACAAAACATTTTCAATGAATTATTCACTCCTTGATACATTCATGACAATCCATTTTTGTAATAAAGCAAGTCACATTTTACAAGCAGAAATAATATGGCATCTATTATAAGAAGTGAATTCAAATAAAAATAAATCCCAATATGTTATGCACATTGATCCTAAAGATTTCAAACACTGCGAACAATTCCAAAAGAAAAATTTAAATGGACATATGAATAAAAGCATAACATATCCATCCGAAAACTGAAACGAAAACACCTAAATAGCTATGTCTTGTTTCACAGACAACAGGACAATACTATGTGTAAGGGTTAAAAATTTAAAGATTTATTTATTAAGTAAAAATGGTTTTAATTTTCATACATGTTAAGATGCAGCTGAAACTACTATAACACATAGTGTGTTATAGTAGTCTCAGGATGCAGTTAAGAAAATCTTTTACTGATTTAGATTTTTGGGTCAAAATTAGATAAATCGTCTATGTTGGGTATTTAAAACAATGAAAACCAATAATATTTTCTTCCGTATCAATTTTATTATAGAATAACCCTAGGTTAAGAAAAACTTAAGGAAAAAAACATGCTGTAAGGTGGGGTTAGGTGAATAATAAAAAAAAAAACAGTACAGGTAGCATCAAGGTAGAATCAACTCTAACAATACCAACTGGTCAATGTAAATGTCCCAATTGTATTGTCAATTTTACAATCGGTTGAACAATAGGTAAAGGTAAACAGCAACACCAATAGTTAAGTCACAGTCATGAAAACGAAAAAATGACAACATTGGAAAGTGAAACTAGTGAGCCATGGAGAAGATCCATTTCGTTAACTGATTCTGCACACAAAAAAATCATTCTATTTAAGGTAAAACGATGATTCACTTTTTTTTAGACATGAAATCAAACAGACCTAAAACATCACCAAAATACGAATGCATGTGCCTGACAGTCTGTGCATTTATATTTATGTTTATGTTTATATGAGTCGTATGGCAATCGGCATTCTTTGGAGGTCATCTCGATGGTAAATTAGATACCCTCTAGTCTCAAATACACACAAAATACTGATCCATTATAACGAGTTCATGCATTTTTAATTGTTTCTATTGAGTTTTTGTAATTTGAATATACGTTTTATTATGTTATAAATGAGATTTGCTAATTTGAGTCAAATCGGTGAACATGAATTTGACAGCTAATGTCCGTTCAATAAATTAATTATGAGTAATGTATGAGTAAAGAGCCATAGAGAGGTGAAATGTTTGGACCCATATGTACACTCTTTACTATGGAATACACGTGATACCTTTGATATCCCTTTATACTTCTGTTTTTTGTTTTCTTGATTACAAATTGGATGAGGCAAAGCCAATTGCCTCACTACCTCAATGACAGCTTTTTACAAGTCCAGAAAACGACTTTACAGTAATCTGTGTAAATTCAGGAAATACAGCATGTCTCAAACTTTTAAGTATAAAACTTTTCACTTTAAACAAATAAAAAAGTGATCGATTTCATTTGATTTTGTTGTATGTCGTTTTGTTTTGGTCAATTTTGATTCGTTCTGTTTCGCACTTAACAGGTACCCGATATTTGGGCACAGCAGATATTTATAAAATGTAATCTGTGCCGAAATTTTGGTTTCCATTTGTTGTTTATTTGAACCATATGTCCAACTTTTACCAACTATGATTTGGGTAATGCACCCAACAGATGCAAATACCCCTTTGATTAAGAGGTCAATGTTTTGTAGGCTGTTGTTTTGTCTGTTGGTCTTTTTTTCGTTTTTTGCCATGGCATTGTCAGTCTTTTTTCAAAGTTTGACTACCCCACCCACTTTTGATATCTTCCGCCTCTCTTTAACATCAAAAATTGATAGACCAAACTTAATTTTGTTTATATGGTCTTTGGAACCATTTGTCCGAACTTCCCAGATATTAGCTGTAGAATGTTGCTTGACAGAAGACCATATTGTTTTTTAAGAGTCCGTATGTCGAAGTTCACAGTACCTATAAATACCTTTCACATTTCACATTTTTCACATCTGGGCCTTTTATATCCAACAATACAGTATGAGTTTTTCTCATTGTTGAAGGCCGTATGGTTGTCTATAAATGCTTACATCCACTTCATTTTAACTCTGGTGGATAGTTGTCTCATTGTCAATCATACCACATCTCCTTATTTTATACTGAAAGTTTTGTAAAAGTTTTTTTTCAGGACAATATATTTTGAGCTATATATCTTACCTTTTCCTTTCTTGGCAGATAATGCACATTAGGGTGAAAAACACCCTTTTGATTTTTAAGCCAAAGGTCAAGGTTACAGCAGCAATTTATAGATTGAAATGACGGCATTGCTGTAGAGCTCCAAAATAATAATACAATGTACATGCAAAGGAGAACCCTTTCAAAGTTATTTCATATTATTGAAATTCAGTTATGCATGGTAATATGATGCCAAAACGTTTTAACAGATTAAAAAGTATCTGGGCAAACTTGAATATGAACTGGGTTATTAGGATGTGCCTCTTGTTTGATTTTATTACCATAATTTTCTTGAGCTTAAAATGATAAACTTTTCTACACTTAAGTTACATCTACAATTGATTGAATTATTTCTTATATAGATAGTTAGTGGAGAAACTAACCCAAACAAAACCAGAATAAAGTGATCAAGTGATCACAAGTACCCCTGATTGCAGCTTATCTCTTGAACAGAAATTGTCAATGGTCAAGATAGAACCTATAGCTATATACTTCTATTAATAAAATAAGTATATATTGTCTCAAAATATATATATAATTCAATTGTACAAAGCATAGAAATAAGTAGAATGGCTTGCGTTATCAAGCAATGTTTCCTGTTTACAGCGGAGTACAAATAAAATGTCTGTCTTGAGACAATTTCTGGTGTTCTCTTTATACTGCAACACTTACAACTGTTCCAAATAAAATATCATGAGAAGGAACAATAATTTTGAATTTGAGACAATGTAAAAATTCTGGTTTGTTTTGATAAATTAATCTCTACGGAAACACATAAAAAGTGACATTATCATTTTTTCAATGTCACAAATAGTGACTGTATACCAGAAATGTTTATGAGGTGAATGATATCTGACTGTGCAAATAAAAAAATGGTTGTAGTTTGAATAAATTTGGACTGACTTAGGTGAAAGATTAATTGTTGATTTCTCAGCCCAACCCACTGTAGGAGAAACTGCTTTGTCAGACATACTCTCATCTCCTGTTACTTTTTCAAAGGAGAATGTAATACATTCATATGAACACACAATAATGAACTGAACAACACATACTCTAACAAATATTTATTAATATAGTTTTACAAAAACCAAATATTCTGTAAATGGAATGTAAACATGATTGTACTTATAACAATTTTAACAGTAATCTCATCAACAATTGACATGAAGGCGTACATCTTACTTACTGGAACTAACTAGATACTGAGTGCATGTTATGATAAACAAAAGAAACAAGATCATACTTCTTTATATTTTGTTTTATAATGAAAAGATTGTAAATGCTTGTAAAAAATGGAATTTAATTGGTATCTGGACAAATCAATAAATATTGCCCAAATTACTCAACATTAACCTATATTAACAGATCACTTAAAAATCAACTTAATTTAAACTTTTAAGGGAACCGTTTTGGTACCCTTTTAAATAAAAAGTCCTGGATAAGTGCCGGCCCAGTACGATACAGTGTCCAGGATAATATCTATCTACACATGTATGTTGATATAATTGGTTTAATATTCTTCATAGTTTACTTGGGATAAAAAAGAACAAACAACCTAAAATTAAAAATGTTTCTAAGATAAGTGTAAAGTGTTAAATATGTTGATTTGACATGGTACTAGCATTTAGATTTCATATACTCCTCCAAATGTATGTGTAGCTATGGCTTAAAAATTAATATATTCCTCATACATGTAGATATTACAGTGATTTTTACTGTTTTAAATGAATTTACTTTCAATTCCCTGCAACAATTATCTGTAGGATCATGGTAGTCTCGTCCTGAATATGCATGAAATATTTGCCACTGGACGTTAAGCAACCAACAATCAATCAATCATGGTAGTCATACATTTAATAATCTGACATACAATTCTTAATATGATCTATGTACATGTACTATAAATGCAAATATGAACGAAAAATTTGCATAAAAATTGTCTAAACATAAAACACTGTAACTGCATGTTTACATTATTTCAAACAAAAAAGATCATTTAAGTTTTAAGAAAATTCAGAAACCTTTCAGAACTAAGCTACAATTTTTGTATAGTATAATATTGAGTGCAATTGTTACATGTATGTGCTTTAAGCTTTATACAGCAATAAATGTGTAAAAAATCAGAACTTTGGTATTTTACCTGGCAGTGGTTTTTTTTATATTACTATGGACATCATTGAAAGTACTTTGACTAAAACTTTAAAATGTTTAAAATAAATCCATTAAATCTACATTCTAACACAAATATAAAAATAAAATGCTCCGCTGGGGCGCAGCTTGATACGACCGCAGAGGTCGAACCCTGAACAGTTGGGGCAAGTATGGACACAACATTCAAGCTTGATACAGCACTGAATTTGGATTGTAATTAAATATTTGACACAGCATAGGTTTCTCACACAGAATGAAAGTAGTCTAAGAACTTAAATTTTTTTAATTTACCTATTCAAACCATATCATTATTATTTGCTTTTATATATAAATCAGAAATAACCAATTTAAAATGGAAAATTTTAAAGAAAAAAAATGAAAAAAAAATCCCCCCCCCCCCCCCCCCCCAAACTCAATCCCAGCCTTCCCTTTGTGGTATGGTACCTTGCAGTACAATTTCAGAGAGATCCATACACTTGAACACAAATTATTGTCTGGAAACTAGAAAAATGCTTGGGTTTTTTGCACCTTTTTGGCCCCAAATTCCTAAAAGTTTAGGGCAATTACCCCCAAACTCAAACCAAGCTTTCCCTTTGTGATATGGAACCTTGCAGTACAATGTCATAAAGATCCATACACTTACACACAAGTTATTGTCATGAAACTAGAAAAATGCTTGTTTTTTTGCCCCTTTATGGCCCCTAATTCCTAACATTTTGAGACAATTACCCCCAAAAACAATCCCAGCCTTCCCTTTGTGGTATGGTACCTTGCAGTACAATTTCAGAGAGATCCATACACTTGAACACAAGTTATTGTCTGGAAACTAGAAAAATGCTTATTTTTGGCCCCTTATTCCTAAACGTTTTGGGCAAGTACCCCCAAACTCAATTCCAGCTTTCCCTTTGTGATATGGAACCTTGTAGTACAATTTCATAAATATCCATAGACTTAAACACAAGTTATTGTCATGAAACTAGAAAAATGCTTGTTTTTTGCCCCCTAATTCCTAAAATTTGGAGGCAATTACCCCCAAAATCAATCCCAGCATTCAAACCCTCAATCAGCATCATTTAACAGTAATATCTAAAAATGGAAATTACATAATAAAGGTATTAAAATAGAAAATGACATCATAGTCATGGCTAAAAATAAACAAAATCCTTAATAAGCAACATTTTACAGTAATATCTAAAAATAAAATT